>NC_134364.1:132146251-132468751 GCF_048569485.1 Anomaloglossus baeobatrachus | reverse complement strand
AAGCGGAGTCTCCCTTTTTTTCCAAAAATTGTGCCCCACACATACCCACCCATTCAGTGGCAGCACTTGTGCCCTAGTTGCAAACAGGATGTTTTGATTTGCATCAAGCACATTCAAAAATACGCCATTCTTATCCATCCCCAGGATGACACCGGGGTAGGTAGCAAAGTCTTTGCTGATACCAGCTCTGTTCATCTTGGATCATTTTTAAAAACAATGTAAGCAAGGGTTACTCCAAGCGGAGTCTCCCTTTTTTCCAAAAATTTGGCCACACAGACACCCACCCCTTCAGTGGCAGCAGTTGTGCCCTAGTTGCAAACAGGATGTTTTGATTTGCATCAAGCACATTCCAAATCCACAAGCATTTACTCTCCCCAGGATGACACAGGGGTAGTAAATTCCTTCTGGATCCATGACTTGTTCATTTTGATGAACGTCAGTCTGTCCACATTGTCACTGGACAGACGCGTGCGCTTATCTGTCAGCACACACCCAGCAGCACTGAAGACACGTTCAGAGACAACGCTGGCAGCTGGACACGACAAAATCTCCAAGGCGTAACTGGAGAGCTCTGGCCATTTTTCAAGATTTGAAGCCCAAAATGAGCAAGGCTCCATTTGCAAAGTCATGGCATCGATGTTCATTTGGAGATACTCCTGTATCATCCTCTCCAGCCGTTGACTATGTGTCAGACTTGTTGTCTCTGTTGGCCTTGCAAAGGAGGGTCTAAAAAAATGATGAAAAGATTCCATAAAATTGCTGTTACCAGCACCAGATACGGTGCTACTGGTACGGGTAGAGTGTTGAAGATGACGAGACTGTCCCATGTTTGTCAAGTTACAACTGGGAGATTCACTCCCTGCACCTGCACGGTTGTTTGGTGGAAAAGCCGAGCTAAGATCGAGTAACAGCTTCTGCTGATACTCCTGCATACGTGCGTCCCTTTCTATGGCTGGAATTATGTCACAAAATTTGGACTTGTACCGGAGATCTAAAAGTGTGGCAAGCCAGTAGTCATCATCACTTCTAATTTTGACAATACGAGGGTCATGTTGGAGGAAGTGCAGCAAGAAGGCACTCATGTGTCTTGCGCAGCCATGCGGACCAAGTCCACTCTGTGTTTGTGGCATAGAGGTGCTAACCGTTCTTTCTTCCTCTGACATCTCCCCCCAACCTCTTTCAACTGAAATTTGACCAAGGTCTCCCTCATCCGCTGAGTCTTCCATGTCCATGGACAGTTCGTCCTCCATTTCTTCATGTTCTCCTGCACCTTCCTCAACATTTCGCCTGCTACTATGCGCCCTTGTTGATCCCTGTCCCCCATGGTCCCATGCCTGCCGCGTTGGTGATGATGAACGTCTGGACCTTGGTGATGTTGTTGTGTCTTGCGCATATGAATCCTCCTGTAGTTCCTCCCCTTCCTGTTGTCCCACACCCTAACTCCGAATAGTGTTTAGCGTGTGCTCCAGCATGTAAATGACTGGAATTGTCATGCTGATAATGGCATTGTCAGCGCTAAACATATTCGTCGCCATGTCGAAACTGTGCAGAAGGGTGCATAGGTCCTTGATCTGAGACCACTCCATCAGGGTGATCTGCCCCACCTCTGCATCTCATTGGCCCAGGCTATACGTCATGACGTATTGCACCAGGGCTCGGCGGTGCTGCCACAGTCGCTGTAACATGTGGAGAGTCGAATTCCAGCGTGTCGGCACATCGCATTTCAGGCGATGAACCGGCAGGCCGAAAGACTTCTGGAGCGATGCAAGTCGCCCAGCTGCGGTGCTTGAACGGCAGAAGTGAGCAGACAGTTTTCGTGCCCTGGTCAGAAGGCCATCTAGGCCGGGATAGTGTGTTAAAAATTGCTGGACGACAAGGTTCAACACGTGAGCCATACAAGGTACGTGTGTCACCTTGCCCAGGCGAAGGGCCGCACCCAGGTTTGCAGCATTGTCGCACACGGCCTTACCAGGCTGCAGGTTGAGTGGAGACAACCATTTATTAAACTCGGACCGCAGAGCTGACCACAACTCCTCAGCTGTGTGACTCTTATTCCCAAGACATGTCAAGCTAAAGACCACCTGATGCCGTTGCGCTCTGCTGCCAGCATAGTAATGAGGGGTGCGTGATTCCTTCTGCGCAGTGAGAACGCTGGTGGCCTGACCAGGCAGGCTTGGGGCGGAGGTGGAGGACACAGATGAGGTGGAGGAGGCAGAAGCAGTGGCGGAACTTGGACAGACAGAGGATTGACACACAAGTCGTGGGGACGGCAAGACTTGTGCAGCAGACCCTTCACCATCTATCACCATAGTTACCCAGTGCCCAGTCAGCGACATGTAACGTCCCTGTCCATGCTTACTGGTCCAAGTATCGGTGGTGAAATGCACCCGTTGACACACAGAGTTTCTCAAGGAAGCGGTGATGTTGTGTGCGACATGCTGGTGTAGCGGGGGCACACCTTTCTTAGAGAAGTAGTGGCGACTGGGCATCTGGTACTGGGGCACAGCGACAGACATAAGGTCTCTAAAATCCTGTGTGTCCACCAGGCGGAAAGGCAGCATTTCGGTAGCCAAGAGCTTACAGAGGGATAAAGTCAACCTCTTAGCTTTGTCATGGGTTGCAGGAAATGGCCTTTTATTTGTCCACATCTGAGGGACAGAGATCTGGCTGCTGTGTGTAGACGGTGTTGAGTAGGGTGTCCCTGGAAAAATGCAGGTTTGTGAGGAAAGTGCAGTCGGAGACATGATGTTGCCTTCATCCAACGTTGGTGCTATCGATGTCTGAGAGAGCTGTACACACGCACTTGTTTCCCCTTCCAAACCAACTGACGACCTACCAAGCAAATTGCCTGTTGCGGATACAGTGGTGGAAGTTGTGCGTGGAAAACCAGGTGTGACAGCTGTCCCCACAGTCCTAGAAGATGAAGAGCGTGCGGATGCACTGGAAGGGGCAGGCCGTGGATGGTTCGCTCCGCTAGGCCGCATTGCAGCACGGTGAGCTTCCCACCGGGACATATGATATTTATTCATGTGACGATTCATGGAAGAAGTTGTCAAACTGCTGAGGTTTTGACCTCTACTAACAGAATCACGACAAATTTTACACATCACATAATTTGGGCGATCTTTTTCTATGTCAAAAAAGGACCAGGCTAGGCAAGGCTTAGGGGGCATGCGACCTGCTGAGCCCCCCCGACTAGTGCTCAGAGGCAGAGTGGTGGCTGATGATGCAGTTGTAGACGTGCTACCAGTGCTCCGACTCTGTCCAGGAAGGCGCAAGGTAACTTCGTCGTCGGTTGCATCCTCCTCCACCGCCTCTGTTGACCTCTTCGAGTGCCTGACTGTGGGTTGACAGTAGGTGGGATCTAGAACTTCCTCATCAATTGTTGTGTTTGCACTCCCCTCACCCTCAGACCGAGCCTCTTCTTGCCCTGACCGAATATTTAAGTTGTCATCCCTCTGGTATCTGTGTCTCATTGTCATCAGTATGTTCCTCATTGTCTATAACCACAGGTGTTACAGTTTGTGACAAAGGGTCAACATTATGCTCAGAAACTTGGTCCTCACGGCCTGAATCAGAGTCACAAAGGTTCTGGGCATCACTGCAGACCATTTCCTGGTCTGTACTCACTGTAGCTTGGGAGCAGTCCTCTGATTCCCAGGCTATAGTGTGACTGAACAGCTCTGCAGACTCAGCCATCTCACTTCCACCATACTGTGCAGGGCTGATGGAGACTTCAGAGCTGGGAGAAAGCAAGTGTGATTGGGATGACAACTCAGAGGACTGGTGTTTTTTGGATGCGGTAGTTGAGGTGGCTGAGAGGGCACTTGTTGGACCACTTGAGATCCATTCAAGCATTTTCCTTTTTTGGGCATCATCTACCTTTGTTCCTGTTGTTCGTGTCCGCAAAAAAGGGAGCACATCGGATTGTTCACGGTAAGTAGTAGACATCTTACTTTTGCTGGTAGATGGTCTATCTTCAGCAGATGATAATGGAGCTTTGCCACCTCCCCCACGGACAAACCCTTTTTTTCCTTTTCCAACACGCCTCTTCCCCTTTCCACCAGCATGTCATTTTGCCACTCATGTTGATTGCGACAAGATTGTGCACTTAAAATGTGGTAGTAAACGTTGAGAGGTGGTGTAGATTGCAGCGGTGGTCTAGCTTTATTAACAGCAGAATAAACAACAATAATTATCCCTGACAATGCAACTACAGCCCTTAAACTGGCAGCATAAATTGCTAGTATAAGGGCTTAGTTATAATGAGTTTGAGTGTGCAATGCAGGCAGACGTGCTGCAAATATCTGTGCACTACTGGGGCAATACAGCAGTCCAACAGCCACGTTTAGGATGCCACTAAGTTCACTCAGTGTTTGCTAGTATAATGGCTTAGTAACAATGAGTTGGAGTGTGCAATGCAGGCAGACGTGCTGCAAATATCTTTGCACTACTGGGGCAATACAGCAGTCCAACAGCCACGTTTAGGATGCCACTAAGTTCACTCAGTGTTTGCTAGTATAATGGCTTAGTAACAATGAGTTGGAGTGTGCAAAGGGCAGGAGGGTACAGTGGCATGGTTGTGGGTCTGGGTAGAGGAAAGGAAGCCTCCCTTTCTATCCCTCCTAATGGGGAAATGCAGCGAGGAAATCCCTGACCTTAGCTACACAGACGCTGTCATCTTGTGTAGCTGTTAAACTCTGTTTTCACGGACCTGTCACCTATGGCTCTGACCCTGCCGGTATGAGCCCTTAAAAGGACTGATAGAAAGTGCTATCCCTAAGCTGTCCAGCGCTGTGTATAGAGCGTACACAGCAGTATCGGCGATAGGAGCTGCGCCAGTGATGTCTGACACCAAGGACGCAGAAGAGATAATGGCGTGCTGGAGGAAAATGTCCAGTTTTATAATGCAGGGACATGTGACATGGACATCCTATCACACATGCCGTTGCTTCTCTGGCTAAAAGTCCACTTAGCTGTGTGTGTCTGGGATTGGCTGACATGCTGGCCCGCCCCACTACACACGCACGCTTAGGGAAGGAAGACAAGGAAAAAAAAAAAATGGCGATCGCCATTATACATACAACAGTGATCTGAATGCGCTGTTCCCGCACACTATACACTGAAATGTCATAATAGTGTGAGTCACAGAGTGACTTACACTATTACAGCGGAAAGCCAGCTAGGATTTAGCTTGTCTTTTTGCTGCTAGAACCGTTCTCGAACGTATCTAGAACTATCGAGCTTTAGCAAAAAAGCTCGAGTTCTAGTTCGATCTAGAACAGCCCCCAAAATCACTCGAGACGCGAACTGGAGAACCTCGAA
The DNA here is from genome assembly GCF_048569485.1 of Anomaloglossus baeobatrachus. NCBI lineage: Eukaryota > Metazoa > Chordata > Amphibia > Anura > Aromobatidae > Anomaloglossus > Anomaloglossus baeobatrachus. The sequence goes on along the minus strand of NC_134364.1, from coordinate 132,463,426 downwards.
CCGTGAACTGCGCTCAACTCTAGTCACTACCTAACTAACTAAAATGTTTAACCTCTCTCTTTCATCTGCTATCATTGCCCTTTACAATCTGGTTTCTGCTCTTTTTACCCTTCAGAAGTTGCCATTACTAGGCATGAGTGAAATTGAACGATAAAGTTCACGGTTCATACCGAATGTGGAGACATGGGTATCAATGGGTGCTCTCCTGTGGAGGCACGGTGGTCAGTGGATGCTCTAGCCCGCTGGCCTTTAGAAAGACCGCATAGACCAGGGCTCGTCCCAACTGAAAGTCCGAACTCTGTACCCATGGGCAGAACACTACTCCGACAACACAGGGTGCGGGAACCACAATAATTAGACTTTATTGGATCCCCATCAGTCAAAGGCATATAACACAAAACCATGCAAACCACACGATGTAACCGGCAGCAGAGTCTCACCCTTCCACTGCCTCACCAGGGAGTAGACTATTTGTGCCTTCTGAGCTTCCAAGGCCACATACCCCAAACCAGCAGCACCCTGCTTTGTCAGGCTCAAACCGAGAATAGGATAGTGACAAGCATAGGAAGCTTCACAAGCACAGCAAAGTCCGTAGCCAGGTAATCGTATCATGCCAACCTGGGTTACTTCCAGCTGAATCCTAGGATCCGTGGCGGTGCTCCAGCACAATGTAATCCAGTCTCAGATTGTTACGAACCAGCGCCGCCATAGCCGCAAGCAGCCTGCTGCGGTTCCTGTTGCACCCAGGCACCAGCTGCCGTTCTTGGCCGTGCCTCGGGTCATCCAGTTGGCTGCTCCTTCCACCACATCTAAGTGTGGAGAGGCGGCTAGTGCGCATGCGTGCGCCGATTTACCCCAGCCAGAGTCTAAGCCCGGTGTTTTGCCTAGTGAGCATGCTCAGCCTGATTGTGTTATTTCTGAGACTAAGTCCTCAGTTCAGGCTACTGAGCATGCTCCCACAATTAACCCTAACAGCCTCTTTGAACAGGTACTTGGACTTCATGCTGTGTCTAAGTTCTGGGATGTGCCTACTGAGCATGCTCAAACTGATAGTCTGCTTTCTGAGCCTGTTGCTCAGGCTACTGAGCATGCTCAGGCACTTAGTACATCAGAGGCTAGGTCCGGTAAGGACCTCACTGAGCATATCCGTGAGGTGGCAGGCCCTGATAGGGCAGAGGGTGTCAGGTGTCCTGATGACGTGGCAACTCCGGACTGGCTCGCAGAGGCCCACCCCTATGATCTGGCACCTCACCATTGGTCGTCAGACGATGACTGGTGAAGTGTTTGGGGCGTGGCTGCCATGAGGTCATCAATGACGTGGCGGTTCCGGATAGGTCGCTGGTGTCGTCACTGATGACATTGCACTCTGCTATTGGACCTTGGTGGTTCCACCCTGGGTTTGGGGCGGACCCAGGTTATAAAAGGGGCTGGAGACAACATGGAGGTGCGCAGTCTTCATTTAGAGTTCATGGTGGCATAAGCCTTGTTAGAAGCGGTAGGTAGGGCTAGGCGAACGGTGCCTGTCACGCCAAGATTCGTGGCTCAGCACATGAGGGTCAGGCGCCGTGCTTCCTTGCTACCGTTCCTGTTGTGCTAGAGCAGTCCAGTGGCATTAACTGGGCTGCGGCTGCTGCGTCACCTGTTCAGTTGTGCCTCCTACGCACACGGACAGAATAGCTGTTGCGTCACCTGTCCGAGAGTGCCCGCTACGCACAAGGACAGTGTATCTGCTGCGCCACCTGTCCGGTTGTGCCCTCTACGCGCACGGAAAGCGCACCCCAGAACCCCTGTGAAGTTAACAGGGTGTTCCTGGATTGGGTGCGTGAACCCTATTATCCTCCTCAGCTTCCCAGTCAAATGCTACTGGTGTGACTACCTGGTCTGACGTGTCCTTTACACACATGGCCAGTCGAGTGGTGGCCAGAAACACTAATCGGAGGACCGCTCGGCCTGACGTGTCTTACACACGTGGCCGACAGGGTGCTGTCCCAGCGGTCTTCTCGGTCAATGCTAACTGGTTACTATCCGGCCTGACATGTTCCCTACACACGTGGTCGGAGTAGCGTCCGCTCCACCAAAACGCTAACTGGGTTGTCGTCCGGTCTGACGTGTCCCTACACACGTGACCGGTTCCCTGGGTTATCTCAGAGCCGTCCAGCTCTATAGTCTCCGCCTAACCCACAGGGTGCCAGCAGCTCCATTGCCATCTGGAGCACGGTGGGCCCCAACTGGCGATTGGGATATATACCCACTGGTCCTAATCCGCCGGTCCCCCCGTCACACAGATTCCCTAGCTGGTGCTGAAGTGCCTAGACTGGGTAATGGATTACCAACTGAGATCGAAACCCCTAGATTGCAGCCATGGAGCAAAAGAACAACCTGGTGACTCCAACAGCCCCTTTTAATATCTTCCAGGCATTCATTCAAGGGAATGTGGTCTCACTGGATTGGTGGAATAAGGCTATGCACTGATTGGGTGGCATTTTAATCCACATAGGTAAGTCTCATCTGAGTTATGTAGACAGAAAGGCTGGGGGAAGTTACATTAATTTACCAATCCACATTCTCAGACAATGGAAGACTCCGATAGTCCTGGGGAAAACAATGACTCAACAAACACTAGTTAATACACAAAAGGGACTTTTGTCTGGCCAATTAAGAACATTAACCCCTGACAGACGTTTTACAGGCTATAGCTGGGTTTACACGCTGCAACATCGCAAAGGACATCGCTGTAACGTCACCGGTTTGGTGACGCAATAGCGACCTCCCTAAGTCTCTGCTAAGTCTCTGGTGAGCGTTCAAACAGGCAAACCTGGCCAACAACTCAACAGCGATCCGGACCTGCAGAGCGACCTAGCTGGTTGTTGGGGACGTTGATAAGCAGCCTTTTGAAAGGGGAGTTGCTAATAAAGTCGCTGAAAAGGCTTCACACACTGAAACTTCATGCTGCACAGCGGGAAGCAAAGGACCTAGGAATGGTCCTGAACGATTTGTAACGATTACAACTTCACAGCAGGGGCCAGGTCGCTGATAGGATTCACACACTGCAACATCGCAAACAACATCGCTATTGCGTCACAAAACCGGTGACGTTACAGCGATGTCGTTTGAGATGTTGCAGTGTGTAAACCCAGCTTATGTCTTCACACCAAACACTAGGTATACGGGAATCCAACCTGAACACAGACTTTTAAATAAAGTTTGTGCTCAAATTTAGTGTTCCAGTACTGTTCGTATGTCAATAAAGTTTGTTGAAAAGTTGCAGCACAGGCAATCAACAAACTTTATGGCGGAAGTTGCCTGTACGCTGCTGTGAACAATAGAGATATTTTAAAAAATGAAGTGGGCTCCCACCTATTTTTTATCACATCTGCAGGTAAAGCAGACAACTGTGGACTGCAGCCATCAGCTGTCAGCTTTACCTTGACTTATTACCAAAAATAGAGGGGATCCTACAACGTTTTTAAAACAATTCAATTTAAAAAATATTGTCTGGCCCACCCTATTTTTGATAACAAGCCAAGGTAAAGCAGACAGCTGTGGACTAGTATTATTAGGGTGGGAAGGAACATGGTTATTTGGCACCTTCCAGCCTGAAAATAGCAGCCCGTAGCCACCCCTGAATTGGCGCATCTATTAGATGTGCCAATTTTGGCACTTTACTTGGCTCGTTCCGATTTCCCCGATGCGGTGGCAATTGGGGAAACACCTTTTGGGGTTGATGTCAGCTGTGAATTGACAGCTGGCATCAAGCTCAGGAGTTAGTAATTGATAGGCATCTATCAGACTCACCCATTACTAACCTGGCAAGTAAAGAGTTAAAAAAAGAAAAATAAAATGGTTCCAACGTAATCTAAAGAGTAATGTCCCACAATGTTCATTGATTACTATTTAGCTGCTTTCAGAGAACTGTCTCAGAATTTAGCTCTGCCCATCAAAGGCAACCCGAGATTTCTCACGAGCGGTGACGTCAGTAACACAGTGACTTCACCGCTTGTGAGAAATTCCGGGCTGCTGCTGACCGGCAGTGACCAATAGATCTGCCTTCTGAGAAATCTGTCGTAACGCAGCTCCATTGGAATTGACGTCACGAGACATTACTCTTTCATTGTTATGATCAGTTGTTATTACATTTTTTTTCTCAGCTGCTGAAAAGCTGCAATTCTGGTGGTTTTTTTACTTGTTACGTTGTGTACCGATCGGATTAATTTATTTTATATTTTGATAGATGAAGTACATCAGCATCAGTATCAGCCCTGCTCTGTAAAGCACAAATCCCAATCTCATTTAAACACTGTCATGGTGACTTTGAGATAGCAGGGAATCAAAGCTTCTAAGATGTCACTCAAGCTAGGGGACCCTATGCTATCCCTAATGTCAGGGATACTCTTGAAGGTGGAGAGGCTTGGGTCTCATTCCTGGCCCTGCTCCTGACTAGTCCTGATATAATTCCCTCTCTCCCTAGGTAGGGATGGAAATAAAAAGAACCTGCAGACAAAAAAGCGCAATAGGGTCTTACCCTGACAGACAGGGGGTGATAAAGGAGATGATCCTACTCACCAAAGATGGTTGTGAAAGGCACAACTCCTGTAACAGCATAAATCCGGATCAAAGGCAGCAGTACCCCAGGTGGCTGATAACAGAGAGAAATTGTAGAATGGGGCTTTGTAAACCGCGCCAAAGATCACTGATGAAATCTTGGATTAATGTAAACTTTTTATTCTTGCACAGGTCTACGCGTTTCAGGAGACTCTGCTCCCTTCCTCAGGACCAAACAGGCATAAAGATTTGATGTAACTTATGCCTGTTTGGTCCTGAGGAAGGGAGCAGAGTCTTCTGAAACACGTAGACCTGTGCAAGAATAAAAAGTTTACATTAATCCAAGATTTCATCAGTGATCTTTGGCGCGGTTTACAAAGCCCCATTCTACAAATTCTCTCTGTTAGGTAGGGATGGAACAAGAGTGTGTTGAAAACCACAGACAAAGACAGACAAGGGAAAAAAAAACTGTTACACGCAAAAGGAAAATGCCGTAAGAGATTCAGGATTAAAAACAAGAGCAGGATAGAAGTACAAAACAACAGGGATAAACTTCACAACTGCTACAAGCAATAGGCACAACTTAAGCACATCTTTCACCAGAGAGTCTGGGACATCACACCTCACAGACCAACATATAATAAACTATAGCTGGCATTGGTAGAAGGATTCCACCAGCATAAGTAGGAGGGCAGCAGATGTGATAAGTCTCCCAACAACATGTGATTAAAGAGCAAGTAAACTAGCAGAGATTAACTCTTGCAAGCCTGCCTATGAATGCGCTCACAGCATGTCGACACCCGAGTCTGCCTGTGTTGATCCCAGGCAACAGAGAAACTATCAGGCGAAGTTTTATAATCTACAATCTGAAGAGAGTCTTAAATGCCACCATAAGAGTCGGCGAAGTCTGTGCAAAATGCTGTGTTAAACATCGGCTCACAGCTGGCATTCACAGGAGGCTCATCATGACAGGTACAGGGTAATTTTTGACCTCTGGCTGTCATGAGAAGCCATCAGCACCTTGTGATTATGCCCGTAGTGCCATTGGGGGTGGCGAAAGACCCAGCTCCTGATGGCACTTTAAATTCTGCTGTTGGAGGTTGACATCAGGATTAAACTAGTTACCAGCCATGGGCAGATCTCTAATCCGCTCACATCTGTTAGGAGTACTTTGCACACTACGACATCGCAGGTGCGATGTCGGTGGGGTCATGTCGAAAGTGATGCACTTCCTGCGTCGCTTTCAACATCGTAGTGTGTAAATCCTAGATGATACGATTAACGAGCGCAAAAGTGTCGTAATCGTATCATCGGTGTAGCGTCAGCGAATTGCATAATTACGCTGACGCGACGGTGCGATGTTGTTCCTCGCTGCAGCGGCAGCACACATCGCTGTGTGTGAAGTCGCAGGAGCGAGGAACATCTCCTACCTGCGTCCCGGCTGCAATGCGGAAGTAAGGAGGTGGGCGGGATGTTTACATCCCGCTCATCTCCACCCCTCCGCTCCAATTGGCTGCCTGCCATGTGACGTCGCAGTGACGCCGCACGACCTGCCCCCTTAATAAGGAGGCGGGTCGCCGGCCAGAGCAACGTCGCACGGCAGGTGAGTGTATGTGAAGCTGCCGTAGCGATAATGTTCGCTACGGCAGCTATCACAATGATATCGCAGCTGCGACGGGGGCGGGGACTATCGCGCTTGGCATCGCAGCATCAGCTTGCGATGTCGCAGCGTGCAAAGTACCCCTTAGAGGCACATGTGACCTGATCAATTCAGTCGACATGTGCAGGGAAAGATGCGAGCTCGGCATGTGAGCCCGCATCAAAGGCAGGAACACGACCAATGATGGGCATAATCCGTCATGGGTCATTAAGGGGTTAAACTGTTGTATGGTCTTGTCCACCGTGCTGCAGCTCAGTTTCAGGGTGTTGGCAATCTTCTTATAGCCTCGGCCATCTTTATGTAGAGCTTTCAATCACTGTGTGGAGCACATAGCATTAGTTTCTCAGCACACTGGCCTGGCCTGTGCCAACGTGCTGAGAATGTAATTTGTGGGCGGGATAAGCGTGAGATGCGCTGTACTCCCCTCCCACAGAAGAAGAGTAGCAGCAGGTTTACTGGCTTCCCTGCTATACATGCCTTCTGGTGCAGTGTGACTTCTGCTTTGCGGGAAAGTGTGAGTCCTGCCTCGTGGTGAAGTGTGTCTTCTGCCTCACGGTGCAGTGTGCCTTTATGCTTCGTGGTGCAGTGTGTCTTCTGCCTCATGGTGTAGTGGGCTTTCTGCCTTGCGGTGCAGTGTGCCTTCTGCCTCATGGTGCAGCGTGAATCCTGCCTCATGGTGCAGCATGAATCCTGCCTCGCAGGGCACCGTGCAAGCAACCCAGTGCTCTGTGCCACCTTCCAGTGCTTCCAGGGAAAGTCTGAGTCCTGCCTCGTGGTGCAGTGTGTCTTCTGCCATGCGGTGCAGTGTGCCTTGTGCCTCGCGGTGCAGTGTGCTTCTGCCTTGTGGTGCAGTGTGCCTTCTGCCTCACAGGGCAGCGTGCCACCAACCCGTGCCGTCTGTGCCTCCTTAGTGATGTCTGTGCTCCCTCAGTTCTATCCATGTCCCCCAGTCCTTTTCGTGCCCCTCTAGTGCTGTTTGTGTCACTGCCAGTGCTGTCTGTGTCTTTCAGTACACTCTGTGTCTCCTCAGTGATGTCTGAGCCCAGGCCCCTCCTGTGATGTATATGCCCCCAGCCCCTCCTGGGATGTATATATGTCCCGAGTCCATCCTGTGCTGTATATATGTCCCCAGCTCTCCTGTGCTGTATATATGTCCCAAGCTCCTCCTGTGCTGTATATATGTCCCCAGCTCCTCCTGTGCTGTATATATGTCCCCACCTACTCCTGTGATGTGATATGCCCAAAAAACACATAGAAATATATAAAAAAAAATCACAGACCATAGGAGCCAATTCAGATGATGTAGGCACACAGAATGTGGCTAAACCGCCTAATAAATGTACCGCCCCCGTGCCAGCAGCCGAGCTGCTCGGATCCGGGTGCTCAGTGGGTCAAGGGTCTCCGGACCCAGGGGTCATGCGGCCATTCAAATGAAGGGGGGTTATTTACAAGGGATTTTATAAAGTTTGTGACGCCACCCGTGGTATGTGGTAATTAGGAGTACCACCGCTGCAGTTGGGAGTACCCTGGGATGATGGAATGGGGCATCCAGGTGTTGTGACCCTCCACGGGTAGGGGGGATACCCCAGGGCTCGGTGATGGTGGAAGCCGTGGGATGTAGGTTTTGGAGGTTGGAAGGCAGGGAGCAGGGAACTCACGGTTGGTAGTAGTGGTGCTGGATGAGGTTGGTGCTGTTTTGGAAGGCCATTACACACACAGACTGTAGTTAAACCAAAAGTCCTGCAGTACCACTGCCGCTCCCGAGGGGAGCCCGTCCAGGTGTTCGTGTGGCACCCCTGACCTGGTCAGGCACCACTGAGTACTGCACCCATGCTAGGGGCAGTACAAAACAGGTAATCCAGAAGGCTGACCGGGGTGTGGTTACACAGGCGCATAGTAACCAGGTATCCCACATTGACCTTTGAAGGGACACCTGGGGAATCCATGAGGGGGCATGGCCTCCATCTCCACTCAAGGGGTGTGGTAGAGAGCCTTGTTGCTAAGTTGCGGAGGCAGGCACAGAGGGGAGGCAGTAGTGAGCCAGTCAGTTAGTGAAGCTAAGGCAGAGGAGTCGCAAGGAGGAAACCTGGAGGCTGTCACTAGTCAGACACCACAGGTGCAGTGGTTACTGATGGGGGACAACGGTCACCTGGTAGTGCCGCCCGAAATCCACCCAAGGCTGGAGTGCAAAGGGCGTGGCTGAGTATGGGGACTGCCAGGCGAGGACCAGGCCCGCACGAGGTTACAGGTCCCCAGAGCAGGGCCCCATTCAATTGGCCTGCTCAACCTGCAGGTGGGGGTACTTCATACCCTCCACCATAACACCACAGAGTCCGGAGCGATGTAGCAATGAGAGGGCCCATAGTTCACAAGAGGCAAGTAGCCGGAGTGACCTGGTCCAGGCTACAAGCAGACGGGCCGAAAAAGAGGGAGAACAGGCAAAAACAACTTCCCTGGGTGACCCCGTAGGACTACAAGTCTGGGTCACCACAAAAACACAAGGGCTAGGAAGGCGAGTCAGTAGCCACCCTCACAAGTCAGCCTGAAGGAGCCTGGTTCCCCTCTTGGAACATCACAGCATCGCCCGTGTTACTCACCCCTGCCACCTGAAGTGAGTAAAAACCCTGAAAGACATTCTTGCTGTGCGTGTGAGTCATTCTGCGACCTGTGGTTCTACACACCTAAACCGGGCCCTGGGGCCAGCCTCACTCTCGGGAGGCCACTACATCTAACTGCATTCAACATCAGCCCCAGGCGTCCCTTAAACTGCAGTGGCGGTCGCCCTGACCTCAATACCGAGAGTGGCGTCACGAATCCTATAGAAGTCAACCTACCTGTGACCAGAAGGACCCAGGACGCGCCGTCCCTGAAGACCCTGAGATGACCTGAAGGTAACGGGGCACTGGGCATCACAAATCTGGCGTTATGAACAGGATAATGACTAGACCTGTTAAGACAGGCGACCATGTGCCTGGGTGGTTCGCTTAAAAAGTTTGAAGTGCCACCATATTGCCACCATGAAAAGCGCGCCAAAGAACAACAGAAGCCCGAGCTAGAAGAATTAGCCGCCCACGAAGAGGTGTGGCTACCCAGAGAACACCTGCAGTGTCCTGACCTTGCAAGCGATGGAGGCGGAGTTGTCCAGAGACGGCGGGAAGAAAGAGTCACGAGTCTGCAGCTGGAAGTGAAGGTGGAAGGTCGTGCAGAGAGACAAGAGAGGATGGCGTCTGCACACAGCAATCCAGAGCCAGGCTCCGCTGCCTGGTGGGACTGGGAGCTTGCAAATTCCATAAAATTTATTTTCCCTCTCTCTTCTGTGCACTAAATCACTTTATTCACATAAATTGTGGTATTGTACCTTTTAGAATCTAATTATTAATAAATGTTAAGTTTTAGATAGGGTTTTATGGAATTTGCATGTACACCCTGTAACTAGTGAATTTTTTTTTGGGACTGGGAGCTTGCCCAGTTCTGCGACCGTCTGGAGGCCAGGATCGTGCAGCAGCTCAGGGAAGGATGCACTGAGCTCCGGGAGATGGCTACAGCGGTTCGGGGCTATGAGAGGTGGACCACACCGGGCAGCGACCACCCAGACTCCGATGATGCTACCGATGGGTGAGTCCTGTGTTTCCCCTGCCCGCATGAGTGCACCGATCCCTGCTGTGATGCCGGCGGCGCGCCACGCCCGTGAAGATCCCTGCTGCAATCCTGGAGGCGACGCCTGCTTTGACCCACGCTGCGAAGCCCGCGGTCCCTGCAGAGACGTCTGGGGCAATGACGCCCGGCCCGCCAAGACCAGGCAGAAGCAGCGACGCCCAGCCCGGCCCGCCAAGACCAGGCCACAGCCACGCCAGGCTCGGCCCGCCAAGACCAGGCCACAGCAGCAACGCCCATCCCAACCCGCCAAGACCAATCCGCAGCAGTGACGCCCAGCCCGGCCCGCCAAGACCAGGCCGCCGCCACGCAAGGCTCGGCCCGCCAAGACCAGGCCGCCGCCACGCAAGGCTCGGCCCGCCAAGACCAGGCCGCCGCCACGCAAGGCTCGGCCCGCCAAGACCAGGCCGCAGCCATGCCAGGCTCGGCCCGCCAAGACCAGGCCGCAGCTATGCCAGGCTTGGCCCGCCAAGACCAGGCTGCAAGGCCATCTACCCCAGCCTGCAAGGCAGAGATGGTCATCGCACCCCAGCCACCGTACCGGGAATCAGATTCTACGTCCCCGCCAGGAGAAGACCCAGTTTTCCTGAGGCTGAAGGAGGAGCTGAGTGTTTGTTACCCCAAGGAGCTGGTGGACTGGTACGTCGTCCCCAGGCAGTTACCCGGACATGGAGTGGTCCCAGTAGCTACCTTGGCAAAGTTGAGCCCACCACCCTGGCCCTCGGATGAAAGCCTGTCCCCAGTGCTGCTGCCGGAGGAGTGCTCGAAAGTACTAAGGGGGAGGAGAGGCCTAGAGGCTGAGGAGCTGACCCCGGAACTGTCGGAGGAGGACGCAGCACCTTGGGGGGTTGAGGGGAGCCTGGAGCCAGAAATGCTACCGTACTCCCGCTGAGATGAGGAGAGCCCGACGTCTCCCGCTGAAGATGAAACTCTGGCCATCACGATACCACGCATGTATGTGGCTTGGGAACCCGCAGTCCAGAAGAGCCCCACGAGCAGCGCACAGCGCCGAGCCCGAGCAAAACAGACCGCAATACAGCAGTACCCAGATAAGAAGGAAGATGTCACAGCACGGGACTTAGAAGAAAAACAGACGTTAAGAAAAACCCGCCACCAGGAAAGAGGACCCCTTTGCCGTGGAGTGGTCGAAGAATTCAGTCTTAAGTCGGGATATGGCTTCATTGTAGCACCTGGTGTCAGAGAAGGCATCTTCCTAAGTAGGAGGGATGTGAGAGCCCACTTGCCCAGAAGACATCCTGGAAGAAACCTGCATATGGGAGACCTGGTTGAGTTCACCAAACACCAAGGAGAACCTGGTTGGTTTGCGCTAGACGTTACACCATGCCCCAGGAATGCCTATAGCAGTCCAACAGTCCCTACCCAACCCCCAAAGCAAGCAACAGGAACAGATAAAGACAAAGATCAAGAAACAGATAAGGAAGACAAAGAGCATGAGCTAGACACAGCGAGTACCACAGATGACGACAAAGACACAGAGATTGTCCAGTGCCAAAGCCCTACAGGCCAGAGCCCTGGTAAGGAGTAGGAAGAGTCCATGTAAGTTAAGTAAAGTAAAGCAAGAAAATTCCAAGTTCCAGTTTGCAACGTTTGAATAAGTTCAAGAAATATGCCCACATGAACTGATGTGAGAACTCATTTTACAAAATCTTTGTACCTGGTTTGTCCACTTTTACGGACAATTAGGCTATGAACTGGCTATAGCCACAAACTCTCACAGTGTATGTGAGAACCTTGAATGGTACCCGCACCAGAGCCTGCCTGTTTAGGGGCCTGACTCGCCTGTGACCAGGCAGCACGCCTGTTTATGGGGCCTGGCTCTCCCCCACAAAGAGGGTACCCTGTCTGCATCGACTGTGGATGCCGCCTCTACATTCCTGCCAAAAGAGGCCGAAGGCGCGGCACCACAAGAGAGGGTTACCCGGTAACAACACCGACCAAGAAAGCCGCCTCTACATCCTGCCAGAAGAGGCCGAAGACGTGGCTCGACGGGAAGGGGGCTTGCCTTCAACCACCAGCCCCAGGAGAGGAAGATTGGAGGAAAGGTCTGGGGAAAGAGATGGCCCAGACCTGGTTGCTAAAAGGACCGGTGACCTGCCTCCTGAGAGGGTTTTGGGTGGGTAACGGACTTGTGGGTGGAGGGTGGTGAAAAGTGGTACCCAGTATGTTATACAATGTTTTACAATGCTTTTATGATGCTTTTACATGTTTTACTGTTTTTTATGCATTTAAAATGTTTGTCTTGCAGCCCGAGGACGTGCTGTTGATAACTAAGGGGGAATGTGGTGCCCATGACCTGGTCAGGCACCACTGAGTACTGCACCCATGCTGGGGGCAGTACAAAACAGGTAATCCAGAAGGCTGACCGGGGTGTGGTTACACAGGCGCATAGTAAGCAGGTATCCCACATTGACCTTTGAAGGGACCCCTGGGGAATCCATGAGTGGGCATGGCCTCCATCTTCACTCAAGGGGTGTGGTAGAGAGCCTGGTTGCTAAGTTGCGGAGGCAGGCACAGAGGGGAGGCAGTAGTGAGCCAGTCAGTTAGTGAAGCTAAGGCAGAGGAGTCGCAAGGAGGAAACCTGGAGGCAGTCACTAGTCAGACACCGCAGGTGCAGTGGTTACTGATGGGGAAGAATGGTCACCTGGTTGTGCCGCCCGAAATCCACCCAAGGCTGGAGTGCAAAGGGGTGGCTGAGTACGGGAACTGCCAGGCGAGGACCAGGCCCACACGGGGTTACAGGTCCCCAGAGCAGGGGCCCATTCAGTTGGCCTGCTCAACCTGCTGGTGGGGGTACTTCATACCCTCCACCATAACACCACAGAGTCCGGAGCGACGTAGCAACGAGAGGGCCCATAGTTCACAAGAGGCAAGTAGCCGGAGTGACCTGGTCCAGGCTACAAGCAGACGGGCCGAAAAGGGGGGAGAACAGGCAGAAGCAACTTCCCTGGGTGACCCCGTAGGACTGCAAGTCTGGGTCACCACAAAAACACAAGGGCTAGGAAGGCGAGTCAGTAGCCACCCTCACAAGTCAGCCTGAAGGAGTCTGGTTCCCCTCTTGGAACATCACATCATCGCCCGGGTTACTCATCCCTGCCACCTGAACTGAGTAAAAACCCTGAAAGACTTTCTTGCTGTGCGTGTGAGTCATTCTGCGACCTGTGGTTCCACACACCTAAACCGGGCCCTGGGGCCAGCCTCACTCTCGGGAGGCCACTACATCTAACTGCATTCAACATCAGCCCCAGGCGTCCCTTAAACTGCAGTGGCGGTCACCGGGAGGCCACTACATCTAACTGCATTCAACATCAGCCCCAGGCGTCCCTTAAACTGCAGTGGCGGTCGCCCTGACCGCAATACCGAGAGTGGCGTCACGAATCCTATAGAAGTGAACCTACCTGTGACCAGAAGGACCCAGGACGCGCTGTCCCTGAAGACCCTGAGACGACCTGAAGGTAACGGGGCACTGGGCGGCACATTCGCTCCCAATGATATTGCTTTGCTGTGTTCCAGTCTAGCCCGTCCTTCCTGGACCTTCTACTCCTCAGCCCCTCACACCATGAGGGTTGCTGCTTTGCTGTCCTGGGAGCTCTAACTCCCCAGCTTTCTCTCCCCCTGAGAGCTACTACTTTCCGCCTCTCTTCTTGCTCCTTTGATGTCGACTGCCCTGTCACCTCCCATCAGTCTGCCATGTCTCTTAGGTGGGCGGCCCTTTCTCCACTAGACCTACCCACTGGTGTGTGTGTGACTGAGATTTGCATGCTGATGTTAGCAATAGCATTAGGTGGCACCTGGAACCAAGGAGGGTGGACTCAGCACTATAAGGACAGGAGTACAGTTCCCTATGACACCCGGACTAGTGCAAGGGCATCACATAAAGATGGCTGCAGCCCAGGTGCACGATGCTGATGATACAGCCACACAAACCTCCACGCTAAAGGGGAGGGGTGGCTGTTTAGCATAGGACATGCACACTAATAAGGCTTGCATTGGGAGCCCGTCATTAGAGTTGAGCGCGGTTCGTGGTTCTCCAGTTCGCGGTTCGAGTGATTTTGGGGGCTGTTCTAGATCGAACTAGAACTCGAGCTTTTTGCTAAAGCTCGATAGTTCTAGTTACGTTCGAGAACGGTTCTAGCAGCAAAAAGCCAAGCTAATTCCTAGCTGGCTTTCCGCTGTAATAGTGTAAGTCACTCTGTGACTCACACTATTATGAAATTTCAGCGTATAGTGTGCGGGAACAGCGTGTTCAGATCACTGCTGCTGGGATAATTTTTTTTTTTTCCCTTGTCTTCCTTCCCTAAGCGCGCGCGTGTAGTGGGGCGGGCCAGCATGTCAGCCAATCCCACACACAGCTAAGTGGACTTTTAGCCAGAGAAGCAACGGCATGTGTGATAGGATGTCCATGTAACATGTCCCTGCATTATAAATACTGGCATCTGCCCATCTGGACGCCATTATCTGCCTTCTGCGTCTGGGTGTCAGTCACCGCTGGCGTAGCTCCTGTCTCCAATACTGCTGTGTACGCTCTACACACAGTGCTATACAGAATAGGGATAGAGGTTTCTATTAGTCCTTGTAAGGGCTAATACCGGCAGGGTCAGAGCCATAGGTGACAGTCAGGTCCATGGAAACAGATTTTAACAGCTACAGAAGATAACTGTGTAACTAAGGTCAGGGACTTCCTCGCTACATTTTCCCATTATGAGGGATAGAAAATGAGGCTTCCTTTCCTGTACACTGACCCACAACCCTGCCACTGTACCGTCCTGCCCTTTGCACACTCAAGTTCATTGTTACTAAGCCATTATACTAGCAAACACTGAGTAAACTTAGTGGCATCCTAAAAGTGGCTGTTGGACTTCATTAGTGTCCCACTGGTGCAAAGATATTTGCAGCACCTCTGCATTGCACACTGAAACTCATTGTTACTAAGCCATTATACTAGCAAACACTGAGTAAACTTAGTGGCATCCTAAAAGTGGCTGTTGGACTTCCATTAGTGTCCCAATGGTGCCAAGCTATTTCTAGCACCTCTGCATGACACCCTCCTGCTCTGTTTTTAATAAGCTATAATAATAGCAAAAAATGCTGCAAGTTAGTGGCATAAAAAAGTGGCTGTTGTACTCCATTTGTGCCCCAATGGTGACAAGCTATTTCTAGCACCTCTGCATGATACCCTCCTGCACATTTTGCAACGATATTTTTATAGCAAACTCAGGGAATTCCTAACTGCATTTCATCATTAGGAGGGAAAGAAAGTGAGGCTTCCTTTACTGTCCTGGTAAACACAGAACACGGCCACTGTTCCCACCTGCCCACTTTTGCCACGCTATTTAATTTGTCCAAAGAGCTGACACTTTTTCTGCCATCCTAAAATTGTCTGCAATACTAAGTTAGTGTTCCTTTGCTGCCAAGCAAGGTACAACACCTGTGCATTCTACACTCCTTTCCATTTGTGCAACGCAATTATTAACTGCAGGTAGTCCAGCCAATCTGTGACGAAGGTGCAGCCGTGTATATAATGTTGCCTTCATCCAATGGTGGTTCTCTCGATGTCTGACAGCTCAACAATACCATCTGTTTGCACTTCCAAAACAAGTGATGACCTGCCAATCACACTCCCGCTTACGGGTAAAGAGGTGGAAGTTCATCATGAAAAAGCATGTGTGACTGCTGTCCCCACAGTCACAGAGGATGAAGAGCACGCAGATGCACTTGATGGGGCAGGCGGTGGTTGCACAGCCCCGCTAGGCCGCATTGTAGCTCAGTGAAGTTCCCTTTGCGACTTATGCTTCATTTTAAGTCTTGTATTTGGTGGGATCCACAGTATGCAGCAAAACAACGCAACATGAAAAGCAGTGTTTGCAGTTGGGTTCATAAATGATTCTTTCACTTTCCCAAAACAAACAATAAGAACCATGCATTAAATTGAAATAATAGAACAATCTATTCAGTTGCCTACTGCTTGCTAAGCCCTCTGCGTAGCAGCAGTAATTGTGTGTTTGTGTGAGTGTGTGTGTGTGTGTGTGCGCGAAGACAACTTACTAGTGGCGCATCACAAGAGCTTCCCAGTTATATACCTAAACATAGACAAAACACATCACCCACCCTGAATACCCTTGTTAGCTGAAGCCTCACAGATAAGGCAGATGATAACAGTGTGAATGCAAACCACACAGCTCTGCAACACAGTCATATAAATCTTGAGAAGCAACATTCAATGCAAACATGTGTCGCTGTCCCTCTATGATTTAAACTGTACGTGACAATTTGACAGTGCAGAGGCAGCAAGTGTGATTGTCTATATAGTCGTGCTACCCAGAACAGATATGTGTTTTCATAATAAAACAAAGTGTTGCATGCACGCATTACTGTCTGGGCACAGCCTACCGTACCTGGGTAATGTGATGTTGTATTGCAAATATAAAAATGGCTATTTTTTGAGTCTATACATTATCTTAAACTATAACATATTGATTAATCAGACAGACAAAGTGTACATGATTACAAAATCTTGTATATACTTAAGGATTTCTGTGTGTTTGTCTTGAATATACAGACAGACAATATACCATTGTAACAGAAACCTTATGATTTACTTACCTCAAATATCTGATGGCTTTGTGTGTTTGCTATCCATTGAAATAGAAACTCTGATTTCTTTAGTTCAACAATCTGATGTTTTACGTGTTTGCTATATACACAGACAGACAATATATCCATTTACCTAGCTCAAATACCTGATGTGTATTCTTGGGAGATTTGAATGTCTGTGGGTTTATTACCCCATTGTCTGATGTGTGGTGTATCTCTAGTTCATCTATGCCCAAAGACTGGCCATCAAAGGGCATGGATCAATAAGACTACAACACATTAACTTTAAGGTTTGTAATTATTGTACAAACCTCTATTTAAGATCAGGGAAATATAGCACAGACAGAAGCTCGTGTTACCTGTACCGAGATGTCCGGTCAGTGTTGGGATTTCCAGGAGTCCTCTGTCCTTGGTGTGCTTCTCTGATTCTTAATGTTCCAGGCAGATGATGTTCAAAACTCCTTGGTGATTGTAAGTATTTAACTGTACTTAACCTTTGTATGTTGATTATACAAAAGTGTACGCAATATCATACTTTTCCTTTAAGTTTGTATTTTATATTAACCTTTATAATAAAATTACTTAATTGCCTTCTTTAAAGCCGTACCTGAACCTTAGTGTTAAAAATATTAGCAAAACAGATGTCCAGTTGCCATTAAAACAGACTTTACGCTCCTATCATGGTTAACAGTATAGACAGCACTGGAAGAATGTTGGTCTGTGGCACAGGATGCTGCTCACTGGCGTTACGGTACTCCTCACCAAACTCCAAAATGACTCCCCTCACAATTGAACGAAGTGTTTCCGCGGTTGCTCCTTCCTGTGTGCCGATTTACCCCAGCCGCAGCCTAACTCCAGTGTTTCGCCAACTGAGTATGCTCTGCCTGACTGTGTCATTCCTGAGGCAAAGTCTTCATTTTGGGCTACAGCACATGCTCGTTTGGACTGTGCCTGAGTAATTCTGCGACCTGTGGCTCAACACACTTACACAGGGCCCTGGGGCTTGACTCACTCTCGGGAGGCCACTAAAACTAACTGCAGCCAACATCAGCCCCGGTGTCCCCTTACACTGCAGTGGCGGTCCCCACTGACCGCAATACCGAGAGTGGCGTCACGAAAATACATATAAAGAAGCAACCTAAGTGTGACCAGACTCTTCCTCCACGTGGAGTCCCTGAAGGTAATGCACCAACACAACACCTGTGAGGCTTCACACTGACTGAGAAAAGCCTCTTTGCACAGGTACTTGCACTCCGTGCCGGGTCTAAGTGCTGTGTTGTGCCTAGACAGCTTGCTGAAGCGGATAGTCTTTTTTTCAGAAACTGTATTTCATGCTACTGAGCATGCTCAGGCACTTACTGCATCAGAGGCTAGGTCGGGTAATGAATTTTTTGGCCCTGCCCCTGATGTGGGGGGCCCATATAGACCACAGGGCATCAGGTGTCCTGACAATTTGGCCAGGCCACTCCCAACAGGCTTGCAGAGGGCCGCCCCTATGACTTGTCACCTCATTGTTGTTGGTCAGACGATGACTGTTGAGGTGTTTTGGTTGTGGCAGCCATGAGGTCATCATTCAAGTGGCGGTTCAAAATAGGACACTAGTTATGCCACTCGTGACGTGTCACTCTGCTTTTGTCTCCAGGAGGTGCATTGTGGTCCACCCTTGTTTCGGGCGGACCCAGGTTATAAAAGGGGCTGGAGCCAAGAAGAAGGTGCCCAGTCTGCTATTATGCTCCGAAAGAGCACACCTCCATGTCTTGAACCCATTGCGGCTTTAGTCCAGAGGTAGGCAGGGATAGGTCATCGATGCAGGCCGCCTCCACAGTTGGTAACGCAGAACGTTTAAGAACAGCTCCTGTCCTACCAGTCCTGCTAGTACAGCCCAGTGGCATAAACAGGCCTGCTGCTGCTGATGCGCCTGCTGTCCACAGGTGTGTCCCCTACGCACACGGACAGCGTACCCAATGGCCCCTGTGTTGTTAACAGGGAGTTCCGGGGCTGGGTGGTCGTGTGGACCCTGTCACGCTAACAGGGCTCCCAGTCTCCAGATCCGAGTGGCGTCTAACTCGGTTCAGGCTACTATTTGTTTGAGAGTCAACCTGCTCTGTATCCTCCACCTAACCTTCCAGTTGCCAACCTCTCCTTTTCCATCTGTGAGCACGGTGGACACCGAATGGCGATTGGGATATCTACCTTTCTTTTTCTTTTCTTCTTAATATTTTTTATATAGCGGTAACATAGTATAAACCACCTTATCCAAATCTGCCAGTCCCACCATACCAGATGTTGTTTCTTCAGCAAATGTTAATGTTGCTTAACCACCAAACCCACGGACACAAACTTTTTTACCCTTTCCAACACACCTGTTCCCCTTTCCACCAGCATCTGTCCTTTTTCAACTCAGTTTGTATATGACCAAAAAAGCAACTCTGCAGAGACACCATACTCAACGCCGTCTCAGCACAGCAGCCAGCCCTCGGTCCCTCAGATGTGGACAAGTAAGACCATTTCCTCCTATCGATGAAAAAGCGTTGAGATTCACTCTGTGCACCACTGGTGTTTAGTGGAAAAGCAGATGTAAGATTGTGTAACACCTTCTGCTGATACTCCTGCATACGTGCGTCCCTTTCTATGGCAGGAGTTATTTCGCAAAATTTTGTGTTGTACCGGGGATCTAACAGTGTGGCAACCCAGTAGTCAGCATGACTTGGAATTCGTACAATCCGAGGGTCATGTTGTAGGTTGTGCAGCAAGAAGGTGCTCATGTGTCTTGAGAATCCAGGAGGACCAAGTCCTTGGTGTGTTGGTCGCGGAGAGGTGAGAATCATGCCTCCTTCCTCTGTCCTCTCCCCACTAATCTGCTGAGTCTTCCATGCCCATCGCCAGTTCGTCCTCCATTTCTTTCTGGGCTCCTGCACCTTCCTCAACTGTTTTGCTGAAACTATGCTCCCTTGATAATCCCTCTCCCCCACCGTACCTTGACTGCCGCCAAGGTGCCGCTGACCGTCTGGACCTTGTAGATCTTGTTATCCCTTCCGCATATGACTCCTCCAGTACTTCCTCCCTTCCTCTTGGACCAACACTTGACTCCGAATAATACTTACAGTGTGCTCCATCATGTAGATGACCAAAATTGTCACGCTGAGAATGTCATCGCCAGTGTTAAACATCTGCGTCGACATTTGTAAACTGTGTAGAACGGTGCATATGTCCTTGATCTGACACCACTCCTGCAGCGTGATCTGCACCACCTCTGGATCAAGTTAGCCCAGGGTATACGTCATATCGTATTTCAGCAGGGCTCTGCGGTGCTGCCACAGACGCTGCAACATGTGCAGATTCAAATTCCTGCGTGTCGGAACATCGCATTTCTGACGTTTAACCGCCAGACCTTAAGACTTCAGTCTTGTTGAGCTGCTGGGTGCGATTGATGGAAGTGAGCACATAGCGAGCGTGCCCGCTGTACACGGCCATGTAGGCCGGGATGTTGTTTTAAAAATTGCTGGAGAATCAGATTAAACACGTGAGCCGTACAAGTCACGTGTGTCACATTGGCCTGACGAAGGCACGCTGCCATGTTTGCATCATTGCCGCACACGGCTGTTAAGTCACCACCGTAGTCCGCTATGTCAATTTGTACTCCTGTCGCAAGGTGACAACGTGTTCCTTTCGTGCATAGTGCTGATGATGGGAGAGGAGTCGACGCCAGCGGCGCAGGTGGACGCAGGTTATGCTCACCCACTGGGCTGCGTTACCTTGACATATGCAGAACCAATGGCTGAATGTAGGTGGTTGGTATCTCACAGATGAAGTACCATCATTCAGCTACAACCAATGGGAAGACACAACACCCTTTTTTAGGCCCCTCCTGTCTGAAGACCACTGCCAGACATAGCTATGAACCTCTGGTTACTGTTACCCCCAGTTCAGTTTTATGATTTTGTGTGCTTGTTACCTGACTACTTTTCCTGCTTGCTGTTTAGGTACCTTGTTGGCCGATTTGTATTTCACGTCTGCTTGTTTTCTGATTAAGTCCTGTCCCTCCCATTCTGTTCCTCTTCGTCAATTAATGTTTGACCCTGCATGACTACTATTCTCTGGAACTGCAGCCTTCCACAGGTATTGATCAACTTGGGCCCTGTGTCATTCAACATTACTGTATAGGGATTAAAGGGTTTCAGGGTTCTGGGGGTCCTGCTTGGTGAGTGGGTTCCCTCTAGCCTATCCTTTACAGCCCGTCTGAGTGTGTTGATCCAGGCAGGCGTTACACCGTGCCCTCGACAGAAGGACATGTAGGCCGGGATAGTGTTTTAAAAATTTCTGGAGATTCGGATTCAACACATGAGCCATACAAGGCACGTGTGTCACATTGCCCTGATGAAGGGCCGCAGACTGTTTAGCATCATTGTCGCACACAGCATTCCCTGGCTGCCGGTTGAGTGGAGACAACCATTGATGAAACTCGGTCTCACTCTACAGAGCTAACCGTCCACAACTCCTCAGCGGTGTCTCACATTTCCCCTACATTTCAAAGTAAACATTTGACCGCCTGATGGCCTTGAGCTCTGCTGCCAGCATAGTAAGGAGGTGTGTGGCATTCCTTGGGCACAGTTACAAGGAAGGGTGGCCTGACCACACAGGGTTTGGGCTGAGGTGCAGGAACAACACGAGGTTGATGAGGCAGAAGCAGTGGAGGAACTTGTACATACAGAGGAAGGATTGAAAAACACAACTCGTGGGGATGGCAAGACTTGTACAGCAAACCCTTCTCCATCTCGCACCATAGTTACCTAGTGCCCAGTCAGCGACATGTAACGCACCTGTTCATGCTTACTGTTCCAAGTATCTGTGGTGAAATGCACCCTGTCACACACAGAGTTTCTCAAGGAAGCGGTGATGTTGTGTGCGACCTGCTGTGTTAGCGCGGGCATCCCTTTCTTGGAGAAGAAGTGGCAAATGGCCATCGGCTCTTGGAGCACTGCAATGGGCATAAGGTCTCGAAAATCCTCGGTGACAAAAGGGTGTAAAGGCAGCCTTTCTGTAGCCAACAAGTTTGAGATGCTGAAACTAAACTTCTTAGGCATGTCATGCACTTCGAAAATCATGTAAAAAACAGCGAGTGGACTCCAACCACAGTCTCCCTCATTGCCACTAATTGGGCCACACACACCCCACTTGACTGTCATCAGTTGATCCCCCTTTTCAAAATGAAAAAGATGCTTTGCATGAAGCACTCTCAAAAATACGCGTGCCTTTCACCTCCCCTGGATGACCCAGGGGAAGAAAAGTCCTCTGAGAGCCATGTCCACATTGTCAGTGGACAGACGCGTGTGCTTATCTGCCAGCAGACCCCCAGCAGCACTGAAGACAGGTTCCGAGAGAACGCTGGCTGCAGGACACGACAAGATCCCCAAGGCATACGTGGCGAGCTCAGGCAATTTATCCAGATTGGAAGCCTAAAATGAGTAGGGCTCAAGTTGCACAGTAATGGCATCGATGTTTCCTTGCATATACTCATATATCTGTGTCTCCTCCTCTTTTTCCTTGTCCAGCTCTTTTGTTTTCGCATGAGTATATGTCCTTGTCACTTTCCCATGTGTTTGTGTTGTGTTGTGAGTTGTTGTCACCTTTTGGACACCTTTGAGGGTGTTTTCTAGGTGTTTTATGTGTTTGTGATTGCCTGCCATTGTTTTCTATGGGGTTCGAGTGGTTCGCCGAACCGAACTCGAATAGGACCTCCGCTCGGCGAACCGAACTCGAGCCGAACCGCGACCGGTTCGCTCATCTCTACCCGTCATATAATGAGATGTACAGTGTCTGAACTGCAACCTATAAATGACACCAGAAACCTAGGTAAGGCGGGTCATTCAGCACTATATGAGTGTATCTCACACGGATACGCAACACTAGGTCAGCCGGGTTAGTTAGCACTATATGAGTGCATATCACATGACGGACTAACCATTTAACCACCTGAATTCAGAAGGTCCACACACATTCTGCAAAATTCAGGTGAATTCAGGTGGTAAAATGGTGAGTCCGTCATGTGATATGCACTCATATAATACTAACTAACCCGCCTGACCTAGTGTTGCGTAGCCGTGTGAGATGCACTCATATAGTGCTGATTAGCCCGCCTGACCTAGGTTTCTGGCGTCATTTATAGGTTGCAGTTCAGACACTGTACATCTCATTCATTTATATGACGGGCTCCCAATGCAAGCCTTATTAGTGTGCATGTCCTATGCTAAACAGCCACCCCCCTCCCCTTTAGTGTGGAGGTTTAAGTGGCTGTATCATCAGTATCGTGCACCTTGGCTGCGGCCATCTTTATTAAGAGGGTTAGCCACATTCTGTGTGTGCCTGCATCATCTGAATTGGCTCCTATGGTCTGTGATGTATATATGCCCCCAGCCCTTCCTGTGATGTATATATGCCCCCAGCCCCTCCTGTGATGTAGTTACCTCCAGCGTCTCCTATGTGATGTATTGTATTGGGCACAATTGGGCCATTTTCACTTATGGGTGTACTCACTTTTGTTGCCAGTGGTTTAGACATTAATGGCCTTGGAGATATTTAAAGGGCACCCAAATTTACACTGTTATACAAGCTGTACACTGTACATTGTAACAAAGTGTCATATATTTTTGTTGTCCCATGAAAAGACATAATATATTTACAAAATGTGAGGCTGTATTTCCTGGTACTGTGTTTTTGTATTCTGCTTGGCTCTGTTCTCATATTTACAAACTGTTTTGTTCTGGTACTGTATATCCTAAATGCATTTTTGATATAGTATATGTTACTAAGTAAAGATGCTAGGATTGATTCACAGAGCATTGGTTACCTCACATCCTTTTTGTCATTAAGCAGATGTTATCATTGCCATGGGACTACCACAAGATCACATGATCAGGCACGCTACTCTTAATCTAAAGATGAGCTGGGGATGCCAGGAGGTAAGCGGTAATTTGCAGGACACAGATTACTGACCGGAGTCCTGAGAATTGATTCTCCCATGTCTAGTTCCAAGCTTAGTTATGATATAACATTCAAGTACTTAGCTGAGTTTTTGTGCTTGGACTGCATATACTGAGCTTGTTTCTGATTCAATATGTGTGTACTGAACTTAGCTCTGATACTTTATATAACCTGGATTTGATACAGTATTCATGTACTTGTCATACTTCTGAGATAGTTTATCGTACAAAAACACTTAGCTTGGCTCTGATATAATATGTATGAAATTCATTTATTTCTGAAATAGTATTTATGTACTCAACTTAGTTCTAGTGCAGAATCTATGTAATAAAATTGATTGTCATTGCATATTTAACAGCATTTATACACTGTACATTGTTCTTACACAATATTTATTCTGCTTATGAATTACAGTTAGGTCCAGAAATATTTGGACAGTGACACAATTTTCGCGAGTTGGGCTCTGCATGCCACCACATTGGATTTGAAATGAAATCTCTACAACAGAATTCAAGTGCAGATTGTAACATTTAATTTGAAGGTTTGAACAAAAATATCTGATAGAAATTGTAGGAATTGTACACATTTCTTTACAAACACTCCACATTTTAGGAGGTCAAAAGTAATTGGACAAATAAACCAAACCCAAACAAAATATTTTTATTTTCAATATTTTGTTGTGAATCCTTTGGAGGCAATCACTGCCTTAAGTCTGGAACCCATGGACATCACCAAACGCTGGGTTTCCTCCTTCTTAATGCTTTGCCAGGCCTTTACAGCCGCAGCCTTCAGGTCTTGCTTGTTTGTGGGTCTTTCCGTCTTAAGTCTGGATTTGAGCAAGTGAAATGCATGCTCAATTGGGTTAAGATCTGGTGATTGACTTGGCCATTGCAGAATGTTCCACTTTTTTGCACTCATGAACTCCTGAGTAGCTTTGGCTGTATGCTTGGGGTCATTGTCGATCTGTACTATGAAGCGCCGTCCGATCAACTTTGCGGCATTTGGCTGAATCTGGGCTGAAAGTATATCCCGGTACACTTCAGAATTCATCCGGCTACTCTTGTCTGCTGTTATGTCATCAATAAACACAAGTGACCCAGTGCCATTGAAAGCCATGCATGCCCATGCCATCACGTTGCCTCCACCATGTTTTACAGAGGATGTGGTGTGCCTTGGATCATGTGCCGTTCCCTTTCTTCTCCAGACTTTTTTCTTCCCATCATTCTGGTACAGGTTGATCTTTGTCTCATCTGTCCATAGAATACTTTTCCAGAACTGAGCTGGCTTCATGAGGTGTTTTTCAGCAAATTTAACTCTGGCCTGTCTATTTTTGGAATTGATGAATGGTTTGCATCTAGATGTGAACCCTTTGTATTTACTTTCATGGAGTCTTCTCTTTACTGTTGACTTAGAGACAGATACACCTACTTCACTGAGAGTGTTCTGGACTTCAGTTGATGTTGTGAACGGGTTCTTCTTCACCAAAGAAAGTATGCGGCGATCATCCACCACTGTTGTCATCCGTGGTCGCCCAGGCCTTTTTGAGTTCCCAAGCTCACCAGTCAATTCCTTTTTTCTCAGAATGTACCCGACTGTTGATTTTGCTACTCCAAGCATGTCTGCTATCTCTCTGATGGATTTTTTCTTTCTTTTCAGCCTCAGGATGTTCTGCTTCAATTCAATTGAGAGTTCCTTAGACCGCATGTTGTCTGGTCACAGCAACAGCTTCGAAATGCAAAACCACACACCTGTAATCAACCCCAGACCTTTTAACTACTTCATTGATTACAGGTTAACGAGGGAGACGCCTTCAGAGTTAATTGCAGCCCTTAGAGTCCCTTGTCCAATTACTTTTGGTCCCTTTAAAAAGAGGAGGCTATGCATTACAGAGCTATGATTCCTAAACCCTTTCTCCGATTTGGATGTGAAAACTCTCATATTGCAGCTGGGAGTGTGCACTTTCAGCCCATATTATATATATATATAATTGTATTTCTGAACATGTTTTTGTAAACAGCTAAAATAACAAAACTTGTGTCACTGTCCAAATTTTTCTGGACCTAACTGTATCCTTGTCATTGCTTATGTCCTGAGAAAGAGGGCTGACCTATAATTGACAATATTTAATTAAAGACATGGAATAAACTTACATCTCTTCATCTGTATGGTGAATAGTGCAGCAAGATGCCCGGTTCTTTTCTCCCACCATTTTTCTACATGATCTCTTCGAGGCTGAGGCTGTTCTATTTCAGCTAACACGCTACTACAGGAGTTGTGACTTACACAACCCCTTTAGGTGAGTGCATCTACTCATAATAATTTTGGGTTTTTTTCGGTTAAGACCTTATTGCGCTGGTTTCTCCACAACTCCCTACTGACTGATAGCTTATTATATGAAAGCACTTAGCTTGGCTCTGATATATTATGTATGAAATTAATTTATTTCTGAAATAGTATTTATGTACTCAACTTAGTTCTGGTGCAGAATCTATGTAATAAAACTGATTTTCATAGCGTATTTAACAGCATTTATACACTGTACATTGTTCTTATACATTATTTATTTTGCTTTGTTCTTGTTATTATTAAATCAAGCTTGATTCTTTCATGTGGAAAACAAGGAATCTTTCCAAACCTTTATTCTTCCTTCAATGAGCATAATCTAATTTATGTGTCTAGGATAATAATATATAAATATCCAGGTTTATAATGGATGAGCTTAAGTGAGTGCAAGTAGGTATGTGTGAGCATAACATATCATTTTTTAATTATCTGTGGATGTCACCTATTTCTGACCTTTATGATGTCACCATTTCAATGTTTTTCTCATAGAGCATACAATCTAAATGTCGCCATGAGTATGCCCCATTTTTAACAGAAAATTAGTTTAAAAAAGGATGGTGTTACGGGGGGCTGTCTGATAATAACTTAAAGGAGTATCAGACAGTCAGGGTCCACCGTGCAAAGACTCTGCTGCAGACTATGGCAGAGTGCAATACCTCTGTTAACTCACAGAAGGATATAATAAGTAAGTAAAGCAATTCCTCCCTTACTTGGAGGGTGTGTGGAATGATCTCTGTTAATAATCACAGAGACAAAGGCAATGTGTGCGAAATGGCACCTACCTAGGTCCGCTCTTCTAGTGGTGCAAAAGAGATGAACAGCAGCGTAAGCCGCACAAAGCTCCTACCTGCGTTCGCTCCACTAGTGTGCGAGGACACGAACCACTAGATATGGCACCTGCCTAGGTCCGCTCTTCTAGTGGTGCAAAAGAGACGAACAGCAGCGTAAGCCGCACAAAGCTCCTACCTCTGTTCGCTCCCCTAGTGTGCGAGGATACGAACAACTGCCAGACGCAGTATAAGGAACGTTACCCTAGCGGCAACGTCCACCTACGAGTCGAATCACAAGGCCCAGCCAGACCATGTGCCTCAGGCACCTGCCTATGTCCGCTCCCCTAAGAGGTAAGGATACGGACAGCAGCCGAAGCTGTAAGGTATAAGAACGCTACCCTGCCGGTAGCGCTCACCTTGCATAGACAGAGGAATGCCTAGAGGAACGTGCACAGGGCGTCTACCCTCATGCATGAACCAAGAGGACTGAGCACCATGCGGCGTGTGTCAGGGTCTTATATAGACTCTGTGCCTCATCCAAGATGGAGGACACCAGAGCCAATCGGCTGCCAGAACGACAAGAGTGACGTCATGCTGGCCTATCACCGAGCAAGGCGTCACAAGCACATGACCAGCGACCAATCGGCATAGAAGGTGTCAGAGACATGTGACCTCGTGTCAGCGATGATGTCACCCGCACATGTGCAATGGCTCCAAGATAGGACTTAGTCTCCAGCGCTCGCACATGTGCAGTAGCAAGAAATCTGGACTTAGTCTCCAGCGCTCGCACATGTGCAGTAGCAAGAAATCTGGACTTAGTCTCCAGCGCTCGCACATGTGCAGTAGCAAGAAATCTGGACTTAGTCTCCAGCGCTCGCACATGTGCAGTAGCAAGAAATCTGGACATAGTCTCCAGTGCTCGCAGCAACCGTAACAGTACCTCCCCCTCAAGGGCCCCCCTCCCGGCGACGCAGGTAATCAGCAACTAAGTCGGGAGCATGGACAGCCTCCTCAGGCTCCCAAGAGCGATGTTCCGGGCCGTAGCCCTCCCAATCTATCAAGAAGAACCTGCGCCCTCTAACCATCTTAGAACCAACTATGGCTCGTACCTCATAGCTAGAGCGAGAGGAATCAGAAGCAGGAGAGTGCACTTCACGAGCGTGAGGTAAAATTGCCGGCTTTAGCAGTGAAACATGGAATTTGTCATGGATCCTAAGATGGACGGGTAACTTCAATTGGTAGACTACAGGATTTACCTGTCGAAGAACCTCATAAGGACCCAGGAAGCGAGGAGCAAATTTGACAGAGCTCACTCTAAGTTTCACGTTTTTTGCAGAGAGCCACACAAAGTCCCCTGGAGAAAAGACAGGAGCCGGGCGACGAAACCGATCGGACACCGTCTTCATACGGTCCTTAGCTGCTTGGATTGACTCTTGAGTCCGATCCCAAACCTCTCTGGCATTAGTTGCCCAGTCGGCCACAAGAGGAGGAGGTGCAGCAGCGGGAAACGGTACCGGTACCCTAGGGTGTTGCCCATTATTGAGTACGAACGGTGTCTGCCCAGTGGCCTCAGCCAGCGAATTGTTAAGGGCAAATTCTGCCCAGGGTAGGAGGGAGGACCAGTTATCGTGATTCTCAGCAACAAAGTGTCGAAGGTATATAATCATGGATTGATTGGTACGCTCAACCAAACCATTGGTCTCCGGATGGTATGCCGAAGATAGATTCAACTCAATTTGCAGAAGGCTACAAAGATCTCGCCAGAAACGGGAAGCAAATTGCGGGCCTCTATCACAAATGATATGATCTGGCATCCCGTGAAGCCTAAAGACATGCTTGAGGAATAGTTTGGCTAGTACCCTGGAAGATGGGATTCTCGATAACGGTACGAGATGAACCATCCGGGAGAAATGGTCCGTAATGACCCACACAAATCTATGTCCCTGTGAACATGGAAGATCACCCACAAAGTCCATGCCTACCACCTCCCATGGTCTATCTGGCACTGGTAAAGGATGCAAGAGCCCAGCCGGTCTCTGCCGTAATGGACGGTTGCGAGCACACGAGTAGCAGGAACCGACATATCTCTTGACGTGGCTGGCTAAGTGTGGCCACCAATACCACCTCTCCAGTAACTCTCGTGTCCGTCTAATACCAAAATGCCCACCCACCTTTGAGGTGTGGGCCCATGACAGTATATCATTCTGTCGATCAGGCGGAACAAAGGTCTTGCCCGGTGGGATTTGGTCTAACGTCACAGGCGAGAGCGTATGAAAAACCCTGGAGGGAAGGATAAGACGAGGTTCGTCAATCTCTTCCTGGGTAGAAAGCATAGAGCGAGACAGGGCGTCTGCCTTGTTATTCTTACTCCCAGACAGATAGTTGATGGAGAAGTGAAAGCGGGAGAAAAACAAGGACCAGCGGGCTTGCCGAGGATTCAGACGCTGAGCGGTTTGTAAGTACGTCAGATTCTTATGGTCTGTATAGACCTGGAAAGGATGTTTCGCTCCTTCCAGCAAGTGACGCCACTCCTCCAAGGCTAATCTCAAGGCGAGCAGTTCCCTATCCCCAATGGTATAGTTTCTCTCTGCCGGTGAAAAGGTTTTAGCAAAGAAGAAACACGGCCTTTTTCTACCTGCACCGTTCTTTTGATACAAGACCGCACCAGCACCCACTGAAGAGGCATCAACCTCTAAGAGGAAGGGCTTACTCTCATCGGGTCTTTGAAGAACGGGAGCAGTTGAAAAGTGTCTTTTTACTGCCTCAAAAGCCTGAGATGTCTCAGTAGACCAGGCTTTGGGATTAGCACCTTTCTTAGTCAAGGCCACCAAAGGGGCCACCAAAGTAGAAAAATGGGGTATGAACTGCCTGTAATAATTTATGAATCCTAAGAAGCGTTGCACCGCCTTCAAGGAATGAGGTTCGGACCATTGCAGGACAGCAGAGAGCTTCGCAGGATCCATAGCCAGGCCCTCTTGTGAGATAATGTAACCCAAAAAAGGCAATGAGGACTGCTCGAATACACATTTCTCGAGTTTAGCAAACAATGAGTGCTCCCTTAAACGGGAAAGGACACGAACGACATCCTGACGATGAGTCTCCAGATCAGGAGAAAAAATCAGGATGTCGTCCAGATACACCACTACTGAGGATAACAGTAAATCCCTGAACACATCGTTTACGAAGTCCTGAAATACTGCGGGTGCATTACATAACCCAAAAGGCATGACGAGGTATTCATAGTGACCGTCTCGGGTGTTAAAAGCGGTCTTCCATTCGTCACCCTTTCGAATTCGTACCAAGTTATACGCACCCCGCAGATCCAACTTCGTAAAAACTTGAGCTCCTCTCAGTCTGTCAAAGAGCTCCGAAATTAAAGGTAATGGGTATTTGTTCTTTATTGTGATTGCGTTGAGACCCCTGTAATCTATGCAGGGACGCAAATCACCCTCTTTCTTCCGAACAAAGAAAAACCCAGCTCCCGCGGGAGAGACAGACTTACGAATGAACCCCTTCTCTAAACTCTCTCTTATATAGGTCGACATGGCCTCCGACTCAGGTATCGACAGGGGGTAAACCCTGCCTTTAGGTGGAACCGAACCTGGGATAAGGTCTATGGCACAGTCATACGGCCTATGGGGTGGAAGAACCTCAGCACCCTGTTTGGAGAACACGTCAGCGAAATCCAGATAGGGTGTAGGTATGGGAGAGAGATCAGTAGATGCAACCGCAATGACCTTAGGTGGTAAGGGAAGACATCGGGACTGACATTTCGAACCCCAACTAATAATGCTGTCAGACTCCCAGTCAATGTGAGGAGCATGAGTCCGAAGCCATGGAAGACCCAGAAGGATGTCGTCTATACCCTCAGGCAAAACAAGAAAAGAAATCTCCTCTATGT
The DNA here is from genome assembly GCF_048569485.1 of Anomaloglossus baeobatrachus. Lineage (NCBI taxonomy): Eukaryota > Metazoa > Chordata > Amphibia > Anura > Aromobatidae > Anomaloglossus > Anomaloglossus baeobatrachus. The sequence goes on along the minus strand of NC_134364.1, from coordinate 132,432,963 downwards.
GACCCTGAGACAGGGAAAGGCGCAAGGGAACTGTCCTCAATGTAATGGAGTCAGACAACATAGTTCCATTAACAACACGGACAGGAATAGGCGCCTCTAACATAATAGAGGGAATATTGTGTCCCTTTACAAATCCTGAGGACACAAAAGTCCCGTCAGCTCCGGAATCCACAAAAGCCATAATAGGCCATGTATTCTCAGATAACGAGAGCTGACCTGGGATACAACACTTAGAGGGTGCAGAAGACGTCTCTAGTAACCCCCCTCTAATGGTTACTAGACCAGGGAGTTTCCCTGACGACTAGGACACTTGTTGGCATAGTGCCCAGTCTGACGACATACGTAACATATAGGAGGACCAGACTTGCGTAGTCTGGAAGACGTATGACCTAACTCCATAGGAGTGGGAGATGTTTCAGATGCTGAGGAAGATGGTAGTGGACCCTCAACAACTGGAATAGCCCGATGCTTAGGGCGTGAGGAAGAGACCTCGAGTCTACGTTCCTTATGGCGTACATCGATCCTCGTTGCTACTGTGATCAAGTCCTCCAGAGAAGCAGGGACCTCACGAGTAGCAAGAGCATCCTTGACATAGCCTGCCAACCCTCTCCAGAAGATAGGAATCAACACCTTCTCTGGCCAATCTAGTTCTGCCACCAGAGTTCTAAAAGCAATGGCATAAGAACTAGTGGATAACGAACCCTGAGATAGATCTAACAGTCTCAGGGCCGCATCATGGGTAACCTGCGGACCCATGAATACTGCCTTAAGAGCATCAAGAAAGTCTTGATGTCTCAGAGTAACCACATCAGAGCGCTCCCATAGGGGAGTCGCCCATTCTAAGGCTTTGTCCTGAAGTAAGGAGATGATAAAGCCTACTCTGGACCTCTCCGTAGAGAAGCGAGAAGAGTTGACCTCTAGGTGTATCTGACACTGACTAATGAAACCACGACATGATCTGGCATCGCCAGAATATCTGTTTGGCAGAGCAAGTCGAGGATCATGTGCAGATGTCACCATGGTCTGAGGTTTATCCTCTATACTCTTGAGCCGTGACTCAAGTACTTGTATGTAACGGTGTAACTGCTGATATTCTGCCATAACTGCCAGACCCTTGGCTCAGTCCTAATGTTACGGGGGGCTGTCTGATAATAACTTAAAGGAGTATCAGACAGTCAGGGTCCACCGTGCAAAGACTCTGCTGCAGACTATGGCAGAGTGCAATACCTCTGTTAACTCACAGAAGGATATAATAAGTAAGTAAAGCAATTCCTCCCTTACTTGGAGGGTGTGTGGAATGATCTCTGTTAATAATCACAGAGACAAAGGCAATGTGTGCGAAATGGCACCTACCTAGGTCCGCTCTTCTAGTGGTGCAAAAGAGACGAACAGCAGCGTAAGCCGCACAAAGCTCCTACCTGCGTTCGCTCCACTAGTGTGCGAGGACACGAACCACTAGATATGGCACCTGCCTAGGTCCGCTCTTCTAGTGGTGCAAAAGAGACGAACAGCAGCGTAAGCCGCACAAAGCTCCTACCTCTGTTCGCTCCCCTAGTGTGCGAGGATACGAACAACTGCCAGACGCAGTATAAGGAACGTTACCCTAGCGGCAACGTCCACCTACGAGTCGAATCACAAGGCCCAGCCAGACCATGTGCCTCAGGCACCTGCCTATGTCCGCTCCCCTAAGAGGTAAGGATACGGACAGCAGCCGAAGCTGTAAGGTATAAGAACGCTACCCTGCCGGTAGCGCTCACCTTGCATAGACAGAGGAATGCCTAGAGGAACGTGCACAGGGCGTCTACCCTCATGCATGAACCAAGAGGACTGAGCACCATGCGGCGTGTGTCAGGGTCTTATATAGACTCTGTGCCTCATCCAAGATGGAGGACACCAGAGCCAATCGGCTGCCAGAACGACAAGAGTGACGTCATGCTGGCCTATCACCGAGCAAGGCGTCACAAGCACATGACCAGCGACCAATCGGCATAGAAGGTGTCAGAGACATGTGACCTCGTGTCAGCGATGATGTCACCCGCACATGTGCAATGGCTCCAAGATAGGACTTAGTCTCCAGCGCTCGCACATGTGCAGTAGCAAGAAATCTGGACTTAGTCTCCAGCGCTCGCACATGTGCAGTAGCAAGAAATCTGGACTTAGTCTCCAGCGCTCGCACATGTGCAGTAGCAAGAAATCTGGACATAGTCTCCAGTGCTCGCAGCAACCGTAACAGATGGATTACTTTACAATGAAATTCGAACATTTTACTAACAGTTCACCATTCTGGATGATCCATGTGGGGTTTCCCAGATCACATATTTATTTGTCGCTGATTCATTATATATACATATAAAAGTATGTGCGGCTTATTGAAATATCAAAATATCCCCCTTACGCCCCTCCTTCTATTACCGCAAACAATTCTTCCACCATGTGAATTCAAGAGGAAACTTTAGGATCATTTCTCATGTGAATATTTTGGTGCTTTCAAAAACAAATTATGCATTTGGTGTTTTTAATAATCATATTCTTTTTTTGTTCGTTTTATTTATATTTTATCTTATATTTGAGGAAACATGTTGATGCTCTATATTTTGTATAAAGAAGCTGTCATATAGACCGTTGTGCACGTTTTGTTCACATATGCATTTTTTCCATGCATTTTATACAGAAAAAACATACTGGAAAATGCATTAAAAAACACCACATCAAAAGCAGTTTACACTTAGGCCCACTTCACACGTTAGTGAAAAATGTTTGAGTTTTTCACTGATGTGATAAAGGTGAGTATGTCCCTCTGTGTGCCATGATTTGGGCACATATGTGATCTCCCTGTGCTATCCATGATAATACAAGATCAGTGACTTATATTCACCTGTCCACGCCACTGCTGTCCATGGTGCTGAAGTCTGCCACGATGCTGTGTCTGGCCGCCGCTTTCTCCCCTCTGCAGCTACTTCTGGGTTAGCTGTACAGTGCATATGCATGAGCATAATTAGTCGGCCTGGAAGCAGGAAACAGCAGCGTCTGGAGACAGCATCGCTGAAGAAGGCGAGTATAAAAGCTTTTATGTTAAATGTATGTGATTTTTCTGGTACGTGTTTCATGGATCACACCATTGTGTGTTCCGTGGGACATTAGTGATGCCAGAAAAAAATGGACTGGTCTCCGTGCGGAGCACACAAACACGTGTATACGCCAAATGGAAACACGTCAGTGAGAAATCACTAATGTGTGCACAGACTTATTGATTTTAAAGGATCTGCGTACAGTTAGGTCCAGAAATATTTGGACAGTGACACAATTTTCGCGAGTTGGGCTCTGCATGCCACCACATTGGATTTGAAATGAAACCTCTACAACAGAATTCAAGTGCAGATTGTAACGTTTAATTTGAAGGTTTGAACAAAAATATCTGATAGAAATTGTAGGAATTGTCACATTTCTTTACAAACACTCCACATTTTAGGAGGTCAAAAGTAATTGGACAAATAAACCAAACCCAAACAAAATATTTTTATTTTCAATATTTTGTTGCGATTCCTTTGGAGGCAATCACTGCCTTAAGTCTGGAACCCATGGACATCACCAAACGCTGGGTTTCCTCCTTCTTAATGCTTTGCCAAGCCTTTACAGCCGCAGCCTTCAGGTCTTGATTGTTTGTGGGTCTTTCCGTCTTAAGTCTGGATTTGAACAAGTGAAATGCATGCTCAATTGGGTTAAGATCTGGTGATTGACTTGGCCATTGCAGAATGTTCCACTTTTTAGCACTCATGAACTCCTGGGTAGCTTTGGCTGTATGCTTGGGGTCATTGTCTATCTGTACTATGAAGCGCCGTCCAATCAACTTTGCGGCATTTGGCTGAATCTGGGCTGAAAGTATATCCCGGTACACTTCAGAATTCATCTGGCTACTCTTGTCTGCTGTTATGTCATCAATAAACACAAGTGACCCAGTGCCATTGAAAGCCATGCATGCCCATGCCATCACGTTGCCTCCACCATGTTTTACAGAGGATGTGGTGTGCCTTGGATCATGTGCCGTTCCCTTTCTTCTCCCATCTTTTTTATTCCCATCATTCTGGTACAGGTTGATCTTTGTCTCATCTGTCCATAGAATACTTTTCCAGAACTGAGCTGGCTTCATGAGGTGTTTTTCAGCAAATTTAACTCTGGCCTGTCTATTTTTGGAATTGATGAATGGTTTGCATCTAGATGTGAACCCTTTGTATTTACTTTCATGGAGTCTTCTCTTTACTGTTGACTTAGAGACAGATACACCTACTTCACTGAGAGTGTTCTGGACTTCAGTTGATGTTGTGAACGGGTTCTTCTTCACCAATTAAAGTATGCGGCGATCATCCACCACTGTTGTCATCCGTGGACGCCCAGGCCTTTTTGAGTTCCCAAGCTCACCAGTCAATTCCTTTTTTCTCAGAATGTACCTGACTGTTGATTTTGCTAATCCAAGCATGTCTGCTATCTCTCTGATGGATTTTTTCTTTTTTTTCAGCCTCAGGATGTTCTGCTTCACCTCAATTGAGAGTTCCTTAGACCGCATGTTGTCTGGTCACAGCAACAGCTTCCAAATGCAAAACCACACACCTGTAATCAACCCCAGACCTTTTAACTACTTCATTGATTACAGGATAACGAGGGAGACGCCTTCAGAGTTAATTGCAGCGCTTAGAGTCCCTTGTCCAATTACTTTTGGTCCCTTGAAAAAGAGGAGGCTATGCATTACAGAGCTATGATTCCTAAACCCTTTCTCCGATTTGGATGTGAAAACTCTCATATTGCAGCTGGGAGTGTGCACTTTCAGCCCATATTATATATAGAATTGTATTTCTGAACATGTTTTTGTAAACAGCTAAAATAACAAAACTTGTGTCACTGTCCAAATATTTCTGGCCCTGACTGTATGTCCGTGATTCGGTACGGATGGGTACGTATACAAACTGTCACATACGTATCGGAATCACTGACGTCTGAAGGAGGCCTTAGAGCAAATACCAAAAGAGTTAATTATGAACAAAAAAATGTGAAAATATCACCACAACAATGCAGTTGTGGCCAAAAATTACACCTGAGGCCCACTTCACACGCACGTGTCTCCGGTACGTGTTAGGTCCATTCCTGCACGTACCGGAGACACGGGCACACGTACTCCAATGTTAAGCAATGTACTGAGTTACACGTTCGTTTTTCCATTCGGAGCATGTGTCCGTGTGCGTGATACGTTTGTTGGTGCGTTAAAGATGGAAGCATGTCCGTTTTCTCATGGAACACGCACCCATTAAACTCAATGGGTCCGTGGGCACACGTACGTGACACGGATGCATCTCCGTATGGTCCGTGTCCGTTTTTTTGCAAATATGGCAATGATTGTATCATTTTGGAACAGGTGCATGTGATTAGAAAAGGTCCCTAGGAAATCGCATTTATTTTGCAGGACACAGTGAGGGTGAATTGAACACACCAGCAACATATTATCCCATTCATTACATGACTTTTTCCTGCAACATGTACTAGCAAAACGGATGGCATACGGATGAAATACGGATTACATATGGAATACAAACATGGACACACGCACATCTAATACGGACATACGGAAAACACACGCATCACACACGGAGCCAGAGAATGGACGATAAAAATGCAACACGGACATGAAATACGGTACGCATAACACGTACGTGATTTACACGCACGTGTGAAGGGGGCCTGACACAAATTTTGGTTTTCACAAAGTTTACTGTTTTTAGATCTTTCAGTTGAATATTGTTATGATTACTTAAGTAGAATTAGCAGCATTTCTCAAATTTCACACATTTACTCACAAATACATTAATTTTATGTAAAAACTCAATATTTGCAGTGTTGACTCTTATTTTTCAAGACTTTTGCCCTTCACCGTGACAAATGGATATCAATATCTGGGCCAACTCCTTATGACAATCCATTCTTAGGCGGACTTTGCACGTTGCGACATCGCAAGCCGATGCAATGTCGAGCGCGATAGTCCCCGCCCCCGTCGCAGCAGCGATATCTTGTGATTCCTGGCGTAGTGAACATTATCGCTACGCCAGCTTCACATGCACTCACCTGCCCTGCGATGTCGCTCTGGCCGGCGACCCGCCTCCTTCCTAAGGGGGCGGGTCGTACAACGTCAGAGCGACGTCAAATGGCAGGCGGCCAATCAAACCGGAGGGGTGGAGATGAGCAGGATGTAAACATCCCGCCCACCTTTTTCCTTCCGTATAGCCGCCAGCGGCGGGTAAGGTGATGTTCCTCGCTCCTGCGGCTTCATACACAGCGATGTGTGCTGCCGCAGGAACAAGGAACAACATTGTACCTGTCGCGGCAGCGTAATTTTGAAAAAGTCAGCGCCTACACCGATGATACGATAACGACGCTTTTCGTATCATCTAGGATTTACACACTACGATGTCGAAAGTGACGCCGGATGTGCACCACTTTCGATTTGACCCCACCGACATCGCACGTGTGATGTTGCAACGTGCAAAGCCGCCCTTAGCTAATAAGGAGAGATGAGCAGACCCGGACTGTAAAAGTCCGGATCCGCATGGGTTCAAAACAACCCAAGCACAGACCCCAGGTACGGAGTCCTCAGGAAACTCCAGGTAACAATCTGGGTCCAGCCACTCAGGTAAGAAAAACAAAAATCAAAATAAAAAATGAAAGAAAATAATAATATAGCAAGCGCCTTTTGCTTATCTGTCTCCGCATGGCTTTAACTCTGCTCCATGCAGCACACTTTACTTCTGGGGCCACTCATTATCCTTCATACATATTCACTGCTTCCCCCTCCTACTGGCAGTCCTGGCGTCTCTGATTGGTTGCAGTCAGAAAGCACCCCGAGTGTGTGTGACTGCAACCAGAAGCACTCTGTCTGCGTCTAGATTGGTGCAAATATAAAATGAAAAAATTGTCATGGGGTTCCCCAGTATTATGATACCCAGCCATGGTAAAGCATACGGCACCAGGCTGCAGTCTCCAGTCGTGCGCGTATCTTGGCTGAATATCAAAATAAGAGTAACTTCCTGCAGCAGTTTTTTATTATTTCAATAAATGCAATATTTCCCACAATATCCTACTTAGATATATAGTATTGTGCAAGAGAAAGCACAAGGGGGTCCTACCCGGTAGTGATATCAGACACAAAAGGGATCACGGTACACTCACCTTTTCAGGTTGTGAAAGTCACAACCCCTATGTAGCACATTCAGTAGTGGTATCTGCCGCAGCTCCGAGGTGTAGTGTATATAGTATGACATAGGTGGAAATCAGGTATATACCGCGCTGATACTCAATAGTATATTAATATGATTCCTTTATTGTTTGTACAGGTCTACGCGTTTCAGAGACATCCGTCTCCTTTCTCAGGACATCAAAGGAACAATACATCGTACGTCATACTATATATAATATCCTACCTGTGAGCACAGATAAACTCACCTGAGGTGACCTCATTGAACTCAGTGACCTCACCTCAGGTGAACTCATTCAGTTCAATGAGACCTGTATCTCCAGGCAGAAAACAGTTTTTTTGCCAACAGATGCAAATTTAATGCTGAAATTTATACAGCAAATTCCTGCACCAATTCTGCATCTCCTCGTAAAAAAAAATTGCATCCAAATGAAATGTGGTTTTGATGTGTTTTTTTTGGCAGGAGATGTAGATTTGGTGCTGAAATTTATACACCAAATTTCTGCACAAAGTCTGCATCTTCTGGCAAAAAAAAAAAAAAAATCAAAACGTGTTGTAGTTTTGATGCTTTTTTTGTCAGGAGATGCAAATTTGGTGAAGGTATTTTCTGTATAAATTCCAACACCAAATCTGCATCTCCTGACAGAAATAAAAAACTTAAATTTGCTGCAGTTTTCTGCCAAGAGATACAATTTTGGCGCTGAAATGTCTGCACCGGATTTCTGCTCTAAATTTGTATCTCCTGACAGAAAACCGCACTGAAACGGCATGAAAACAATGTTTTTTTATGCAGTTTTCTGCCAGGAAATGAAATTTATACACCAAACTTCTGCAGCAAATCTGCATCTCCTGCCAAAAAAAAAATATGAAAATTGCATCGCGTTTTGATGTGTTTTTCTGCCAGGAGATGCAAAATTGGTCCAGGAATTTAGTGTATAAATTCAAGCACCTACTCTATATATCTTGGCAAAAAAACCCGCGTTTTTCTGACAAGAGATGCAGGTCTTGTTTAACTCAATGGAGTTCACCTGAGGTGAGGTCACAGAGTTGAATGAGTTCACCTTAGGTGAAGAGCAGGGAGGAAATAAGATAACAGGTTTATCCACAACATCACCAAGTGCAAAGACACAACCACCAGCAGGACTGGGACACGAAAGCACACAGACCAACACAGCATAAGACTATAGCCGGCATGGGAAGACAGATTACACCATCTTAAAAAACTGGGGAGTAACTATAATAGGTTTCCAACAACATGTGACCCCAGAGGTAACCAGCAGGTGAGTAGAGTTTAACTCTTGCTAGCCTTACCCTTAATAAGCTCACAGATAGTTGATGCCTAAAATTGCCTGTGTAACTCAAAAACACCAGAAATAGCAATGTGTTTTCAAGTTGGCTTTTGCTCAGTTGGAAATGGAAGTAAGAAATGGCAGTTACTAGGAACAGTGGAATTGAAGATAAGGTCTAGAAGACTAAGTACATTTTTTGTGAGCTGCTCATAGGATTACTAGAGAGGCAAATCAGAACTTGTGCGTGACTGCAAAAGACTTTCAGAAAGATTAGCAGACTCTGAGTTGTGGAGCATTGTTCTACTGTTCAGAGACACCTGCCCAAATATGACCTTCATGGAAGAGTCATCAGAAGAAAACCTCTCCTGTGTCCATAAAATTCAGCAATAGAGGTATGCAGAAGAACATCTAAATAAGCTGATGCATTTTGGATTCAAGTCCTATACACCAATGAGGTTAAAATAGAACTCTTTGGCCACAATCAACAAAGATATGTGTGGAGAGAAAAGGGCACAGAATTTCAGTAAAAGAACATCTTGCCAACCATTAAGCATGGGGGTGGATCAATCATGCTTTGGGGTTTTGTTGCAGCCAGTGGCTGCAACATTTCACAGGTAGCAGAAAGAATGGATTCAATGAAATTTCAACAAATTCTTGATGCAAACATAACTCCATCTGTTAAATAGCTTTAGTTGAAAAGTGGAATAAGGGATGGCTTCTACAAATGGATAATGATCCAAACACACTTTAAAAGCCACAATAGATGACCTCAAAAGGCGCAAGCAAAAGATTTTACAATGACCATCACAGTCCCCTGATCTGATCATCATTCAAAATCTGTGGCTAGACCTCAAAAGAGCAGAGCATGCAAGAGCCAGGAATCTCACAGAACTGGAAGACGTCTCCAAGGAAGAGCAGTGCATGGAAGACGAGCCAGGAATCTCACAGAACTGGAAGACGTCTCCAAGGAAGAGCCATGCCTGGAAGATGCGCCAGGAATCTCACAGAACTGGAAGACGTCTCCAAGGAAGAGCAGTGCATGCAAGATTAGCCAGGAATCTCACAGAACTGGAAGACGACTCCAAGGAAGAGTAGTACATGCAAGACGAGTTGAGAATCTCACAGAACTGGAAGATGTCTTCAAGGAAGAGCAGTGCATGCAAGACGAGCCAGAAATCTCACAGAACTGGAAGACATCTCCAAGGAAGAGCAGTGCATGCAAGATGAGTCAGGAATCTCACAGAACTGGAAGATGTCTGCAAGGAAGAGCAGTGCATGCAAGACGAGCCAAGAATCTTACAGAACTGGAAGACATCTACAAGGAAGAGCAGTGCATGCAAGACGAGGCAGGAATCTCACAAAACTGGAAGACATCTCCAAAGAAGAGCAGTGCATGCAAGACGAGCCAGAAACCTCACAGACCTGGAAGACATCTCCAAGGAAGAGTAGTGCATGCAAGACGAGCCAGGAATCTCACAGAACTGGAAGACATCTCCAAGGAAGAGTAGTGCATGCAAGACGAGCCAGGAATCTCACAGAACTGGAAGACGTCTCCAAGGAAGAGCAGTGCATGCAAGACGAGTGGGGAATCTCACAGAACTGAAAGCATTTTCCAAGGAAGAGCAGTGCATGCAAGACGAGGCAGGAATCTCACAGAACTGAAAGCATTTTCCAAGGAAGAATGGATGAAAATCCCTCCAACAAGAATTGAAACGCACTTGGCCGCTACAAATCGTGTCTACAAGCTGTGATACATGCCAAAGGGGGTGCTACTAGGTACTAACCGTGTAGGGTGCTCAAACTTTTACATTGGCTCATTTTATTTTTTTGTTAATTTTAAAATGCAAAAGATAATAAAAATTATTTATTTTGCCTAAAATACAAAGGAAAGGTGTCATCATTTGCTTTATGCCTTTTAAAGATCATTTCATCTTCAACTTGCTTAGCTGTTCATAATAACAGTAATTTTTACCAGGGGTGCCCAAACTTTTCCATGCCTCTGTAGGACATCTACTTCATACAGTCAATCATTTGTGTGCTTAGATTGCAATGTTTGAATATTGACCAACTGCCTACCTTGGTTAATAATTTACCATTTACTCATTAATTATCCAGAGTATGGAGTGAGGGTCTTATTGTTAGGCTACATTAATCCTCCATGATTTTTCTTATTACTTTATATAATTTGCTATATGTTATTTGGTACTTTATCTTCCACACTTATCTGTGATTTTACTATGGCAAATGATGAATACAATTTACCTATGTGCAATATAGATGGACTTAAGCCCACAGTGCACAATAAGCTATATTCATATCATGAAGCATCACATACTTTTTTTTATTACTTTATAGGGGTTGTGCAGTACTAGTGTAGTGATGAGCCAGGGGGGCCTCTGGCCTTGTAGTCGTGGCCTTTGTTGCTTCAAGGCTTACCCCTGGCTCCATCACTACTTCAATGTCGGGAACTGGCTTGGTGGGGCAGAGCGTGGTGGTGTCGTCGCCGGCAGCGGTACAAACAGTCTTCAGGCCAGATGTGATGCAAACAAAAGACATATTTATTGACACACTTGACACACGTAGTCTCAATCCGGCGGTTGCAGACAAGAAAACACTTCCTGGGCTGGGGGACAACCTGCCCTAACGAATCCTCCCGTGGGGCTGTGCCCTGATTACTCCGCTTCACCGGGCTCCCACTGACGGTTACACACACACCGGACCCACACCGGTTGCTTCACTCTCCGAGGATCCGTACACTCTCCCGTTCTCTCCGGCGTCCCCTCTTGATTCAGCCCCCACACTCTGCCCCTTGATCTTCACTCTCTCACGTCCCGGATCCAACAACCTCACACACACTCACACCTTCCCCCATGCTACAGCCGGCTCCTCCTCCCCGGTGGCAACAGCCGTCCCACCCGGCCACTAGGGGTGCCCTAACACCAACTACATGCATATATAGATAACACATTTTTATTAATAACATATCCGGTACTATCTCCTTTTGTAGGGGTATGCTCACCCCCTACACTAGGACAACCCCTTGTGACTATGTTTCAGGTGAAATAATAAATCCTATACTCACCTCCCGTACCGGAGAAGTGCCCGGGCGTGCAATGCCGGGACTCACCTTGGATTGTGATGTCATGAAAACCCCGCGTACAGTCAGCGCCGCCTTCCTTCTCCACGCCCGCGGACTAAACAATCAACAGTAAGTGAGCGCAGCCGCAGCTCTCACTTCCTGTTCATTTGGTCCGAAGTCTGGGAGACAGAAGCCGGTGCTGATTGGATATGGAGCGCCTGTGACATCACAACCCCACCATCACTGTGTTTCTTACCTTATATAGCAATGATATGGCTATATTGTCGACTTTGCACTATTGGGTTTGCATAACCATAGCATATTTTAGTTGGTCTTGCACAACCACAATATTTGTATATACAACTATTGAGATTCTTACTCCAAGCTTATTTCCATTTTACTGCTGTGCTTGTGTAGCTTCACTATGCTTATGTGAGAGGCTGAGAGTGTATTAATCACCTTTATCCACTGTGAAATGCTGCAACATGCTTATTACTGTTCATTGTACGCATTGTTACTGACCAGCCACTAGAGGCCGCTGTCTTGCATCTGCATTTGACTGTTTAGTTACTATAGCAACATCTCAACGGACGTCTGCTCTGGACTTGGAGACTTGAGGAGGTGCCGTGTGTGAGCTGAAGGGAAAGCGAGAGGCGTGCGTAACAGAAAGGAGCCGCAGAAACACTTAGGTGTATTGGGAGAAGACTCATGTTGGAGTTTAGCGAGGAGGACCGTGACGGGGCAATCACCATTCTGCAGTTGCTGGCTATACTGGTCACCATGAGAGGATCTCCAAGGCTCTTATCATGGCAGCTGGACACATAGTACCCGGGTATGGTAGGCTGGGCCCAGGACCATGTGCACGCTGCACTTTATGTTTTGGCACCAAAACAACTATCTGTTCTAGATAGGCCGACTATAGACACAGTAAGGCTCGCCGACTCTGCTGTGTCAGATGTCAGTTACATTTAAAACCTTAAAGGGACAGCGCCACACGTTTGCATTGACTGTTGCTCTAGAACATTTCCAGGACTGTGTTGCTGAGCTGTATGGTTCACCTTCCTACTTTTACCATCTGCCTTCTCTGTGAGGCTTCAGCAATTAAGGATATTCAGGGGATTTATGGGATTTGTTTATGTTTAGCTGAATAAGTTGTAAGTTCTTGTGCTGCACCACTGGTAGGGCGTGCTCACACACACATTTACTCCTGCTTTCCAGAGGGATTACCAGGTATTAGGCGACTGTTCAGACAGTCCTTTGGTTAGGCAAATGTTGGTGAGAAGGTGGCATATATCGTCATTTCGGGTGGCGCAGCACAGGGGTGTTGGCCTTTGGCCTTGTAATTCTATTGTTATATTCTTTCTGTTTTTTTGTAAAGTAAATCAATCATTTATCAATCCAGCTGCCTAGAGTCGCTTTCCTGGTGCATGGTTTTGCTGTATACTGGGGAGCCCACCCTGCACACGACTTACATTTTGCAGTAGTCCGCAGAATTTAGCATTTCAAAGTTTGCCCATCGGGCGGGTCACTTGTACGAGTTTCGGCGGGAAATGGTGGGAGGTCCTAGGAACCGCCCTGTCTTGTGGGGTCCACGACAAAAGAAGGCCTTTGAGGATTTGAAGGCAGCCCTAACCAATGCACCGATTCTGGCCAACGCAAATTTCGACACCCCCTTACTGCACGACACAGTTTGCTCCGACTGGGAGCGGTACTGTCCCAAGTGCAGGATGGATGGGAGTGTGGTCACTTATGCGAGTCATTCCTTGAGGGAATCAGAGAGTAATCCTGACAACTACAGATATTTTAAGTTAGAGCTATTGGTACTAGTTTGGACCATGATTAAGCACTTCGCAGAGTTCCTGATGGAGGCTGAAGTGGTGGTAATGACAGATATTAATCCTCTGGCTCACCTTGAGAATGGGCATTAGAGCAAAGGTGGATGGTCTGGCTGTCTAAGTTCAATTACTGGATTAAATTCCGATCTGGAAGAGATGGTAATGCGGATGCGCTATCTCGAGTACCAACAGGGCCCCCAGCTGGCAGTGTCGACGATGAACTGGAGGATACTAAAACTCCAGACCTCGGTCGACTGCCTTTCCTTCGGGACCTGGCACACTCAAGTGGGATGGCCACTGGGATGCCCATGGTGCTTAAAAAAAACTCCGGTTGACTGGGTGCGGACCCAGAATGAAAGCAAAGAGTTGTGTCAGTTGAAGCACTGGATCCAGACAAAAACTTGGCCCCATCCAGAAGAGATTGAGGGTCTATCTCCGGAGATTTAGAAATTGTTGTGCCAATGGGATAAGCTAAGTGTGGTACAAGACCTCCTGTGTCACAAGAGCTACTTAAAATCGGAGCTGCAGTACCATCAGCAGATTGTGATCCCAATGGCAGTGGGTCCCGCGGTCGTTCAAGAGGCCCACGAGGGAGGCGTTCACTTTTCTAGTGAAAAAACCTACCAGTGGTTATGTCGGCTTGTGTATTGCCCGAGGCTGGAAAACATGGTAAAGGAAGCGTGTCGAATTTGCCAAACCTGCGGGTTGAGTAAGAACAGCGGGCTCCTGTGCAAACCATTAAAACGTCAGCCGCACTAGAGTTGCTTATCATAAACTATGTACAAATAGTACTCCAGTTCAGGACACTCTAACTGCTTGGTAATGACTGATCATTTTACCAAATATGCATTAGCGATACCAACTAGAGACCAGACTGCGGAGTCAGCCACAGAGGCAGTATGTCATCATTTCATGCAGGTATTTGGGTGTCCATGGCGGATACACTCTGACCAGGGAGTGTGTTTCCAGGGTGCCTTGATGAAGGAGCTCTACCATCTGTACAGAATCTAACAATCCTGGACAACGCTCTATCAGGGCACTATCCGCAAGGCAATGGAGTGTGTGAACGTTTCAATCACACACTTCTACGGACGCTACGGACTCTGGAACATGGTCAAAAAGAACGCTGCCAGAATACCTGCGTGAGCTCATGTGGGCGTACAATAACCGAATACATAGCAGAATAGGGTACTTGCCCCACATGTTAATGTTTGGGAGGGCAGGTAGAGAGATTGAGGATTTACTCATGCCTGACCCCGTTGCTGACTTTCCCCAGGCCACTACCATATGGGTGCAGAAGCACAGATGCTGGCTAAGAACAGTGCATAGAGTGGTAAGTGACTGGTTGAGACAAATTGTACACCCTGACCTGGGACAAGTACAGGAGGATGTGTTTGTTCCAGGTGAAAGGGTACTGGTTAGGACTAAGAGATGGTCTGGAAAACTAGATGATCAGTGGGAGGCAGTACCGTATGTGGTAAAGAAGAGGGTAAAACCTGATATTCCTGTGTATGAGGTGGAACCAGTGGGAACCAGAGGTACGAACAAAAATGCCCATTGTAACATGCTTTGAAGGTGTCAATTTGAGGATCCTGCACCAGCAGAGGAAACACCTAACCCTGAAGTGGTTGGAGTTGAACTCCCTGTGGATGCTGACTGGTGTGTTGTACCCATTCTTCCACAGGCTCAAAGCTTCATGACCATGGTCTTGCCTCCCAGAGAAAGTGTTTTACCACCCACGGTTTTCCCAACAGATAATGTCCCATAGCAGGTGGATCTTCAACCGCTGTGAAGGACCACTCGGTCTTCAGCAGGTGTTCCTCCTCAGCGCTATGCACGGCATGAGTTCATTTGGGGAAGTATGTTGGGGAGCCAACCTCAAGTGAGGTGGCATGTGACATGGTGAGAGTGTATTAATGACCTTTACCCACTGTTAAATGCTTCAAAATGCTTATTTACTGTTCATTGTATGCATTGTTACTGACAAAGCCACAAGATATGCGTGGGGTCAGTCACCTCCTCATAATATCTCCTTGGCTCTGACTCACTAATGCTCTTGTAGCTATTTCATACTTATCATTCCACACTTGCCTTTGGCTTTGGAATGGTCTATATTAACTTATGTTTGTTGGAAAACTCCTTTAAGTTAGTGGGTTTAAAGTGAAAAAAAATGGAAAGTTTTACTATATGAAAAACTGTCAGGGCAATGTCAAAGCTGTCAAACTGGCAAAGGCAATATATATATATATATATATATATGTATATATATATATGTATGTATTTATGTTTAATGTACATATACACACAGTGCCATGAAAAACCATCCATGCTAAGGAGATGTGTGACGCCCTGGGCAAGCCAGGGGTCACAGGTCATGACACCACCACACACCCCACATTCCCTGCAGGAACACCAAGGTCAGAACACAAAACCCTTGTTGCCTTCCTCCAGGGGCTGATGTCCACACCAGGGGGTGGGCCAGGCGGTTGGCTCCGCCCACCGAGGAGTTCACAGCCCTGGAGGCGGGAGAACCAGGCAGTTTAGTTTGAGAGTTGAAGTCAAGTGGTAGAGGAGCAAGAGAGAGGCGTTAAGGTGGAAGAGAAAGTGACAGTTAAGAGCCTGAAGTTGGTCCGAGTGTGTGCCCCGGACTGAGACAGCAAGGTTGGCAGATGGTGGTGACCGTTTGCAGGAGAGGCTGATCGGAGGTTGCCGAAAGGACCGTGGACGGGTGGTGGCCCGGCGGTACCGGAGCGGTATACGAAGAGAACCCAGCACCATTGGCAGGGGCCTTTCGGATCCCGGCAAGGCTAGGAGTCGCCGTGAATTTGCCAAATCCGTCAGTGAAGGGGACCTCCTGGGTCTCCCAACAGCCAAAGTCCCGATTGAAGGCAAACGTCCAACCATATTGGAGAGACACCGCCACCGCCAAGGCACCAGTTTCTCAGGGCCAGCGCCTGCGGGCAAAAGAGGGGCTCCTCCGGCTCATATCTAAGCTGGGGAGCGGGTTACCGGTGGGAATCCATCGCTACCAACAACCGTATTTAGGTGCAGGAAAGAGACAGTCACCGCTAACTTGCAGGGAACATCAACACCGCAGCCGTCCGAGGGAGCCGTCCAACTGTCGCGGGCGGGGAGGAGGGTGTCGGGACACTACGCTCACCCCTTCTGCTCGGGTCCGGCAGCTGCTCAGTGGTGGCTCGAGCTGTGGGCCGGATCCCGGGGTTTCTCGAGCGACACTCTTTGCCCGTGAGTGAAAGGGGGGTTTTGTGGTTGGGTGTGGGGATAGTTATAGTTCGTGACGCCACCCACGGTTGTGGTGATTTCACCACCGCTGCTCAATTTGGGGATCCCGGGGATGGTGATGCGGAGCAGCCAGGTGTTGTGTTGCCCCTCCGTGGGTAGGGGTTGGTGATCCCGGGGCCCGGTGGTGGAGAAGGAGGTGCGGGGCCTGGTGGGCGCAGGGACGCGGGGGCAGCGCTGTGCCTTGCGGCACTGTGGTACTCACTCAGCCTGAGACGTGGACACAGTTTGTACGGTAAACCAACGGCTGGTAGGACGGTCCCACAGACGGTTGCACCTGCACTCCCGGTAGGTGACGGTGATGTCCCTCTTCCTTGCACCTATGTTTGATGGATGGTAGCGGTGGATTCCCTCCGGTTACCCGCTCCCCGACTGCAATCTGGGCCGGAGGAGCTCTACACTTTGCCCGCAGGCGCTGGCCCTGGGGAAACTGGTGCCCTGGCGGTGGCGGTGTCTCCCCTGTAATGGTTGAGCTGTTGCCTTCAATCGGGACTTGGTTGTTGGGGGATCTACGTCCCCTTCACTGACGGATTCGGCAAATTTGGCGACTCCTAGCCTTGCCGGGGTCCGAGAGGCCCCTGCCCTGGTGCTGACTGTCCTTCGGAACACTGCTCCAGACCACCGGGCACACAGCCAACGGGGTCCTTCCAGGAACTTCCAAACGGTCCCCCTCCAGACAGTCACCGCCGTCGCTGACCTTGCTGATCTGGCCCTACACAAAGCTGGACCTTCCAGGCTTTCCTTCTCTTTTCCACTTTACTTGCTTTCACTTCTTGTTTGCTCTCTCACTTAGCTCCTCACACCTGCTCCTCCCTGAGCTGACTGCCTGGTTTCTCCCGCCTCCAGAGCTGTGACCTCCTTGGTGGGCGGAGCCAACCGCCTGGCCCACCCCCTGGTGTGCATCATCAGACTCCTGGAGGAAGGCAACAAGGATTTCTGGTTAGCATAGATGTGCCTACCTGGAGTGTGGGGTGTGGTGGTGTTGTGACCTGTGACCCCTGGCTTGCCCAGGGCGACACACAACCAGCCGCTTGTTTACCGTGAACTGTGTCATCATCCTTGGGCTGAGTGAGTACCTCCGTGCCTTGCGGCACAGCGCTGCCCCTGCGTCCCTGCACCCCAACAGGCCCCATAACCCGCCTGTCAACCATTCTAACTCTCCATCATCGGGCCCCGGGACCACCAATCCCCTTACCCATGGAGGGGAGGGCCAACATCTAGCTGCTCCATACCATCACTCCCGGGATCCCCATACAGAGCAGCGGTGGTGTCTACACAATCACCACAACCGTGGGTGGCGTCACGGACAATAAATCCCCAAAACCAATTCCCCCCCTTTTCACTCACGGGCGAGGAGCGCCGCTCGAGTCCCCGGGATCCGGCACATCGCTCGAGCCACCGAGCAGCAGAGGCCGTAGCAGCAGCGGCAGCCGGACCCGAGCAGAGGGAGAGCGCGGCGTCCCCTCCTCCGCCCGCAACAGATGATTAACTATTGAAAAACAAACAAATTATTTTGTGGGGTAAATAAGCATAGAAAATACAAAATAATGTGGTTACATACGTGTGAACACCCTCGTGTAATTGGGCATTTCCTTGTGTTCATATTTAGCCCATCACACTTAACCACATGTAACATAGTAGTTAGTAGACTGCAGTCACCATTTACATTAATTCTAATTGACCTATATAAAGTTTCACTGTTCTAATAGGGTTTTCCTCGCCTTTTCATTAGTTACTTTTTACAGGAAATGCCATGGTCCATCAACAGCTTGCAAAACAGCAAAGGGATCCCATTGTTGAATGGTGTCAATCAGGCGAAGGGTACACAAACGTTTCCAAGGCATTAGATAAACCATAGAACAGTGTGAAGATATCATCAAAAAGTTGCTTAAATTTGGTACAATAGTCACATTTTGTAGAGCTGGATGTTCCTCAAAAATAGATGAAAAGACAAGAAGTAAATCGATCCAGGAGTCTGCCAAAAGGCTTATAGAAACAGTAAAGGACCTGTAGGATTTTCTGGAACGTAAAATCTCCTGTATTCTTCATATGTCTAGCCTGTGGGGTAGAGTGGCAAGATGGAAGCCTTTTTTTTATATTCAAAGATTTCTAAGCCTAGCTTTGTTTTGCCAAAACTTACATTACTTCTGCTAAAAACATGTGGGAAAAGATGTTCTGGTCTGATGAGACCAAGATTGAACTTTCTGACCATAATTCCAAAAGGTATGTTTGCCACAAAGCCAATGCTATATATAATCAAAAGAACACCATACCCACAGTAATGGTATGAAATTGCTTTGGGACTGTTTCTCGTGTTATTGATGATTGTGTTAGGTGATTAATACCTCATCTCTGGCCAGGTGTGTGTTGTGGCCAGGGATCATGTTTTGGTGGTTGAAGGTGGTTTCTGGACCGGGCCTACCAAGGGTTACGTATTGTATTACGTACTGTATTATTATGGTATTACCTATTGTTAAATGTTGGGGACGTCCGTTGGACGGCGCCCCCTTGTGTTAGGCTAAGTTCACAATTCCGTTGTTTTGCATCAGTCACAATCCGTCGCCTAGAGGAATTACGGTATCCTGCAAAATATTTTGCAGGAATCCTGTTTTTCCCCATAGACTTCTATTAGTGACGGATTGCGACTGATGATGCTGCGTTGCATCCGCTGCGTCACGGTCAGTTGTTTTTTAACTGACCGCCAGGTGGGAGCAACACAGCCTGTAACGTTTTTGGAGCAGCGCGATCCGTAGGATTTTGCTGCGCATGCTCTCTCTGGCTCCAACCAGGATAAACATCGGGTAACCAAGCAATGCGCTTTGGTTAGTTACCCGGTATTTAAAGTGGTTACGGGTGCAGGGAGCCCGCGCTAAGCGGTGTACGCTGGTAACCAAGATAAATATCGGGTAACCAAGCAAAAAGTGCTTTGCTTTTAGTTACCCGATATTTACCCTGGATACAGTGTGCAAGGAGGCCGACACTTCACCACTCGGCTCCGCCCCCTCCCGCACTCCGCATGTGTACACCCACACACACACTCACACACACACTCACGCACTTGTCCCCAGCCCTGCAGTCCCTGCGGCACTGACGTCCTCAGCTCCACGGCCCCGCTCGGCTCCATCCCCTCGTGCTCCGGCCCCTCCCGCACTCCGCATGTACACACACATGTAGACACACACACACACTCAGTCACCTGTCCCCAGCCATGCAGACCGCGGCACTGACGTCCTCAGCTCCGCCCCCCCCAAACTCCGCCCCCCGCACACAACGGAGTCCGACAATAAAATTCTTTTCTTTGTCATCCGTTGTACAACGCATCAGTCACATGCGTCAAGCAACACATGTGACTGATGCAAAACAACGGAAATGTGAACTTAGCCCTAAGGGGGCTTTACACGCTACGACATTGCTAATGCAAACTCTTTGGGGTCACGGAATTGGTGACGCACATCCGGCCGCATTAGCGATGTTGCTGCGTGTGACACCGATGAGCGATTTTGCATTGTTGCAAAAACGTGCAAAATCGCTCATCGGTGACATGGGGGTCCATTCTCAAAAATCGTTATTGCAGCAGTAACGAGGTTGTTCCTCGTTCCTGTAGCAGCACACATCGCTGCGTGTGACGCTGCAGGAACGAGGAAACTCTCCTTACCGGCCTCCCGGCCGCTATGCGGGAGGAAGGAGGTGAGCGGGATGGACTTCGCTGTGACGCCGCACGGACCGCCCCCTTAGAAAGGAGGCGGTTCGCCGGTTACAGCGATGTCGCCGGGCAGGTAAGTAGTGTGACGGGTCTGGGCGATGTTGTGCGGCACGGGCAGTGATTTGCCCGTGTCGCGCAACAGATGGGGGCGGGTACCCACACTAGCGATATCGGGACCGATATCGCAGCGTGTAAAGCCCACTTTAGTGTGTAAACAATAGGCAATAAAGGGCTGCTGTGGCCAATTTCTACCAAGTCGCAAGCAGTGTCTGTGTATTATTGATACTGGGTAAGGGTAATTGGGAATAATACAGGAATCAACAACCGGAGAATCCCTCCTGGAATGTCATGTCATTCTAATAGACTCGAACACAAAGACCTTGTTGTGGTGATTGTCTCTGTCTTATTTTTTTACAGTAATTTTTTGCCCTGATCCTTTCCTATCACAAATTTCTGAATTCTGTAACCATATATCCTTTCTCCAGAAAAAGGTCATTCATGCATTTTTGTGAATCGCATAAAAGCAGGTAATAATTAGAGGCAGCGGCACATCCGATTTGGAGCGTATTTGTTGATGTTGATTATCTCAGAAAAATGTTAGCCGACATCTGTTGCATGTGTAAATGTAAATGTTGGCATTTAACATCTCAACACTTCTGCCAAGCCTTTTTCTTGCATGCTTAAGAATGCCTGGCCACACACAAAACAGTTTCCTGCAAACATTTCCACTTCCTCTGTACCTTCCTCCTGTACATGGCACTTCCACAGAAGGAATGTTATATGAACACTCAGTTATCTGTCCTGTAGCAAAAAAACGATAAAGCATGGATTTTAATAATATAATAAACATTCTGAAAGCTATTATTTCTTACGATGTAATGTTTTGATATTGTGGACTGATGTAGAAAATGCAAGGGAATCTGTCAGCAGGTTTTTGCTATGGAATCTGACAGCTCCCTGATTCCAGCAATGTATCACTTAGTTTACTGAGTGCAGCAGTTGTGATAGAATCAAAGTTTTGTCTGCTGCAGATCTAGCAGAGCTCAGAATCCTGAGCTGTGTACAGTGCCTTGCGAAAGTATTCAGCTCTCTTGAATTTTTCAACCTTTCCCCACATTTCAGGCTTCAAACATAAAGATAAAAATGTTAATGTTCTGGTGAAGAATCAACAACAAGTGACACAATTGTGAAGATGAACGAAATTTATTGTTTATTTTAAAGTTTTATAAAAAATAAATAACTGAAAATTGGAGCGTGCAATATTATTCATCCCCTTTACTTTCAGTGCAGCAAACTCACTCCAGAAGTTCATTGAGGATCTGTGAATGATGCAATGTTGTCCTAAATGGCTGATGATGATAAATATAAGCCCCTGTGTGTAATCAAGTCTCCGTATAATGCCCCTGCTCTGTGATAGTCTCAGGGTTCTGTGTAAAGCACAGAGAGCATCATGAAGACCAAGGAACACAACAGGAAGGTCCGTGATACTGTTGTGGAGAAGTTTAAAGCCGGATTTGGTTAGAAAAAGATTTCCAAAACTTGAAACATCCCAAGAAGCACTGTGCAAGTGATCATATTGAAATGGAAGGGGTATCATACTGTCAGGGCCGGGCGGTCGGGCAGACCCAGGAGGTGGATCCACTGGACCGAACTCTAAGATGGTGGTAGGGAGTCCGGTAGCTGAAGCACTGATGGGCAGCAGAACAGTCCGTGCAAGTGAAGGTAGCGAAGGAGTCCCTGGGACCACGGAGTCACAGATGGTAGTCCGGGTGACGTAGCTCAGGTTCGGAGGCCGAGATGATGTCAGGCGGGGTCCGGAACCTTGGGAGCGAGATGACAGGTCACCGCAGGGATCCGAGATGGTACGGACTGTCAGATGGCAGACGGAGAGCGTGCGGGGCTCGGGATTCAGCAGGACTGGATGGCGAGGCGGGATCAGCTCTAGAAGAGAGATACGTAAGTATGGCAGGAAAACACAAGGAGACCTGACTCCTAGCTCAGAAAACACGAAGATCAGGCCCCGCCCCCTTGGACAAGAACCCCCTTTATACCCCGTACCTGTCTAACCTTATTTCCTGTTAATGGGCGCTGGCCCTTTAAGAAAGGGTCAGTGACCGCGCGCGCGCCCTAATGCGCGTGCGCGCGGCCCGGGTGCCAGAAGCCAGGGAAGGAGGCTGAGAGGAGGACGCAGGGGAGCCGAGCAGGGCCTGGGAGGCCGTCGGGCGCCGGGATCGGCGGCCAGGAAGCCCAGGAAGGACGG
Organism: Anomaloglossus baeobatrachus; assembly: GCF_048569485.1. NCBI lineage: Eukaryota > Metazoa > Chordata > Amphibia > Anura > Aromobatidae > Anomaloglossus > Anomaloglossus baeobatrachus. The sequence continues at coordinate 132,410,263 of NC_134364.1, read as the reverse complement.
GCACAAGGGACTGGGACGCGGGGAGCGTGGCAGGTGAGCCGGGGAGCGGGGCAGGGGACCCGGGAAGGGGAGCCGAGGACCCGGGGAGCGTGACAGTACCCCCCCCCCCCACGTCCCCCTCCCCGCAACCGAGACATGAAGGCACGGATCAGAGGAGTGCCCACATTCTCCCTGGGTTCCCAGGATCTATCCTCAGGACCATACCCCTCCCAGTCCACCAGGAAGAACTGCCGGCCACGAACAGTCTTCATGGCCACGATATCTCTTACCACGTAGATGTCGTCCTCAGCAATAGGAGGAGGAGCCGGGCTGGCAGCAGCGGAGAAGGGACCAAGGAACACCGGCTTGAGGAGAGAGACGTGGAAGGAGTTGGGTATTCTCATCGTGGCCGGAAGCTTCAGTTTGTAGGAGACCTCATTGATCTTGCTGAGGACCTTAAACGGCCCGATGTAGCGAGGACCCAGCTTGTAGGAAGGAATCTTCAGTCGGATGTACTGGGAAGCAAGCCAGACCAGGTCACCAGGAGAGAAACACGGAGGGTCTAGACGCCTTTTGTCAGCGTGTTTCTTCATCCGCTGGGAAGCGCGCCCAAGGGACGCCTTGACAGAGTCCCAAATGGTAGCGAAGTCACGGGCTACAGTATCAGCAGCAGGGACATCCGAAGAAGGGGATATAGGCAACGGGACGGAAGGCTGTAGTCCGTAAACGACATGGAAGGGAGATTTGGAGGACGACTCACTGACGTGGTGGTTATGGGAGAACTCAGCCCAAGGCAGAAGCGTGGACCAGTCGTCGTGATGGGCGTTGACATAGTGACGTAAGAAGGATGTCAAGATTTGATTGACCCTCTCCACTTGGCCATTAGACTGAGGATGGTAAGCGGAAGAAAAGTCCAGAGTCACTCCCAGATGTTTGCAGAGAGCCCTCCAGAAGCGGGAGGTGAACTGAGTTCCTCTGTCGGACACGATGTGGGAAGGAAAGCCATGCAAGCGAAAGATGTGTTGTATATAGGCTTCCGCGAGTTCCTGAGCAGAGGGCAGTCCGGGCATAGGGACGAAGTGAGCCATTTTGGAGAACCGATCCACCACGACCCATATGACTGTGTGTCCGGAGGATACTGGCAAGTCCGTAATAAAGTCCATCGCTATGTGTTGCCATGGAACTGAGGGTATCGGCAGAGGCAGAAGACGGCCATAGGGCAGGTGTTTGGGCGTCTTGTTCCTGGCACAAGAGGGGCAGGCAGAGACAAAGGCGGCAACGTCCGTGCGAAGGGATGGCCACCAGTAATGGCGTACAATCGCACCCCATGTTCTCTTCTGGCCTGCATGGCCGGCTGTTTTCGAGGCATGACCCCAGTGTAACACTTTTTCCCTGTCGGTCTCAGAGACATAGGTCTTCCCGGGTGGTATCTGGGCCAGAGTGACAGGAGCCACCGGAACAATCTTGTTAGGAGAGATGATAGGTTGGATAGTCTCTTCCTCCTGCTCCAGGGGCATGAGAGACCTAGACAAGGCATCAGCGCGTATATTCTTGTCCGCGGGTCGGAAATGAAGCTGGAAGTCAAACCTGGCAAAGAATAAGGACCACCTGGCTTGCCGTGGGTTCAGTCGCTGAGCGGACCGCAGGTATTCCAGGTTCTTGTGGTCCGTGTAGATAATCACGGGGTACACTGCTCCTTCCAGGAGGTAGCGCCACTCCTCCAGAGCCAGTTTGACCGCTAATAGCTCTCGGTCACCGATGGTGTAATTACGTTCAGGTGCTGAGAAGCTTTTAGAGAAGAAACCGCAAGTCACCATCTTCCCGGAGGAGGATTTTTGCATGAGCACTGCTCCGGCTCCTGAGGAGGAAGCATCCACCTCTAAGGTGAACTGGCGGTTTAACTCTGGTCGGTGGAGTACAGGAGAGGAGGCGAATGCTCGCTTCAGGGAGCAAAATGCGGCGTCGGCCGCAGGTGACCAGTCCTTTGGATTAGCCTCCTTTTTGGTCAGAGCGGAGAGAGGAGCAGTCAGGGCGGAGAAGTGAGGAATAAACTGGCGGTAGTAGTTGGCAAATCCCAGGAACCGTTGGATTGCCTTCAGTCCAGAAGGGGGAGGCCAGTTGAGAATGGCGGAGACCTTCTTGGGATCCATCTGCAGCCCAGTCCCCGAGATGATGTATCCCAGGAAAGGAAGAGAAGACTGCTCAAAGACGCACTTCTCATATTTGGCGTAGAGACGATTCTCTCTCAGTCTTTGTAGAACCAGCTTTACGTTCTCTCTGTGGGTCTGGAGGTCCGGAGAGAAAACAAGAATGTCATCCAGATAAACTACTACACATACGTAGAGGAGGTCCCGGAAAATGTCGTTCACCAGTTCTTGGAATACGGCAGGAGCGTTACACAGACCGAAGGGCATCACACAGTATTCATAGTGCCCATCGCGAGTATTAAACGCGGTCTTCCATTCGTCCCCAGAGCGGATACGAACTAGGTTGTAGGCACCCCGAAGATCCAGTTTGGTGAACACACGGGCTCCTCTGAGCCGATCGAACAGTTCGGGGATGAGCGGTAGGGGGTACTTGTTTTTTATAGTAATCTGATTCAAGCCCCGGTAGTCAATGCATGGGCGAAGGTCACCCTCTTTCTTCTTAACGAAGAAGAAGCCTGCTCCCGCAGGAGAGGAGGATCTCCGGATGAATCCCTTTGCCAGGCTTTCCATGATGTAGGTGGACATGGCCCTGGTTTCGGCTGGAGACAACGGATATATCCGTCCTCGAGGTGGTGTTGTTCCTGGGAGCAGGTCGATGGCGCAATCGTAGGGACGGTGTGGCGGAAGTACCTCAGACTCCTTCTTGTCAAAAACGTCCGTGAAGGACCAATAGGCCGAGGGCAGACCCGGTAGGTTCTCAGGAACCGGAGGTCGTCGGACTGGTTGTATAGACTTTAGACATCTCTCATGACAGGCAGAGCCCCATCGGGTGATTTCGCCAGTACCCCAGTTGACTGAGGGTTCGTGTGTTCGCAACCAAGGAAGTCCCAGCAGGACTTGGTGGGACATGTGTGGAAGGACGTAGAGAGCGATGTTCTCGGTGTGCAGAGCACCGATACGCAGTTCCACCGGCTTCGTGATCCAGGAGATGGTATCAGAGAGGGGTCTCCCATCCACCGAGGCAATCAGTAGGGGCTTCTCGAGTAGAGTAACAGGCAGCTGGTATTTGTCCACCGTGGCCTGCTGGATAAAATTGCCTGCTGCTCCGGAGTCGAGGTATGCCTCAGCCGTGAAGCGCGTCTCTCCTGTTGATACTTGTACCGTCCACATAACTGGGTCGGAGAGAGTCCCAGCACCTAGGGTGGCCTCTCCTACCAACCCTAGGCTTTGGAGTTTCCCGGCCTTTCCGGACAGGAGCGTAGGAGATGTGTGTCCCCTCCGCAGTAAAAGCAGAGGCCCTTGGCGAGCCGCTCTGCTCGACGTTGGTCGGACTGTCGTACTCGATCAACCTGCATGGGTTCGTGGACAGGAATCCCAGCTGTAGATGACTGTGGCACAGAGGACTTCTGTGGCGGAGAGGAGTGCCGTACCGCACGTCGCTCACGAACCAGCTCTTTGGAGCGCTCCTGAAAACGAATGTCCACTCGCGTGGCTAGGGCAATCAGGGCATCTAGGGTGGAGGGCATGTCACGACCCGCCAACTCATCTTTGATGCGACTTGACAGTCCTTCCCAGAAGGCGGCTGTCAGGGCCTCATTATTCCACCCGAGTTCAGAAGCCAAAGTGCGGAAACGGATGGCGTATTGGCCCACCGTCAGTGTTCCTTGACGTAGGCGGAGAAGTGATGAAGCAGACGCAGAGGCGCGTCCCGGCTCGTCAAAGGTACTGCGAAAGGCCTGCAGGAACTCTTGAAGATCCTTGGTCATGGGGTCCTCCTTCTCCCACAAGGGGTTCATCCACGCCAGTGCCTCGCCCTCCAGGTGAGACATTATAAAGGCGACCTTGGCTTGGTCGGAGGCGAACAGATGGGGCAGCTGCGTGAAGTGAAGGGAGCATTGGTTTATGAAGCCCCTGCAGGTCTTGGGATCTCCAGCATAACGAGGAGGTGACGCCAAACGGAGTCGGGAAGCATCCGACGCGGCTGCCACTGGTGCGGGAGCCGTGGATTGCCTAGTGGGAGACCTGGGTGCTGCAGGCGTCATTGATGCTTGTAATGTGTACAGGCGAGTGTCCACGGAGGTCATAAATTGCAGCATGCAGGTCTGGACTTCACGCTGGCGTTGGAGTTCCTCTTGCAGGGCCAATAGTGCTGCAGCGGGATCCATGGCCTGATCTTACTGTCAGGGCCGGGCGGTCGGGCAGACCCAGGAGGTGGATCCACTGGACCGAACTCTAAGATGGTGGTAGGGAGTCCGGTAGCTGAAGCACTGATGGGCAGCAGAACAGTCCGTGCAAGTGAAGGTAGCGAAGGAGTCCCTGGGACCACGGAGTCACAGATGGTAGTCCGGGTGACGTAGCTCAGGTTCGGAGGCCGAGATGATGTCAGGCGGGGTCCGGAACCTTGGGAGCGAGATGACAGGTCACCGCAGGGATCCGAGATGGTACGGACTGTCAGATGGCAGACGGAGAGCGTGCGGGGCTCGGGATTCAGCAGGACTGGATGGCGAGGCGGGATCAGCTCTAGAAGAGAGATACGTAAGTATGGCAGGAAAACACAAGGAGACCTGACTCCTAGCTCAGAAAACACGAAGATCAGGCCCCGCCCCCTTGGACAAGAACCCCCTTTATACCCCGTACCTGTCTAACCTCATTTCCTGTTAATGGGCGCTGGCCCTTTAAGAAAGGGTCAGTGACCGCGCGCGCCCTAATGCGCGTGCGCGCGGCCCGGGTGCCAGAAGCCAGGGAAGGAGGCTGAGAGGAGGACGCAGGGGAGCCGAGCAGGGCCTGGGAGGCCGTCGGGCGCCGGGATCGGCGGCCAGGAAGCCCAGGAAGGACGGGCACAAGGGACTGGGACGCGGGGAGCGTGGCAGGTGAGCCGGGGAGCGGGGCAGGGGACCCGGGAAGGGGAGCCGAGGACCCGGGGAGCGTGACACATACCACTGCAAATCTAGCAAGACCCGGCCGTCCATCCACACTGTCATCTCACACAAGGAGAAGACTGATCAGAGATGCAGCCAAGAGGCCCATGATCACCCTGGATGAACTGCAGAGATCTACAGCTGAGGTGGGAGAGTCTGTCCATAGCACAACAATCAGTCACTGCACAAATCTGGCCTTTATGGAAGAGTGGCAAGAAGAAAGCCATTTCTCAAAGATATGCATAAAAAGTGCAGTTTAAAGTTTCCCACAAGCCACCTGGAGACACCAAACATGTGGAGGAAGGTGCTCTGGTCAGATGAAACCAAAATCGAACTATTTGGGCACAATGCCAAATGATATGGTTGGCGTAAAAGCAACACAGCTCATCACCCTGAACACACCATAGCCACTGTCAAACATGGTGGTGGCAGCATCATGGTTTGGGTCTGCTTTTCTTCAGCAATGACAGGGAAGATGGTTAAAATTGATGGGAAGATGGATGGAGCCAAATACAGGACCATTCTTGAAGAAAGCCTGTTGGAGTCTGCAAAAGACCTGAGACTGAGACGGAGATTTGTCTTCCAACAAGACAATGATCCCAAACATAGAGCAAAATCTACAATGGAATGGTTCACAAATAAACGTATCCAGGTGTTAGTGTCACGCCCTGACCGGGCCAGGTAGTCACAAACAGGCCCCTGCACAACACCCTTCCCTCACAGGTGACATCGGCCAACCTTAAAACCCTAGTCACCCCCCTCAGGGCTGGGTAGAAACGCCAGGGGGCAGAACCAAGTGGTTGGAAGACGCCCACTAAGGAGTCTAGACAGCCCGGGGCGGGAAAGTAAACAGATAAGTGTTAGAGTTCAAGTTGGGGAGGAGTGTGGGCTGGAGCTGTGTCCAGCTCCAGCAGAGGCGAATACCCCAAATTGAACGGCGCCAGGGTAGGAGCCCTGGTGCCATTGGCTAGGAGGCAGACGGCGGTCTCCGTCTGCAGGAGCCGGGAAGACGGCTCGGTGGAGCTGAGGTGGACCGGGACAGGGTAGTGGCCCACCGGTACCGAGCCGGGGAACCGACTCGGAAACCAGAGCACACAGGGGGGCACTCGGACCCTGAAGCCGGGACCAGAAGCGACTGGAACTGGTTAATTTACCGACTGAGGCCAGGACTAGAGGTCCTGTCCCACCCAAAGTCCCTATTAGAAGACAACAGCCCACCGAGGGGGATAGAAGGCCACCGCCAGGGCTCAGAGATCCCACGGATCAGTGTCTGCGGGCAAGGGCTCCTTAGGCCACATCCAGCCGGGAGCGGACTCCTGAAGTTCAAAGCACAGGCAGTCCACCATCTTACAAAGGTGCAGGAGAAAGACAGGGACCACCAGCCAGGTGGGGAAACCAGAACGCAGCCGGCTGCGGGCACCGACCACCACCATCACCTTGGTTTAATAGAGACTCGTGTGTTACCTTCAATAGTGAGTACACCAGCACCCTGCGGTTGCCCATCTCCCTGCACCAAAAACCCCAACGGGTCCCGGGGCCACCATCCCTGCCCACGGAGGGGTTAACAACTTGCTGCATAACATCTCCCCAGGGTGCCCCGTAACTGCAGCGGTGGTGTCCAATATCACCACACACCGTGGGTGGCGTCACGAACCTAGTACGGCCCAGCCCGTACATATACGTCCATCACCCCCTGACCCTTTTCATTCGGAGTGTCCGCGGGATTCCCCGGGTCCGGAGACCCTCGAGCCACCCACCGGAAGGTCCGGACCCGAGCAGCGGCGGTCTGCTGGCACGGGGGTGGCACACAAGCTTTATTATCATGGAGAGATGATTTGCACCTCACCACAAACCGTGGGTAGCGTCACAAACTTAATACGGCTCAGCCCGTACATATACGTCCTACATCCACCACCATAATCCCCCTTTTTGATCGAAGTAACCGCGAGACCCCCGGGTCTGGAGACCCTCGAGCCACCCACAGAAAGTCCGGATCCGAGCAGCTCGGCTGCTGCGAGCGGGGCGCAACACCTCGATTTCTGGCGTCACGAACAGGATAGATGCCCATCCACTTACCTTGTGAAAGTGCGCCTTGTGTTGAAGTCAGCGGTGATCCGTTGCAAAAATTCCAGAAACCGCCATCTTGCCGCCATTTTTGGGTGTGAAGATTCCCGCCCAGAATCTTCTTCCCCGAGAAAAGGGCGCGAAAGCCGAAGCCCCGCCCTCCGGGAACACGGCCGGAAAGCAAGGCCGGAGGTCGCAAAGCGAAACTTACCGGCCTAAAAGAGCAGTGCCAGAAAAAGACCAAGGGGCAGCGGGTGAGAATGGCAGCATGTAACAAGCGTTGCGGAGTGCAGGGACGCCAGGACTCTGCAGAAATCCATTCCTGGACACCAACGTGGCAGGATGTGTCCAGGCCCAAGCAAAATTCATGCTGGCGAAATGGACGTGGGGGATGAAGGGCCTGGCTGCAGCTGTCCGGGAGCGCGAAGTGGAGATGATCTCAGAGGAGCGGGTAAGCAGTGACCCACACCCACATCTGAGAACTTGCAGGCCAACCCATAAACTATTGGGTCTTGTAAATAGCCCCAGACTACCCTTTTCATAATGCCGCAGTCTCCGGAGAGGCTGGTTGGAGGAAGGGCCTGCGGCAGAGTAGGCCGAGGTCCCGTCACCATGGAAACCGGTGACTACCCTCCGGATCAGGGGTCCCATGGACGTGGGGCCTCTGGGAGAGACTACCAGATAAGGAATTTGATACCCGGCCCGTGTGGGCACCACCCAGACCCGAACCTGTTTCCTGGACTGGGGAAAAGGGATGCTGACTAGAGATGAGCGAACCGGTCGCGGTTCGGCTCAAGCTTGGTTCGCCGTACGGAGGTCTCATTCGAGTTCAGTTCGGCGAAGCGGTTTGGCGAACCACTCGAACCCATAGGAAACAATGGGAGGCAATCACAAACACATAAAAACACATTATAAATGTACACATACAGTTAATAAACATTGCCATAACACTTACCGGTCCCCACGATCCGTCCTGCACTCTGTCTCCTGCCGCTATTCCATCCGATGATCGCTGAATCTTCCCGGTAACCAGCACTGCCAGCAGTGATGCAGGACCTATTGTGACGTCAAAATAGCCATGTGACCAGTCACGTGTCTGTTATCTCATTGGCTATAGACTGGTCACATAACTATGACGCGTCATGTAGGACCTGTGAGTGCATCTCTCCAGTACGCTGTGATCGTTTGTGTATCACCGTGTACCGGGGACATGCTCTGGCACGCGGTCGGGTTCCCGGTCTGCTTCCCCGTTCCATTATAAACCGGCTGCTACAGCCGGTCGATAACGGAGATCACCGTTGCTATAGCAACGCGCTAGTCAGTGGTGACGTCACTGCTCACAAGCAGCAGCTCGGGGAATAGCACCACCTTCTTCCTATGCAGCGCTGATGTAGTAGAGCTGCATGTGTTGAAAGAGAAAGAAGACAGAAGAGCCGGATCATGGAGGGATGCGAGGGAGTAATAAACATGGAGTCTCTAATGTGTCTGTGTATTTATTTCTATTAAAGTATTTTTTCTCTGTGTGGTGTCTTTATTTTAACCCTTTATTGGAGATTCTTAATGGCTGTGTCAAACTTGCCTGACATTAAGAATCTCTGGCTTAATACTAGCTGGTAAAACAAAGCCAGTATTAACCCTTATTACCCAGCAAGCCACCGTCACCAGGGCTGTTGGAAGAGTTGGATACAACGCCAGATGATGGCGCTTCTATGAAAGCGCCATTTTCTGGGGCGGCTGTGGACTGCAATTTTCAGCAGAGGCTCCCAGAAACCTCGGTCTAACCTGTGCTGCAGATTCCAATCCCCAGCTGACTAGTTGTACCTGGCTGGACACAAAAATATGCCGAAGCCTATGTTATTTGTTTTTTATTTATGTCATGAAATAAGTGAAATAATAAAAAAAAACGGGCTTCCCTATATTTTTAGTTCCCAGTCGGGTACAAATAGGCAGCTGGGGGTTGGGGGCAGCCCGTACCTGCCTGCTGTACCTGGCTAGCATACAAAAATATGGCGAAGCCCACGTCATTTTTTGGTGGGCAAAAATCTCCTGCATACAGTCCTGGATGGAGTATGCTGAGCCTTGTAGTTCTGCAGCTGCTGTCTGCTCTCCTGCATACACTAGTGAATGGAGCATGCTGAGCCTTGCCGTTCTGCAGCTGCTGTCTGCTCTCCTCTATACAGACAGCAGCTGCAGAACTACAAGGCTCAGCATACTCCATCCAGGACTGTATGCAGGAGTTTTTTGCCCCCCCCCAAAAAAAAAATTACATGGGCTTCGCCATGTTTTTGTATGCTAGCCAGGTACAGCAGGCAGCTACGGGCTGCCCTCAACCCCCAGCTTCCTATTTGTACCCGGCTGGGAACCAAAAATATAGGGAAGCCCTTTTTTTTTAAATTATTTCATGAATTTAATGAAATAATTTTAAAAAAAAAATGACGTGGGCTTCGCCCAATTTTTGTGTCCAGCCAGGTACAACTAGGCAGCTGGGGATTGGAATCCGCAGCTCAGGGTCCCCAAGCTTTCTGGGCACCCCTGCTGCGAATTGCAGTCCACAGCCGCCCCAGAAAATGGCGCTTTCATAGAAGCGCTATCATCTGGCGCTGTATCCAACTCTTCAGCTGCCCTGGTGATGGATAGCTTGCTGGGTAATAATGGGGTTAGGGCTAGCTGTATATTATCAACTGGCCCTAAGCCCGAAATTCATGGTGGCACGCAAATATTAGACATGGCCACCATGAATTTCTAGTACCGATAAAAAGAACCACAACACACAGAAAAATATTTTATTATAAATAAAACACAACACAATTAGTGACTCCATCTTTATTGAAATAAAGAACCCCCCTCCGCAGTAATCCTGGGTCAAGGGTCCCGCGCCGTCCAATCCGGATCCAATATCATCTGATCGGTTTTCTGGAAGGCAAAGCGATCAGATGATGTGTCAGGTTCAAGGGCCTGATTCACATGACACAGCAGCTGATTGTATAAACGGCTTTTATATAATCAGCTGATTCATCAGTGCAAAAAAACAAACTACACACTTCAGTGCAGACTCCTGTCCGACAGCATCAGCTGATAGTTTAGCCGGCCGGGCGGTAAAAAGTCGGCCTCACCGCTCGACTTATAGTGTCAGCTGATCCCGTCAGGTGACCGCATCAGCTGATCATCACCAGGTCTGAGAAAGAGAGAGAGAGAAAAAGAAGATAGAGAGAGAAAGAGAAAGAAGAGAGAAAGAAGCAAAAGAGGAGAAATAAGAGAAAGAGAGAAGAGAGAGAAAGAAAAGAGAGAAGAAAAAGAGGAGAAAGAAGAGAAAGAGAAAGTAGAGAAAGTAGAGAAAGAAGAGAAAGAAAGGAGAGAGAGATAGGAGAGAGAGAAAGGAGAGAGAGAAAGAAAGGAGAGAGAGAAAGGAGAGAGAGAAAGAAAGGAGAGAGAGAGAAGGAAGAGAGAGAGAAAGAGAGAGAGAAGAGAAAGAGGAGAAAGGAGAGAAAGAAAGGAGAGAGGGAAAGGAGAGAAAGAAAGGAGAGAGAAAGGAGAGAAAGAAGAGAGAGAGAGAAAGGAGAGAAAGAAAGGAGAGATAAAGAAGAGAAAGAGAGAAGGAAGAGAGAGAGAAAGAGAGAAAGAAAGGGGAGAGATAGGAGAGAGGGAAAGGAGAGAGAGAGGAGAGAAAGGAGAGAGAGAAAGGAGAAAGAAGAGACAGTAGAGAAAGAAGAGAAAGAAAGGAGAGAGAGAAAGGAGAGAGAGAAAGGAGAGAAAGAAAGGAGAGAGAAAGAGAGGAGAGAGAGAAAGAAAGGAGAGAGAGAAAGAAGAGAAAGAGAGAAGGAAGAGAGAGAGAAAGAGAGAAAGAAGAGAGAGAAGAGAAAGAGGAGAAAGAAGAGAAAGAAGAGAAAGAGAGAAGGAAGAGAGAGAGAGAGAGAGAGAGAAAGAAGAGAGAGAAGAGAAAGAGGAGAAAGAGGAGAAAGAAGAGAAAGAAGAGAAAGGAAAGAAAGAAAGGAGAGAGAGAAAGGAGAGAAAGAAAGGAGAGAGATAGGAAAGAGAGAAAGGAGAGAGAGAAAGAAAGGAGAGAGAGAAAGGAGAGAGAGAAGAGAAAGAGAGAAGGAAGAGAGAGAGAGAAAGAGAAAGAAGAGAGAGAAGAGAAAGAGGAGAAAGAAGAGAAAGTAGTGAAAGAAGAGAAAGAAAGGAGAGAGAGAAAGGAAAGAAAGAAAGGAGAGAGAGAGATAGGAGAGAGGGAAAGAAGAGAGAGAGAGAAAGGAGAGAAAGAAATGAGAGAAAGGAGAGAGCGAGAGAGAGAAAGGAGATAGATAGAGAGAGAGCTCACAGCTGATGTCCGGCTCCTCCCCTCAGTGCATAATTAAATTATATTTATAAATATATTATAAATATAATTGATTAAAAATAAAAAAAAATAAAAATTTACCGGGTCTAGAACTCGCGACCTTATGCTCCCTAGGTGAGCACTCTATCCACTCAGTTATTGCTTCTAATGTGAATGATAGGCACATTTGGTATTCTTGAAGTCTGGATTGCTGAAGTCTCAGCTAACCACCTGATTCATTTAATGCTATGTGAAGCTCATGCAGAGCACTCTACAGAGTGTTCTGTAGCAGAGATGACAGTGTCGTGTGGATTATGTCGGACCTGGAGGGGTATTGGAGGATTTTAATAAAATGGTGAAACTGTGTTTTTTTGTCTTTTATTCCAAATAAAGGATTTTTTGCAGTGTGTTTATTTACTTTCACTTTATAAATAGATAATAATTATAATTTGAAATTATAAATTAAAAAAAAAAAAAACTCTTTACCAGGACTAGAACTCTCGACGTTACGCTTTTTATGCGGGCACTTTATCCACTAGTCTATTGCTTCTTACAAAAGAGATGGGCAGATTTTGTAATCTTGAAGCCTGCTGTGCTGATTGAAGTCTCTGCTTCATTGATACAGAGCAACTACATCGACAGAGAGCAGAGCTGACCTTGTCGTGTGGATTACTACGGACCTGGAGGGGTATTTTTGGGATTAATAAAGGGGTGAACCAGGGTTGTTTTTTTGTCTTTTATTCCAAATAAAGGATTTTTTGCGGTGTGTGTTTCTTTACTTTCACTTACAGTTTAATCATGGAAGGAATCTCGGGGAGACGCCTGCCATGATTAAACTCATTATTACCCCAATTGCCACCGCACCAGGGCAATTCGGGATGAGCTGGGTAGAGTCCCAGGACTGTCGCACCTAATGGATGCAGCAAATCCGGGGGTGGCTGCAGGGTGATATTGTTAGGGTGGTGGGCTCCCCATACCGTGGCGCTCTCCATCCTGACAATACCAGCCTCCAGCTGTGCGGCTTTATCCTGGCTGGTATTGTTTATTTTAATGCACGATATAGACCCGCCCACCGGCGGCTGTAATTGGTTGCAGTGAGACAGCTGTCACTCAGCTTGGGGACGTGCCTGACTGCAACCAATCATAAGCGCCGGTGGGCGGGGAAAGCACGGAATAACTAATTGACTAATGAAGCGGCAGCCATTTTCTAAAGATGAAAAGACGCCGCAGATTTGTGACAGCCGGGGAGCGAGATGCCCGTGATCGGTGAGTAGGAAAGAGAGAGGGATTGTGCTGGGGATGCAGGACGCATGCAGATAGCAACCTGTGCACATAGCCTTACTGTGAAAAGCCACATTTATAGTGATAGAACCGTTCTCGAACGTAACTTGAGCTACCGAACTTTTAGCAAAAAGCTCGAGTTCGAGTTCTAACTATAACACCCCCCAAAATCACTCGAACCGCGAACTGGAGAACCGCGAACCACGAACCGCGCTCAACTCTAGTGCTGACCTAGTTTTAGAGGCAGCATCAGGGCTAGGTTTGTTTGGGTGGGCTAAGGTGAAAAGGATATGGTCCCGTCCTGTCCCAGTTAATAAAAATGTTTTTATGCATGCGAGTGTCACTGCGACTGAGCTCCGATCATGCGATCGGCCCTCAGCTGCAGGGGACGGGCCGGCACTCAGGAGGGGCGGGAGGGATTTATCTCTCTCTCTCCTCCGTTGCCGGCTATTGCCATTCTCGCACTGCACTCGCGGTACACCGGTGTAACGCGAGTGCAGTGTGATTCTTCTCTCGCCCAATACACTTGAATGGGTGCGAGAGAGTCTCGCATAACAATCGCAGCATGCTGCAATTGTTTTCTCGGTCCGATTGCTATAATTGCTCATATGCGCTGGCACATAGGCTAATGTTTGTCCGAGTGGAATGCGTGTTTTATCGCATCCCACTCGCTCCGATTTTCATGCCGTGTGTCTTAATAATAATAATAATAATTTTATTCATTTATATAGCACTATTAATTCCACAGCACTTTACATACATTGGCAACACTGTCCCCATTGGGGCTCTCAATCTAGAGTCCCTATCTGTATGTCTTTGGACCGTGGGAGGAAATCCACGCAAACACGGGGAGAACATACAAACACCTTGCAGATGGTGTCCTTGGTAGGATTTGAACCCAGGACCCCAGCGCTGCAAGACTGCAGTGCTAACCACTGAGCCACCGTGCCGCCCTTTCAGTTATTCTCCAAAAAAATTCCTTACATTAAAGTCAATGGAGCTAGGTGAGGTCATTAATAGGAGCTGTGATTGGTTATTATAGGCAACAAAGGACATTGCTAGTGTAAAGCTGGGTTCACACATAGCGACGCAGCAGCGATCACGACGGGCGACCTGACCTTATCAGGATCGCTGCTGCATCATTACATGGTCGCTGGTGAGCTGTCAAATAGGCAGATCTCACGAGTGACCAGCCCCAGCCAGCAGCGACGCGTGGAAGCAATGCTGCGCTTGGTAACTAAGGTAAATATCGGGTAACCATTACCCGATATTTACCTTGGTTACCAGCGCACATCGCTCCCTGCACTCCTAGCCAGAGTACACATCGGGTTAATAAGCAAACCTTTGCTTATTTACCCGATGTGTAGTCCGACTATGTGTGCAGGGAGCCGGCACTGGCAGCATGAGAGCGGCGGTGCTAGTAACTAATATAAATATTGGATAACCAAGGAAAGGGCTTCCCTTGCTTACCCGATAATTACCTTGGTTACAGCTTACCGCAGGCTGCCTGAAGCCAGCTCCCTGCTCGCTTCATTTCGTCGCTCTCTCGCTGTCACACACAGCGATGTGCGCTTCACAGCGGCAGAACAACGTGCAAAAAATGAAGCAGGACATTCAGCAACGAGCAGCGATCTCACAGCAGGGGCCAGCTCGTTGCTGGATGTCACACACAACGACAGCGACAGGACGTCGCTGCTACGTCACAGAAAATGGTGACTTAGCAGCGACGTCGTTATCGTTATCGCTTTGTGTGAACCCAGCTTAAGAAGCTTCTGTGTGAGGTAATATGATACCAGTGGAGAGATGAATAGAGAGAGAGACAGACAGGGAATGACAAAGAGAGAGAGAGAGAGAGAGACAGGCAGACAGGGAATGACAAAGAGAGAGAGAGAGAGAGAGACAGGCAGACAGGGAATGACAAAGAGAGAGAGAGAGAGAGACAGGCAGACAGGGAATGACAAAGAGAGAGAGAGAGACAGAGAGACAGGCAGACAGGGAATGACAAAGAGAGAGAGAGAGACAGAGACAGACAGACAGGGAATGACAAAGAGAGAGAGAGAGACAGAGACAGGCAGACAGGGAATGACAAAGAGAGAGAGAGAGAGACAGGCAGACAGGGAATGACAAAGAGAGACAGGCAGACAGGGAATGAGAGAGAGAGACAGACAGATAGGAAATGAGAGACAGAGACAGACAGATAGGGAATGAGAGACAGAGACAGACAGATAGGGAATGAGAGAGAGACAGACAGATAGGGAATGAGCGAGAGAGACAGACAGGGAATGAGAGAGAGAGACAGACAGATAGGGAATGAGAGACAGAGACAGACAGATAGGGAATGAGAGAGAGACAGACAGATAGGGAATGAGCGAGAGAGACAGACAGGGAATGAGAGAGAGAGACAGACAGATAGGGAATGAGAGACAGAGACAGACAGATAGGGAATGAGAGACAGAGA
Source organism: Anomaloglossus baeobatrachus (assembly GCF_048569485.1). NCBI lineage: Eukaryota > Metazoa > Chordata > Amphibia > Anura > Aromobatidae > Anomaloglossus > Anomaloglossus baeobatrachus. The sequence goes on along the minus strand of NC_134364.1, from coordinate 132,395,104 downwards.
CAGACAGATAGGGAATGAGCGAGAGAGACAGACAGGGAATGAGAGAGAGAGACAGACAGGGAATGAGAGAGAGAGAGACAGATAGGGAATGAGAGACAGACAGACAGGGAATGAGAGAGAGACAGACAGGGAATGAGAGAGAGAGACAGACAGGGAATGAGAGACAGAGACAGACAGATAGGGAATGAGAGAGAGAGACAGACAGATAGGGAATGAGAGACAGAGACAGACAGATAGGGAATGAGAGAGAGAGACAGACAGATAGGGAATGAGAGACAGAGACAGACAGATAGGGAATGAGAGAGAGAGACAGACAGGGAATGACAAAGAGAGAGAGAGAGAGAGAGACAGGCAGACAGGGAATGACAAAGAGAGAGAGAGAGACAGGCAGACAGGGAATGAGAGAGAGACAGACAGATAGGGAATGAGAGACAGAGACAGACAGATAGGGAATGAGAGAGAGACAGACAGATAGGGAATGAGCGAGAGAGACAGACAGGGAATGAGAGAGAGAGACAGACAGGGAATGAGAGAGAGAGACAGACAGGGAATGAGAGAGAGAGAGACAGACAGATAGGGAATGAGAGAGAGAGACAGACAGATAGGGAATGAGAGACAGAGACAGACAGATAGGGAATGAGAGAGAGAGACAGACAGGGAATGAGAGAGAGAGACAGACAGGGAATGAGAGAGAGAGAGACAGACAGATAGGGAATGAGAGACAGACAGATAGGGAATGAGAGAGAGACAGACAGATAGGGAATGAGAGACAGAGACCGACAGATAGGGAATGAGAGACAGACAGATAGGGAATGAGAGAGACAGAGACAGACAGATAGGGAATGAGCGAGAGAGAGAGACAGATAGGGAATGAGAGACAGAGACAGATAGGGAATGAGCGAGAGAGAGAGAGACAGATAGGGAATGAGCGAGAGAGAGAGACAGATAGGGAATGAGAGAGAGACAGACAGATAGGGAATGAGAGACAGAGACAGACAGATAGGGAATGAGAGAGACAGACAGATAGGGAATGAGAGAGACAGACAGATAGGGAATGAGAGACAGAGACAGACAGATTGGGAATGAGAGACAGAGACAGACAGATAGGGAATGAGAGAGACAGACAGATAGGGAATGAGAGAGAGAGACAGACAGATAGGGAATGAGAGAGAGAGACAGACAGATAGGGAATGAGAGAGAGAGAGAGAGACAGATAGGGAATGAGAGAGAGAGACAGACAGATAGGGAATGAGAGAGACAGACAGATAGGGAATGAGAGAGACAGACAGATAGGGAATGAGAGACAGAGACAGACAGATAGGGAATGAGCGAGAGAGAGAGACAGATAGGGAATGAGAGACAGACAGACAGATAGGGAATGAGAGAGAGACAGACAGATAGGGAATGAGCGAGAGAGAGACAGATAGGGAATGAGAGAGAGAGACAGACAGATAGGGAATGAGAGAGAGAGACAGACAGATAGGGAATGAGAGAGAGACAGACAGATAGGGAATGAGAGAGAGACAGACAGATAGGGAATGAGCGAGAGAGAGACAGATAGGGAATGAGAGAGAGAGACAGACAGATAGGGAATGAGAGAGAGAGACAGACAGATAGGGAATGAGAGAGAGACAGACAGATAGGGAATGAGAGAGAGAGACAGACAGATAGGGAATGAGAGAGACAGACAGACAGGGAATGAGAGAGAGAGACAGACAGATAGGGAATAAGAGACAGAGACAGACAGATAGGGAATGAGAGAGAGACAGACAGATAGGGAATGAGAGACAGAGACAGACAGATAGGGAATGATAGACAGAGACAGACAGATAGGGAATGAGAAACAGACAGATAGGGAATGAGAGACAGACAGACAGATAGGGAATGAGAGAGAGACAGACAGATAGGGAATGAGAGAGAGAGACAGACAGATAGGGACTGACAGACAGACAGACAGATAGGGAATGAGAGAGAGAAACAGACAGATAGGGAATGAGAGACAGACAGACAGATAGGGAATGAGAGAGAGAGAGACAGATAGGGAATGAGAGACAGACAGATAGGGAATGAGAGAGAGAGAGACAGATAGGGAATGAGAGACAGAGACAGACAGGGAATGGGAGACAGAGACAGACAGGGAATGAGAGACAGAGGCAGAAAGATAGGGTATGAGAGAGACAGACAGATAGAGAATGAGAGGGACAGACAGATAGGGAATGATAGACAGAGACAGACAGATAGGGAATGAGAGAGAGAGACAGAGACCGACAGATAGGGAATGAGAGAGAGACAGACAGATAGGGAATGAGAGAAACGACAGACAGGGAATGAGAGAGAGAGAGACAGACAGACAGGGAATGAGAGAGACAGACAGACAGGGAATGAGAGAGACAGACAGACAGGGAATGAGAGAGACAGACAGATAGGGAATGAGAGAGACAGACAGACAGGAAATGAGAGAGAGAGACAGACAGGGAATGAGAGAGAGACAGATAAGAGATGAGAGAGAGAGAGACAGATAGGGAATGAGAGAGACAGACAGACAGGGAATGAGAGACAGAGACAGACAGATAGGGAATGAGAGACAGACAGATAGGGAATGAGAGACAGACAGATAGGGAATGAGAGAGAGAGACAGACAGATAGGGAATGAGAGAGACAGACAGATAGGGAATGAGAGAGACAGACAGATAGGGAATGAGAGACAGAGACAGACAGGTAATGAGAGACAGAGACAGACAGATAGGGAATGAGAGACAGAGACAGACATATAGGGAATGAGAGAGACAGACAGATAGGGAATGATAGACAGAGACAGACAGATAGGGAATGAGAGGGAGAGAGACAGATAGGGAATGATAGACAGAGACAGACAGATAGGGAATGATAGACAGAGACAGACAGATAGGGAATGAGAGAGAGAGACAGAGACAGACAGATAGGGAATGAGAGAGAGAGAGAGACAGATAGGGAATGAGAGAGAGAGACAGATAGGGAATGAGAGAGACAGACACACAGACAGGGAATGAGAGAGAGACAGACAGATAGGGAATGAGAGAGACAGGCAGATAGGGAATGAGAGAGACAGACAGACAGATAGGGAATGAGAGAGACAGACAGATAGGGAATGAGAGACAGAGACAGACAGATAGGGAATGAGAGACAGAGACAGACAGATAGGGAATGAGAGACAGACAGACAGGGAATGAGAGAGACAGACAGATAGGGAATGAGAATGACAGACAGATAGGGAATGAGAGAGAGAGACAGGGAGACAGACAGATAGGGAATGAGAGACAGAGACAGACAGATAGGGAATGAGAGAGGGAGAGACAGACAGATAGGGAATGAGAGAGACAGACAGATAGGGAATGAGAGAGAGAGACAGACAGATAGGGAATGAGAGAGACAGACAGATAGGGAATGAGAGAGACAGAGACAGACAGATAGGGAATGAGAGAGACAGAGACAGACAGATAGGGAATGAGAGACAGAGACAGACAGATAGGGAATGAGAGAGAGAGAGACAGAGACAGACAGATAGGGAATGAGAGAGAGAGAGAGAGATAGGGAATGAGAGAGAGACAGATAGGGAATGAGAGAGACAGACAGACAGATAGGGAATGAGAGAGAGACAGATAGGGAATGAGAGACAGAGACAGACAGATAGGGAATGAGAGAGACAGAGACAGACAGATAGGGAATGAGAGAGAGAGACAGATAGGGAATGAGAGAGACAGACAGATAGGGAATGAGAGAGACAGACAGATAGGGAATGAGAGAGACAGACAGATAGGGAATGAGAGAGACAGACAGATAGGGAATGAGAGAGACAGACAGATAGGGAATGAGAGAGAGAGACAGATAGGGAATGAGAGAGAGAGACAAATAGGGAATGAGAGAGAGAGACAGAAAGATAGGGAATGAGAGAGAGAGACAGACAGATAGGGAATGAGAGAGACAGACAGATAGGGAATGAGAGAGACAGACAGACAGATAGGGAATGAGAGAGACAGAGACAGACAGATAGGGAATGAGAGAGAGAGACAGACAGATAGGGAATGAGAGACAGAGACAGACAGATAGGGAATGAGAGAGACAGACAGATAGGGAATGAGAGAGACAGACAGATAGGGAATGAGAGAGACAGACAGATAGGGAATGAGAGAGAGAGACAGACAGATAGGGAATGAGAGACAGAGACAGACAGATAGGGAATGAGAGACAGAGACAGACAGATAGGGAATGAGAGAGACAGAGACAGACAGATAGGGAATGAGCGAGAGAGACAGACAGATAGGGAATGAGAGAGAGAGACAGACAGATAGGGAATGAGAGAGACAGACAGATAGGGAATGAGAGACAGAGACAGACAGATAGGGAATGAGAGACAGAGACAGACAGATAGGGAATGAGAGAGACAGACAGATAGGGAATGAGAGACAGAGACAGACAGGGAATGAGAGACAGAGACAGACAGATAGGGAATGAGAGAGACAGACAGACAGGGAATGAGAGACAGAGACAGACAGATAGGGAATGAGAGAGACAGACAGATAGGGAATGAGAGAGACAGACAGATAGGGAATGAGAGAGACAGAGACAGACAGATTGGGAATGAGAGAGACAGAGACAGATAGGGAATGAGAGAGAGAGAGACAGATAGGGAATGACAGAGAGAGACAGATAGGGAATGAGAGAGACAGAGACAGACAGATAGGGAATGAGAGAGACAGAGACAGATAGGGAATGAGAGAGAGAGACAGAAAAATAGGGAATGAGAGAGAGAGACAGACAGATAGGGAATGAGAGAGACAGACAGATAGGGAATGAGAGAGACAGACAGACAGATAGGGAATGAGAGAGACAGAGACAGACAGATAGGGAATGAGAGAGAGAGACAGACAGATAGGGAAAGAGAGACAGAGACAGACAGATAGGGAATGAGAGAGACAGACAGATAGGGAATGAGAGAGACAGACAGATAGGGAATGAGAGAGAGAGACAGACAGATAGGGAATGAGAGACAGAGACAGACAGATAGGGAATGAGAGACAGAGACAGACAGATAGGGAATGAGAGAGACAGAGACAGACAGGGAATGAGAGAGAGAGACAGAAAGATAGGGAATGAGAGAGAGAGACAGACAGATAGGGAATGAGAGAGACAGACAGATAGGGAATGAGAGAGACAGACAGACAGATAGGGAATGAGAGAGACAGAGACAGACAGATAGGGAATGAGAGAGAGAGACAGACAGATAGGGAATGAGAGACAGAGACAGACAGATAGGGAATGAGAGAGACAGACAGATAGGGAATGAGAGAGACAGACAGATAGGGAATGAGAGAGAGAGACAGACAGATAGGGAATGAGAGACAGAGACAGACAGATAGGGAATGAGAGACAGAGACAGACAGATAGGGAATGAGAGAGACAGAGACAGACAGATAGGGAATGAGCGAGAGAGACAGACAGATAGGGAATGAGAGAGAGAGACAGACAGATAGGGAATGAGAGAGACAGACAGATAGGGAATGAGAGACAGAGACAGACAGATAGGGAATGAGAGACAGAGACAGACAGATAGGGAATGAGAGAGACAGAGACAGACAGATAGGGAATGAGAGAGAGACAGACAGGGAATGAGAGACAGAGACAGACAGATAGGGAATGAGAGAGACAGACAGACAGGGAATGAGAGACAGAGACAGACAGATAGGGAATGAGAGAGACAGACAGATAGGAAATGAGAGAGACAGACAGATAGGGAATGAGAGAGACAGAGACAGACAGATTGGGAATGAGAGAGACAGAGACAGATAGGGAATGAGAGAGAGAGAGACAGACAGATAGGGAATGAGAGAGACAGAGACAGACAGATTGGGAATGAGAGAGACAGAGACAGATAGGGAATGAGAGAGAGAGAGACAGACAGATAGGGAATGAGAGACAGAGACAGACAGGGAATGAGAGAGAGAGAGACAGACAGATAGGGAATGAGAGAGACAGACAGATAGGGAATGAGAGAGACAGACAGATAGGGAATGAGAGAGACAGAGACAGACAGATTGGGAATGAGAGAGACAGAGACAGATAGGGAATGAGAGAGAGAGACAGATAGGGAATGACAGAGAGAGACAGACAGATAGGGAATGAGAGACAGAGACAGACAGATAGGGAATGAGAGAGACAGAGACAGACAGATAGGGAATGAGAGAGACAGAGACAGACAGATAGGGAATGAGAGAGAGACAGACAGGGAATGAGAGACAGAGACAGACAGATAGGGAATGAGAGAGACAGACAGACAGGGAATGAGAGACAGAGACAGACAGATAGGGAATGAGAGAGACAGACAGATAGGGAATGAGAGAGACAGACAGATAGGGAATGAGAGAGACAGAGACAGACAGATTGGGAATGAGAGAGACAGAGACAGATAGGGAATGGGAGAGAGAGAGACAGACAGATAGGGAATGAGAGACAGAGACAGACAGGGAATGAGAGAGAGAGAGACAGACAGATAGGGAATGAGAGAGACAGACAGATAGGGAATGAGAGAGACAGAGACAGACAGATAGGGAATGAGAGAGACAGAGACAGACAGATTGGGAATGAGAGAGACAGAGACAGATAGGGAATGAGAGAGAGAGAGACAGACAGATAGGGAATGAGAGACAGAGACAGACAGGGAATGAGAGAGAGAGAGACAGACAGATAGGGAATGAGAGAGACAGACAGATAGGGAATGAGAGAGAGAGAGACAGACAGATAGGGAATGAGAGACAGAGACAGACAGGGAATGAGAGAGAGAGAGACAGACAGATAGGGAATGAGAGAGACAGACAGATAGGGAATGAGAGAGACAGACAGATAGGGAATGAGAGAGACAGAGACAGACAGATTGGGAATGAGAGAGACAGAGACAGATAGGGAATGAGAGAGAGAGACAGATAGGGAATGACAGAGAGAGACAGACAGATAGGGAATGAGAGACAGAGACAGACAGATAGGGAATGAGAGAGACAGAGACAGACAGATAGGGAATGAGAGAGACAGAGACAGACAGATAGGGAATGAGAGAGACAGACAGACAGATAGGGAATGAGAGAGAGAGACAGACAGATAGGGAATGAGAGACAGAGACAGACAGATAGGGAATGAGAGAGACAGAGACAGACAGATAGGGAATGAGAGAGACAGAGACAGACAGATAGGGAATGAGAGAGACAGACAGATAGGGAATGAGAGAGAGAGACAGACAGATAGGGAATGAGAGAGACAGACAGATAGGGAATGAGAGAGACAGAGACAGACAGATAGGGAATGAGAGAGACAGAGACAGACAGATAGGGAATGAGAGACAGAGACAGACAGATAGGGAATGAGAGAGAGAGAGACAGAGACAGACAGATAGGGAATGAGAGAGAGAGAGAGAGATAGGGAATGAGAGAGAGACAGATAGGGAATGAGAGAGACAGACAGACAGATAGGGAATGAGAGAGAGACAGATAGGGAATGAGAGACAGAGACAGACAGATAGGGAATGAGAGAGACAGAGACAGACAGATAGGGAATGAGAGAGAGAGACAGATAGGGAATGAGAGAGACAGACAGATAGGGAATGAGAGAGACAGACAGATAGGGAATGAGAGAGACAGACAGATAGGGAATGAGAGAGACAGACAGATAGGGAATGAGAGAGACAGACAGATAGGGAATGAGAGAGACAGACAGATAGGGAATGAGAGAGAGAGAGACAGATAGGGAATGAGAGAGACAGACAGACAGACAGATAGGGAATGAGAGAGAGACAGATAGGGAATGAGAGACAGAGACAGACAGATAGGGAATGAGAGAGAGAGACAGACAGATAGGGAATGAGAGAGAGAGACAGACAGATAGGGAATGAGAGAGAGACAGACAGATAGCGAATGAGAGAGACAGACAGATAGGGAATGAGAGAGAGAGAGAGACAGACAGATAGGGAATGAGAGAGAGAGACAGATAGGGAATGAGAGAGACAGACAGATAGGGAATGAGAGAGACAGACAGACAGATAGGGAATGAGAGAGACAGACAGATAGGGAATGAGAGAGAGAGACAGACAGATAGGGAATGAGAGAGAGAGACAGATAGGGAATGAGAGAGACAGACAGATAGGGAATGAGAGAGACAGACAGACAGATAGGGAATGAGAGAGACAGAGACAGATAGGGAATGAGAGAGAGAGACAGATAGGGAATGAGAGAGAGAGACAGACAGATAGGGAATGAGAGAGACAGACAGATAGGGAATGAGAGAGAGAGACAGACAGATAGGGAATGAGAGAGAGAGACAGATAGGGAATGAGAGAGACAGACAGATAGGGAATGAGAGAGACAGACAGATAGGGAATGAGAGAGACAGACAGATAGGGAATGAGAGAGACAGACAGATAGGGAATGAGAGAGACAGACAGATAGGGAATGAGAGAGAGAGACAGATAGGGAATGAGAGAGAGAGACAAATAGGGAATGAGAGAGAGAGACAGAAAGATAGGGAATGAGAGAGAGAGACAGACAGATAGGGAATGAGAGAGACAGACAGATAGGGAATGAGAGAGACAGACAGACAGATAGGGAATGAGAGAGACAGAGACAGACAGATAGGGAATGAGAGAGAGAGACAGACAGATAGGGAATGAGAGACAGAGACAGACAGATAGGGAATGAGAGAGACAGACAGATAGGGAATGAGAGAGACAGACAGATAGGGAATGAGAGAGACAGACAGATAGGGAATGAGAGAGAGAGACAGACAGATAGGGAATGAGAGACAGAGACAGACAGATAGGGAATGAGAGACAGAGACAGACAGATAGGGAATGAGAGAGACAGAAACAGACAGATAGGGAATGAGCGAGAGAGACAGACAGATAGGGAATGAGAGAGAGAGACAGACAGATAGGGAATGAGAGAGACAGACAGATAGGGAATGAGAGACAGAGACAGACAGATAGGGAATGAGAGACAGAGACAGACAGATAGGGAATGAGAGAGACAGACAGATAGGGAATGAGAGACAGAGACAGACAGGGAATGAGAGACAGAGACAGACAGATAGGGAATGAGAGAGACAGACAGACAGGGAATGAGAGACAGAGACAGACAGATAGGGAATGAGAGAGACAGACAGATAGGGAATGAGAGAGACAGACAGATAGGGAATGAGAGAGACAGAGACAGACAGATTGGGAATGAGAGAGACAGAGACAGATAGGGAATGAGAGAGAGAGAGACAGATAGGGAATGACAGAGAGAGACAGATAGGGAATGAGAGAGACAGAGACAGACAGATAGGGAATGAGAGAGACAGAGACAGATAGGGAATGAGAGAGAGAGACAGAAAGATAGGGAATGAGAGAGAGAGACAGACAGATAGGGAATGAGAGAGACAGACAGATAGGGAATGAGAGAGACAGACAGACAGATAGGGAATGAGAGAGACAGAGACAGACAGATAGGGAATGAGAGAGAGAGACAGACAGATAGGGAATGAGAGACAGAGACAGACAGATAGGGAATGAGAGAGACAGACAGATAGGGAATGAGAGAGACAGACAGATAGGGAATGAGAGAGACAGACAGATAGGGAATGAGAGAGAGAGACAGACAGATAGGGAATGAGAGACAGAGACAGACAGATAGGGAATGAGAGACAGAGACAGACAGATAGGGAATGAGAGAGACAGAGACAGACAGGGAATGAGAGAGAGAGACAGAAAGATAGGGAATGAGAGAGAGAGACAGACAGATAGGGAATGAGAGAGACAGACAGATAGGGAATGAGAGAGACAGACAGACAGATAGGGAATGAGAGAGACAGAGACAGACAGATAGGGAATGAGAGAGAGAGACAGACAGATAGGGAATGAGAGACAGAGACAGACAGATAGGGAATGAGAGAGACAGACAGATAGGGAATGAGAGAGACAGACAGATAGGGAATGAGAGAGAGAGACAGACAGATAGGGAATGAGAGACAGAGACAGACAGATAGGGAATGAGAGACAGAGACAGACAGATAGGGAATGAGAGAGACAGAGACAGACAGATAGGGAATGAGCGAGAGAGACAGACAGATAGGGAATGAGAGAGAGAGACAGACAGATAGGGAATGAGAGAGACAGACAGATAGGGAATGAGAGACAGAGACAGACAGATAGGGAATGAGAGACAGAGACAGACAGATAGGGAATGAGAGAGACAGAGACAGACAGATAGGGAATGAGAGAGAGACAGACAGGGAATGAGAGACAGAGACAGACAGATAGGGAATGAGAGAGACAGACAGACAGGGAATGAGAGACAGAGACAGACAGATAGGGAATGAGAGAGACAGACAGATAGGGAATGAGAGAGACAGACAGATAGGGAATGAGAGAGACAGAGACAGACAGATTGGGAATGAGAGAGACAGAGACAGATAGGGAATGAGAGAGAGAGAGACAGACAGATAGGGAATGAGAGAGACAGAGACAGACAGATTGGGAATGAGAGAGACAGAGACAGATAGGGAATGAGAGAGAGAGAGACAGACAGATAGGGAATGAGAGACAGAGACAGACAGGGAATGAGAGAGAGAGAGACAGACAGATAGGGAATGAGAGAGACAGACAGATAGGGAATGAGAGAGACAGACAGATAGGGAATGAGAGAGACAGAGACAGACAGATTGGGAATGAGAGAGACAGAGACAGATAGGGAATGAGAGAGAGAGACAGATAGGGAATGACAGAGAGAGACAGACAGATAGGGAATGAGAGACAGAGACAGACAGATAGGGAATGAGAGAGACAGAGACAGACAGATAGGGAATGAGAGAGACAGAGACAGACAGATAGGGAATGAGAGAGAGACAGACAGGGAATGAGAGACAGAGACAGACAGATAGGGAATGAGAGAGACAGACAGACGGAATGAGAGACAGAGACAGACAGATAGGGAATGAGAGAGACAGACAGATAGGGAATGAGAGAGACAGACAGATAGGGAATGAGAGAGACAGAGACAGACAGATTGGGAATGAGAGAGACAGAGACAGATAGGGAATGAGAGAGAGAGAGACAGACAGATAGGGAATGAGAGACAGAGACAGACAGGGAATGAGAGAGAGAGAGACAGACAGATAGGGAATGAGAGAGACAGACAGATAGGGAATGAGAGAGACAGAGACAGACAGATAGGGAATGAGAGAGACAGAGACAGACAGATTGGGAATGAGAGAGACAGAGACAGATAGGGAATGAGAGAGAGAGAGACAGACAGATAGGGAATGAGAGACAGAGACAGACAGGGAATGAGAGAGAGAGACAGACAGATAGGGAATGAGAGAGACAGACAGATAGGGAATGAGAGAGACAGACAGATAGGGAATGAGAGAGACAGAGACAGACAGATTGGGAATGAGAGAGACAGAGACAGATAGGGAATGAGAGAGAGAGACAGATAGGGAATGACAGAGAGAGACAGACAGATAGGGAATGAGAGACAGAGACAGACAGATAGGGAATGAGAGAGACAGAGACAGACAGATAGGGAATGAGAGAGACAGAGACAGACAGATAGGGAATGAGAGAGAGACAGACAGGGAATGAGAGACAGAGACAGACAGATAGGGAATGAGAGAGACAGACAGACGGAATGAGAGACAGAGACAGACAGATAGGGAATGAGAGAGACAGACAGATAGGGAATGAGAGAGACAGACAGATAGGGAATGAGAGAGACAGAGACAGACAGATTGGGAATGAGAGAGACAGAGACAGATAGGGAATGAGAGAGAGAGAGACAGACAGATAGGGAATGAGAGACAGAGACAGACAGGGAATGAGAGAGAGAGAGACAGACAGATAGGGAATGAGAGAGACAGACAGATAGGGAATGAGAGAGACAGAGACAGACAGATAGGGAATGAGAGAGACAGAGACAGACAGATTGGGAATGAGAGAGACAGAGACAGATAGGGAATGAGAGAGAGAGAGACAGACAGATAGGGAATGAGAGACAGAGACAGACAGGGAATGAGAGAGAGACAGACAGATAGGGAATGAGAGAGACAGACAGATAGGGAATGAGAGAGAGAGAGACAGACAGATAGGGAATGAGAGACAGAGACAGACAGATAGGGAATGAGAGACAGAGACAGACAGATAGGGAATGAGAGAGACAGACAGATAGGGAATGAGAGAGAGAGAGACAGACAGATAGGGAATGAGAGACAGAGACAGACAGGGAATGAGAGAGAGAGAGACAGACAGATAGGGAATGAGAGAGACAGACAGATAGGGAATGAGAGAGACAGACAGATAGGGAATGAGAGAGACAGAGACAGACAGATTGGGAATGAGAGAGACAGAGACAGATAGGGAATGAGAGAGAGAGACAGATAGGGAATGACAGAGAGAGACAGACAGATAGGGAATGAGAGACAGAGACAGACAGATAGGGAATGAGAGAGACAGAGACAGATAGATAGGGAATGAGAGAGACAGAGACAGACAGATAGGGAATGAGAGAGACAGACAGACAGATAGGGAATGAGAGAGAGAGACAGACAGATAGGGAATGAGAGACAGAGACAGACAGATAGGGAATGAGAGAGACAGAGACAGACAGATAGGGAATGAGAGACAGAGACAGACAGATAGGGAATGAGAGAGACAGACAGATAGGGAATGAGAGAGACAGAGACAGACAGATTGGGAATGAGAGAGACAGAGACAGATAGGGAATGAGAGAGACAGATAGGGAATGAGAGAGAGAGACAGATAGGGAATGACAGAGAGAGACAGACAGATAGGGAATGAGAGAGAGAGACAGACAGATAGGGAATGAGAGAGAGACAGACAGATAGGGAATGAGAGAGAGAGACAGACAGACAGGGAATGAGAGAGAGAGACAGACAGGGAATGAGAGAGAGAGAGACAGACAGATAGGGAATGAGAGAGAGAGACAGACAGATAGGGAATGAGAGACAGAGACAGACAGATAGGGAATGAGAGAGAGAGACAGACAGGGAATGAGAGAGAGAGACAGACAGGGAATGAGAGAGAGAGAGACAGACAGATAGGGAATGAGAGACAGACAGATAGGGAATGAGAGAGACAGAGACAGACAGATAGGGAATGAGAGACAGAGACAGACAGATAGGGAATGAGAGAGACAGACAGATAGAGAATGAGAGAGACAGAGACAGACAGATTGGGAATGAGAGAGACAGAGACAGACAGATTGGGAATGAGAGAGAGAGAGACAGATAGGGAATGAGAGAGACAGATAGGGAATGAGAGAGAGAGACAGATAGGGAATGACAGAGAGAGACAGACAGATAGGGAATGAGAGACAGAGACAGACAGATAGGGAATGAGAGAGACAGAGACAGACAGATAGGGAATGAGAGAGACAGACAGACAGATAGGGAATGAGACAGACAGAGACAGACAGATAGGGAATGAGAGAGACAGACAGACAGATAGGGAATGAGAGAGAGAGACAGACAGGGAATGAGAGAGAGAGAGACAGACAGATAGGGAATGAGACAGACAGAGACAGACAGATAGGGAATGAGACAGACAGAGACAGACAGATAGGGAATGAGAGAGACAGACAGATAGGGAATGAGAGAGACAGACAGACAGATAGGGAACGAGAGAGACAGGGAATGAGAGACAGAGGCATCCAGACAGACAGATAGGGAACGAGAGAGAGAGACAGGGAAAGAGACAGACAGAGACATCCAGACAGACTACATGCACAGTTACACACACTATACATTACCCCATCCTGCAGTTTCTGATCAGTGAAGAGCAGGAGAGAATCCCCGGGGAGCTGCACGGAGGCTGCTGCAGCTGCACAGCAGGACCTAGCTGTTCGCTGGTCATGTGATCAGGCACATGATCAGTGAGATGACAGGTCCTTCACCGCAGCCTCCATAGTACATTTCCTGTCCTGCACCGATCACATACATCAGTGCAGAGTAGGAGAGAGGGCAGCTCTCTATGAGCGACTCGGGCCCCCTCATTGCCCTGATGGCGGCCCCGCCCCCTGGGGCCCGGTGAGCTTGGGGGGTGAAAGGGAAGGAGCCTGGGCTGTCAGCTGCGGGCCCCCCCTCCTGCCTCGAGCTCACGGGCCCCGTAGCAGTGGCGTGGTCTGCCTCTATGGACGGTACGCCACTGGGTGGTGGCTTCTAGCCTAGTCCGGGGTCTGAGTACCCTGCCTGGTGCTCCAGTATCCAGCTGGCTTCATGGTTCGGTTCCGGCGGGCCACTACCCTGTCCCGGTCCCTTACAGTTCCACCGGTCGTATTCCCGGTCTCCTGCCTCCACTACCGTCTGCCTCCTTGCCAATGGTGACTGGGCTCCGACCCAGCCACCAGAGTAGTCTTTGGCAGGCCTGAGCACAGGTCTGCTTCTGGACACAATCTCCCTCCTTCACTGTCAAAACCACTCTCTCTACTCACTTGGACTTGACTACAAGGTTCCCGCCTCCAGGCCTGTGAACTCCTCAGTGGGTGGAGCCAACCGCCTAGCCCCACCCCCTGGTGTGGACATCAAACCTAGAGGGTGGTGACAAGGCTTTTAGTTTGACTGCTGTTACCTAACTGGGAAGGGGGGTGTGTAGTGTTGTTGTGTCTACCTGGGACGACCTGGATAGTCCAGGGCGTCACACGGGCATTTCCATAATTGCGCTGCAGTGACAGGTACGATGTTGTTCTGACTCGCCCACCCCAGGGCTTTGGGACACCTGGTGTCGGGCCGGACTAGTCTGGGGGTAGTCAGTGGTGGTGGGGCCCGATTCTGTGACCCTGGCGGGGTCAACTAATATGGCAGTGATGGTGGTGGTGATATTAATTAAAGTTTGTAGGTTATTCGTGACGCCACCTGTGGATTGCGGCTATGGAGCCGCCGCTGCTAGATGGGACCTCTGGGGCTGATGGAATAGCAGCTATGGTGGTTCTGCTCCCCACAGGTGGAGCGGTACCCCGGGGCAACCGTTGGTGCTTATTAAAGTCTAATGTGCTTGGAGAGGGTGCAGTGCAGGGCGAAATAAAGAGGCAACACCAGGGGGTGCAGTTTCAAGGTTTTACTCACTGGTTCATGGCTGCAGCAAACTGGTCACCCACTGGTGCGCTGGAATCTCCTGTCAGGGACCTCCACCGATCCCGGGTAGTTCTGGGAGTAAATGCCGATGCACCCTTTTGTTTTGTCTCTTCCCTCGGCTGTCTTCAAGCCTTGACCTCTCTGGATAAACCTGTCTCGACCTCCACTATAGGTTCTGGTCAAGAAGGCTTGCCTGAATGGATCTTGCCCTCTTCACAGGGGATCTACGGTGGGATGTGGCCCTGGGCGCTTGCAACCACCCTGGGTCATCGGTGTTTACTTTGGAATGTTTTTCTTTCCTTGGTTTCTAGGGACCGTCCCTGTGTGCAGCCTGATCCCTCCACCCGATGGTCAGTGGAACAGGCCCCGAGCTTGAAAGCCTTTCAGTGGCTCTGGAATCCGCTCTGTTCAGTCTGTGGTGTCACCTGGGCCTAGCTGGGCCCCAGGGTCTCCACCAGGAAGCTTCACTTTCTCTCACTTTCTCTCTCCACTCTGCTGAGGTAGCTACCTCCCTCTCATACACTGTCTCCAACTACTCTGCACTTGAACTTCCTGTGTCTGCTCTTTCTTGCTGTTGGCTCCTCCCACCTCCCCAGTTGCTAGGCCCCACCCTATGGGAGAAGAGATGGGTCTTACGGCCCCCCAGCATGCAGCATGGGGGTAGCTGCCACTATCCCCGGTCCCAAAATATGCCTGTCAATGCGTGTATTGTGAATTTGCCTGTGAACCGGCGTTTACTCCTGTCCTTACCCAGGATGGGACATCACACCTCTGATTGAGGTGCAATGTCTCTGTGGTGACGGAAGCCTCAGGGGTGCCACAGTTCCTCGTTCCTGCGGCAGCACACATCGCTGTGTATGAAGCCGCAGGAGCGAGGAACATCTCCTTACCTGAGTCCCGGCTGCAATGAGGAAGGAAGGAGGTGGGCGGGATGTTTACGTCTCGCTCATCTCCGCCCCTCTGCTTCTATTGGCCGCCTGCCGTGTGAAGTCGCTGTGACGCCGCACGACCCGCCCCCTTAGGAAGGAGGCGGTTCGCCAGCCAGAGTGACGTCGCAGGGCAGGTAAGTGCGTGTGAAGCTGCGTAGCAATAATGTTTGCTACGGCAGCTATCACAAGATATCGCATGTGCGACGGAGGCGGGGACTATCGCGCTCGGCATCGCTACAATCGGCTAGTGATGTCGTGTGCATAGTACCCCTTATTGTCAACAGCGCAGACTTCACGATGGTAGCGCTGCTTCCAATCAGTGCCCGAGTTTACAGCATTAGCTGCGGAGTTCACCGAAGGTGGCAGCAGAGGGGAAGGTGAGTAATGCAAATATGGATTTTTCTTTTTTTAATAACCTTTGAAGAGGGAAGGGGGAAAGAATGTAATTTCAAAGTGAAGTCAATAGCAGAGGTAGAACCTGTAGATCTCTTCTCTCAGTTTAGAATGATGTAGGACAGTGCATGCTCAATATTACTGTGTGGTTGGGATGATTCTGGTTAGTGGTGCTCTGTTATCCTGCAGAGCCCATGATGGGCCTCATGTTTTCCCCGGTTCCCGGTCTAATCCTGTGTTGTGTGGGAGGGGCCTGTTCATTAAAGCCTGTGTACACCCTCTGCAGATATCCTCCACTAGTGTGTCTGGAAACACCTAGTGGTGTGGTGCCTCATTACACCTGGGTGTTTGGCATCACAGACATGTGGTACATGATGCCAACATTTTGATTTTTTTTATCTTTCAGAGGATGGGATAACTATTCCTTTACTTCATTGATTCAGGCAATTCTGCACTTGTAATTATCAGTTCATGCAATTTTAATATATTTTTTTTCCTTTTACATAGTTAAAACAAACAATTTTACATACATTGTTAAAATTTTAAATAAATATATATATATATATATATATATATATATATATATATATATATACATATATATACTAGAAGGTGGCCCGATTCTACGCATCGGGTATTCTAGAATTTACGTATTGTGTAGTTAATGTATGATTTTTGTTATATATATTGTGAGGTAGCACGGTCGGCTGCGCAGCAGAAGACACGGGATCCAGGCATTAAGGTTCACAGCACACGGTTTTAATGTCCAAACAAAAGTCCATAACACAATACATGTGCCTCTCCAGCAGAAAACTCAGGGAGTTCTGTTCACTCCCTCACACCCGGCACACCTGCCCTCGTTCCTGTTTCCTTTTAACCCTTCCTTAAGCCTGTAGTGAAACAGCATTAACCCTATAGTGGATTTACTTTCTATCATGGAGTGAGCACAACCTGGGCGAGACATACCAGCCGTCATAGATAACCCCGGTCACAGTCTCACATACCCCCCCCCTCAGTTCAAGCGTGCGGGGTTGAACTCCAGCCATCAAACACGGGCCGCGGGACAAGGCATCGGCGTCGCCCTGCAACCTACCGGCCCTATGTTCAACCCTAAACCGGAAGTTCTGCAGAGAAAGGAACCACCGGGTAACCCGGGCATTCCGTTCCTTGGCGGACCTCATCCAGACCAGTGGAGAGTGATCCGTCACCAAGCGAAACTGCCGTCCCAGCAGGTAATAGCGTAGGGACTCCAAGGCCCACTTGATCGCCAGGCACTCCTTCTCCACTACGCTATAATTCCGCTCGGGAGGGGTGAGCTTCCTACTTAAGAAGGTGACGGGGTGTTCCTCCCCCTGAACCACCTGAGACAGCACTGCCCCCAGGCCGACCTCTGAGGCGTCAGTCTGTACTATGAACTCCTTCCGGAAATCAGGGTGTACAAGAACGGGCTGTCCGCACAGGACCCCCTTCAGGGCCCGGAAGGAGTCCTCGGCCTGCGGAGTCCAGCGCACCATGACGGACTTCTTGCCTTTGAGAAGGTCCGTCAAGGGGGCTGATAGTCCCGCAAAATCCTTTACAAACCTCCTGTAGTATCCCACGATACCCAGGAAGGCCCTAACCTGCTTCGTGGTCAGGGGTCTAGGCCACTTCTGGATCGCCTCAACCTTGTTAATTTGGGGCTTAATCACTCCTTGGCCTATCACGTAGCCCAAGTAGCGGGCTTCCGTGAGTCCCAACGCACATTTCTTGGGATTGGCTGTCAATCCGGCTGTTCGAAGCGCGTCCACCACCACTTGTACCTGTTCCAAGTGGGTCTGCCAATCGGAGCTGTAAATAATGATGTCATCAAGGTACGCTGATGCATACGCCTGGTGGGGTTCCAGCACTAAGTCCATCAACCTCTGGAACGTGGCCGGAGCGCCATGTAACCCAAAAGGCAAGACAACATAGTGGAAGAGACCCTCCGGTGTAACAAAAGCGGTTTTCTCCTTGGCGGACTCCGTCAGTGGCACCTGCCAGTACCCCTTGGTCAGGTCGAGCGTGGTAAAATACCGCGCCTGTCCCAGCCTATCAATCAGCTCATCCACTCTGGGCATGGGGTAGAGATCAAACTTGGATATTTCGTTCAATCTCCTAAAGTCATTGCAGAACCTTAAGGAGCCATCGGGTTTTGGTATTAGGACAATCGGACTAGCCCATTCACTCCGGGATTTTTCGATGACCCCCAGGCGTAACATTGTCTTTACTTCCTCCGATATGGCTTGTCGTCGAGCCTCCGGTACCCGGTATGACTTCAGGCGTACCTTCAGGTGGGGCTCGGTGACAATATCATGTCGTATCAGACTGGTCCTACCGGGCAGCTCGGAGAAGACATCGGGGTTCTGCTGAACCAACCGTCTGGCCTCTCGCCTCTGAGTCTTGGTGAGGGCTTCTCCAATCCTTACTTCCGGTTCGTCCTCTCCGGAGGTCGCTGGAGCCGGAGGTGAACGACCCGAAGAGGAGGGAGATGGGGAAAAAACAGCCATCAGGCTTTCCCGTTCCTGCCAGGGTTTTAATAGGTTGACATGGTATATTTGTTCAGGTTTCCGCCTACCGGGCTGCAATACTTTATAGTTAACCACCCCGACTCTTTCCTTTATCTCGTAGGGGCCTTGCCACTGAGCCAGGAATTTACTCTCCGCCTTGGGGATTAATACCAACACCCGATCCCCGGGTTTAAAGGTCCGCATGGTAGCTTGTCTATTGTAGCGGCCGCTTTGCGCGGCCTGAGCCTCCTGTAGATGCTCCTTCACAATTGGCATGACCGCGCTTATGCGGTTCTGCATACCCAAAATGTGTTCAATCACACTTTTATGGGGGGTGGGCTCTTGCTCCCATGTTTCCTTTGCCAGGTCCAACAATCCCCGGGGATGTCGCCCGTATAACAACTCAAAAGGCGAAAACCCCGTGGATGCCTGTGGCACCTCACGGATGGCAAACATCAAATAGGGAAGCATCATATCCCAGTCTTTCCCGTCTTTTGAAATCACCCTTTTTAGCATGGTTTTCAGGGTTTTATTGAAACGCTCGACTAAACCGTCCGTTTGAGGATGATACACAGACGTACGCAACTGCTTGATCTGGAGTAGCCGGCATAGCTCTTTGGTCACTTTAGACATGAATGGGGTCCCCTGATCCGTAAGGATCTCCTTGGGCAACCCCACCCGGCAGAACACAGCAAACAACTCCCGAGCTATAAGCTTTGCTGCAGTATGTCTGAGAGGTATCGCCTCGGGATACCGGGTGGCATAGTCAACGATCACTAGGATGTGTTGGTGCCCTCGAGCGGACTTTACGAGGGGCCCCACCAGATCCATCCCTATCCGTTCAAAAGGGACTTCTATAATGGGTAACGGTACCAACGGACTGCGAAAATGGGTCAGGGGTGCGGTAAGCTGACACTCCGGGCAGGTTTCGCAGAACCGTTTTACCTCCCCAAAGACTCCGGGCCAATAGAACCTTTGCAATATTCGCTCCTGCGTTTTCTTGACCCCTAGGTGGCCACTCATCAGGTGTTTATGAGCCAAGTCGAGGACCCGCCGACGATGCGGCTGGGGCACCACCAACTGCTCTACCCCCACGCCCCGTATTTCATCTACCCGGTAGAGTAAATCCTGCTTAAGAGCGAAATGGGGGTACCTTACCTGGGCACCGGGCAGCTGTGCCACCCCGTCAATTACTGTCACCCGACTCCGGGCATGTATTAATGTAGGGTCCTGGAGTTGGGCAGTCCCAAACGTATCCGGGGACGCCTCCAACTCCGGGATGGGTTCGACCGTCTCAGCCTCTCCTGCCAATACCTCTAGGGGTGACCTATCGGGTTCACATTCTGTCCCTATCATGGGGACCCCTACGGCAGGTGTCCCGGATTCAGGATTGTAGGGCTCAGGTCCCGGACTGACCAATATCTGAGGAGACTTAGGGGGTCCCTTCCATAAAGTCCAAAAATAGGGCAGATCCCTTCCTAGGATCACGTCATAAGGAAGAGTGTTAAGAAGTCCCACCTCATGTTGCACCTGACCGCAAGGTGCTGTGATGGTGACAATCCCCGTGGGATAGTCTCGGCGGTCCCCATGTATGCAAACCACCCCCACGGTACGTCCTGTGGCCTTTACTTTAGCCCTCAAGGTGGATCGCACAAGGGTCACTAAGCTTCCGGAATCCAACAATCCTGTAACCGGACATCCATTCACCTGTATTTGGCACAAGTGGGGCTCCGTCTCTGGGGAGACCAGGTCAGCGGTACACACCACCTGAGCATACATTGAACCCCGCCGGGTAACCCCACAATCCATGGGCTCCGTGGTGAGTGGACACTGGGCTTCCATATGTCCCACCCGCTGGCACCGCCAACATCTAATGGGGACGGAAACCCCCTTGACGGGTTGTCGTTTAGGGTACAGAACCTTCCGGACCTCAGGAATGGCGGCCGCGGCCTCAGACGGGACGGTAGGGGACTCCTGTACCGTTGTCAGCGGTGGGTCCTTGGCCCTAGGCTTGGAGGGGCCGGACCGACGGGCGGTACGCAAAGTCTCAGTGTCCCGTATCAAGTTCTGCGTAGCCACATGCCGCTCTACCAGGGACACTAATTGGTCCAGGGTACTCAGGTCACCCTGTCCGACCCACCGTTGAACGGTGACGGGTAAAGTGCGCACAAAACGATCCACTACTACCCTTTCCACCATTTGCGCCGGGCTCAGAGTGTCAGGCTGCAACCACTTTTTTACAAGATGCAACAAGTCATAGGCCTGGGAGCGTACGGGTTTGGCTTCCTCATAGAACCACTGATTGACCCGCTGAGCCCGTACATAGGTATTCACCCCCAACCGAGCCAGTATTTCGGCTTTCAGGGTCACATAGTCAATGGCGTCCTCGGCACAGAGGTCCAGGTACGCTTTTTGGGGTTCCCCCGTCAGATAGGGCGACAATACCTCAGCCCACTGCGGGGTCGGCAGCTTTTCCCGCTCGGCCACCCGCTCAAACACCGCCAGGAACGCTTCCACATCATCACCCGGGGTCATCTTTTGCAACGCTTGTCTCACCGCTTTCCGGACGCTGCCGTCGTCACCCGGTCCCGGGGTTGTTGCTGCCGGTCCGGCACGGATCGACTTGGCCAGGAGAACCATCTGTTCTTGGTGCCTTTTTTCCTGCAATTGCAAGGCTTGCTGCTGACGTGCATTGGCCTGCTCCATCTGTTCTTGGTGCCTTTTGTCCTGCACTTGCAAGGATTGCTGCTGACGTGCATTGGCCTGATCCATCTGTTCTTGGAGTTTTCTTTCCTGCACTTGCAAGGATTGGAGCAGGTGTGCATTGGTCTGTTGCTGCTGTGCATTAGCCTGAGCCAAATGCTTTAGTATGTCCTCCATGGCGTCGCCGGGTTTGGGCTGTAGTATAGCCGCTCGAATCCAGGACATGCGCAGCTGGGTCACCAGGGATGGATGCTACACCTCACCGGCTGTCATGCCCGCATTCTCCACCATATGTGAGGTAGCACGGTCGGCTGCGCAGCAGAAGACACGGGATCCAGGCATTAAGGTTCACAGCACACGGTTTTAATGTCCAAACAAAAGTCCATAACACAATACATGTGCCTCTCCAGCAGAAAACTCAGGGAGTTCTGTTCACTCCCTCACACCCGGCACACCTGCCCTCGTTCCTGTTTCCTTTTAACCCTTCCTTAAGCCTGTAGGGAAACAGCATTAACCCTATAGTGGATTTACTTTCTATCATGGAGTGAGCACAACCTGGGCGAGACATACCGGCCGTCATAGATAACCCCGGTCACAGTCTCACAATATATATATATATAGATGTTGTTGTGTGTAGTTACCAAGTGTTTGTGTAGGGGCTGTACATGTTCTGGGTGTTGTCTGGGTGTGGCGGGGGCTGAGAGCGGTGTTGTTTGTGTGTTGCGTTGTTTGTAGAGCACTGTGTGTCTGTAGCGTTGTGTGTGTGTGTTGCGCGGTTTGTGTGGGTGTGGGGTGTGTCTGTGTGTTTTGGGGGGAGGTATGTTTTGTGCAATGTGTGTGTTGTGCGGTATGTGCGTATATTTGTGTGTGCCGCGGTGTTTGTGTGTTGGGTGTTGTGTGTGTGCGGCGTTGTCTGTGTGTGTGGGTGTCTGTGTAGGGCAGTGTTTGTGGTTCCCAGTGTGTGTGTGGCGGTGTGTGTGTTTTGGGGGGAGGTGTGCACCCCCCATCATGCTCCATCCCCCATGCTGCGCACCCCCCATCGTGCTCCATCCCCCATGCTGCGCACCCCCCATCGTGCTCCATCCCCCATGGTGCGCACCCCCATCATGCTCCATCCCCCATGCTGCGCACCCCCATCGTGCTCCATCCCCCATGCTGCGCACCCCCCATTGGGCTCCATCCCCCATGCTGCGCACCCCCCATCGTGCTCCATCCCCCATGCTGCGCACTCCCCATCGTGCTCCATCCCCCATGCTGTGCACCCCCCATCGTGCTCCATCCCCCATGCTGCGCACCCCCCATCGTGCTCCATCCCCAATGCTGCGCACTCCCCATTGTGCTACATCCCCCATGCTGCGCACTCCCCATTGTGATCCATCCCCCATGTTGCGCACTCCCCATCGTGCTCCATCCCCCATGCTGCGCACTCCCAAACGTGCTCCATCCCCCATGCTGCGCACTCCCCATCATGCTCCATGCCCCATGCTGCGCACTCCCCATCGTGCTCTATCCCCCATGCTGCGCACTCCCAAACGTGCTCCATCCCCCATGCTGCGCACCCCCCATCGTGCTCCATCCCCCATGCTGCGCACCCCCCATCATGCTCCATCCCCCATGCTGCGCACTCCCCATTGTGCTCCATCCCCCATGCTGCGCACTCCCCATTGTGCTCCATCCCCCATGCTGCACATTCCCGATCGTGCTCCATCCCCCATGCTGCGCACTCCCCATCGTGCTCCAACCCCCATGCTGTGCACCCCCCATCGTGCTCCATCCCCCATGCTGTGCACTCCCCATCGTGCTCCATCCCCCATGCTGCGCACTCCCCATCGTGCTCCATTCCCCATGCTGCGCACTCCCCATCGTGCTCCATCCCCCATGCTGTGCACCCCCCATCGTGCTCCATCCCCCATGCTGCGCACCCCCCATCGTGCTCCATCCCCCATGCTGTGCACTCCCCATCGTGCTCCATCCCCCATGCTGCGCATTCCCGATCGTGCTCCATCCCCCATGCTGCGCACTTCCCATCGTGCTCTATCCCCCATGCTGCGCACTCCCCATTGTGCTCTATCCTCCATACTGCGCACTCCCCATCGTGCTCCATCCCCCATGCTGTGCACTCCCCATCGTGCTCCATCCCCCAGGCTGCGCACCTCCCATCGTTCTCCATCCCCCATGCTGTGCACTCTCCATCGTGCTCCATCCCCCATGCTGCGCACTCCCCATCGTGCTCCATCCCCCATGCTGCGCACTCCCCATCGTTCTCCATGCTGCACACTCCCCATCGTGCTCTATCCCCCATGCTGCACACTCCCCATCGTGCTCTATCCCCCATGCTGCGCACTCCCCATTGTGCTCCATCCCCCATGCTGCGCAGTCCCCATCGTGCTCCATCCCCCATGCTGCGCACTCCCCATCGTGCTCCATCCCCCATGCTGTGCACCCCCCATCGTGCTCCATCCCCCATGCTGCGCACCCCCCATCGTGCTCGATCCCCCATGCTGCGCACCCCCCATCGTGCTCCATCCCCCATGCTGTGCACTCCCCATCGTGCTCCATCCCCCATGCTGCGCACTCCCCATCGTGCTCCATCCCCCATGCTGCGCATTCCCGATCGTGCTCCATCCCCCATGCTGCGCACTTCCCATCGTGCTCTATCCCCCATGCTGCGCACTCGCCATTGTGCTCTATCCTCCATACTGCGCACTCCCCATCGTGCTCCATCCCCCATGCTGTGCACTCCCCATCGTGCTCCATCCCCCATGCTGCGCACCTCCCATCGTGCTCCATCCCCCATGCTGTGCACTTTCCATCGTGCTCCATCCCCCATGCTGCGCACTCCCCATCGTGCTCCATCCCCCATGCTGCGCACTCCCCATCGTTCTCCATGCTGCGCACTCCCCATCGTGCTCTATCCCCCATGCTGCGCACTCCCCATTGTGCTCCATCCCCCATGCTGCGCAGTCCCCATCATGCTCCACAGTCACACATCAGATAGTAAACACGCACACATCTGATCGCGTACACTCACACACACACCCCACTTCTCCCTGTGCCCACCGGTGGGCGGTCCCAGCAGCTGTACTGCACGCCGTGCTCCTCTGCCGACACTCACAGATCCGATCGCATACACTCACACACACACTCACACATCAGAACACACTCACACACATCCGATCGCATACACACACACACTGACGATATCGCACATACGCGCTCACACAATCACAACATCCGGAGATACCACATGCTTCCGGCCATGTGATCCTCCGGCAGGTCCTGGAAGATCACTGCACGCAGAGGATCGCCGCCGAGAAGCAAGCGATATCACGGGATGCTGTGAGTGTGTGGATGCGATCTGATGTGTGTGTGAGGTGTGTGTGAGAGTGAGTGTGATCTGATGTGTGTGTGTATGTGTGTGTGTGTTCTTATGTGTGTGCGTGTGTGTGTGTTCCGCCGCTGCAGGACCTTGACGCGCTCACCTGGGAGCTGGTGTACGCTGGTAACCATGCTACAATATTACATGGTTACCAGCGTACCCCGCCCCCGCTCGCACGGGAGCCCACACCAGCGTACGCCGGCGTACGTTGATGTGGGCTCCCGGGGGCACAGCACTCACCTGGGAGTCGGTTCGGGGAATGCGTGCGGGGGCGGGGCCAGAGCGAGCGTGCAATGCGTGAGGGGGGCGGGGCGTGGCCGAGTTGCCAATGCATGCAGGGGGCTGGGGCGAGACGCCAATCCGTGCGGGGGGGCGGGGCCATGGCGAGCCCAGCGGCCAATCCGCTGTTTGTCACCGTAAGGACACAATTTTGGAGCAAGACAGACAGACAGACAGAATAAGGCAATTATATATGTAGATATATGTATATATATACAATATATAGATATTTTGTTCAAACACATCTGAATGCTCGTGACCAGCAAACTACCAACACTTCTGCTTTTATACCTGATTAACAAGTACGGTAATCAAGGGCATTTTAAGACCAGCATCTGGCCGCTATGGAAGCAGTAAGGGTGTACTTCATTTTTTTTCACCCTGCTTCTGAATGTTGACCTAGTTTTTTATAAATGAAAAAATGGCACGGTGTAATTTGTCATGTGTTCTTGTTCATCCAAGGTTCTTTTCCCTAATGTATGACCGTTCGTTTTAAATTCTGTCTTGAGATGTAAAACCATAGAATTCTAAGAAGACGTGCTTAGGTTTTCTGATGATTGTGTGCTTTGTAAACCTATATAGACAACCTCTCACAAGAATAATGGAAAAAGCACACTTCGAAGTTGTTCACTCAGTCGATTGTCTGAATACGATACACTTTATTGATCTCGTGGGAAATTATGGAATACTGAGCAATTTGGAAAATTGTAGCAAAATTTACCGTATTTTTCCTTTTATAAAACGCACCGAATTATAAGACGCACCACAAATTTAGAGAAAAAAAAGGGGGTCCGTCTTCTAATCTGGTGGTGTCTTACTGGGGGGAGCGGCAGCGGTGGTGGAGCGGGGGTCACAGGAGGAAGGGGCAGTGGTGGAGTAGGGTGATATGCTGCGGGCAGTGCGGCGGGTTTCCCAAATACTCTGCGGTGCTGTGAGGCAGAGAAAACATCGAGGAACTGTCATCTGTGCAGACTTCAAAGAAATGGCGCCCGGAGGTGGCGCATGCGCAGATTGAGTTGTTGACTCAATGACAAGCCGAGATCTTATCTGTGCATGAGTTATTGGCTTAATGACAAGTCGAGATCTCATCTGCGCATGCACCACCTACAGGTGCCATCATTTGAAGCCCGCACCACCAACGGCAACGCTGGGACATCAATGGGCCCGGAGGTGGCGCGAGCGAAGATGAGATCTTGAGCCAAGAGCTCCATTTGTGCATGTTCCAACTCCGGATGCCATTAATTGAAGCCTGCACCGCTGACGTCTTCAGGATGGCCTCTGCCTCACAGCTTGCTACCCAGAGTGGCATTGGCCACCGCAAAGAGCAGCGCCGCCTGCCGCACAGAGCAGCACTTGCCACCGTTCAGAACAATGCCCGCTGCACAGCCCCAGAAGCACACAGCCCACAGCGCCTAAAGCATCACCCCTGCCTCCTGTCATCCTTCTCCATCACGCCCCGGTAAGGCTCCTTTCACACATCAGTTTTTTGGCATCAGTCACAATCCGTCGAATTTTGAAAAAACAGATCCAGTGATTGATGCCCCTGTATCCGTTTTTTTCTCGTTGACATGTATTAGCGACGGATTGCAACGGATGGCCTCACTTTTAATCCGTCATTCGTCGGATCCGTTGAAAAATGTTTGTCCGGCAGACGGAGGCGATGTCCACAGTAAAGTTTTTTGTGTATGTCGAAAAAACAGATCTGTCGCCGTCCTTCGTTTAGTAGAATGGAAGCCTATGGGTGCTGGATCCGTCGTTATCCGTCAAATGATGGAATCCGGTGATGGATTCCGTTTTTTTAAGCGCGCATGCTCCAAGTATTATGTAGCCCCCAGCTAGTCGGATCTGTTGAAAAACAGACCCGTTGCATCAGTTTTGCCACAATCTGCGACGGATCTGTCGAAAAACGGATTGTGACTGATGGCAAAAAACTGATGTGTGAAAAGGACCTAAGTTACATTTGTATTATAAGATGCACCCTTCATTTTCCTCACACATTTTTGGGAGGAAAAGTGCATCTTATAATCAGAACACGGTATGCATTTTTTGCCAGTAGCTGTATGATGTAATCCTTTTTATTTATTACACAATATCAACACAATCAAATCAGCAGAAAAAAAATAATTTTCTTTTTGATTATTTTCTGCAGATAAGTAAAAATATATACTGCAGAAACATATGCAAAAGCCAAAGCAAGTGTCGCGGGCGGCGGGGCGCTGCGCTCGGCAACGCTCGGGTCCGGCGCTGCTGTTACTGCTGCTCGGTGGCTCGAGCGGTGGGCCGGATCCGGGGACTCGAGCGGCGCTCCTCGCCCGTGAGTGAAAAGGGGATGGTTTGGGTTTGGGGATGTTGTCCGTGACGCCACCCACGGTTGTGGTGAGGTTGGGACACCACCGCTGCTCTAGACGGGGATCCCGGGAGCGATGACAGGGAGCAGCCGAGATGTTTTTCTCCCCCCTCCGTGGGTAGGGGGATTTGGTGGTCCCGGGGCCCGATGATGGTGACTGGAAGGTGGATGGCGGGGTTTGGTGAGGTGCAGGGTCGCGGGAGGGCAGCGCGGTGCCAGATGGCACGATGGTACTCACTCAGCCAATGATGTAGACGGAGTCTCTGGTAAAACAAACGGCTGGATGGACGGGTCCCGCAGCCGGCTGCGATGGTCACTCCCAGTAGGTTGGCGGTGACTGTCTCTCCCTGCACCTGTGTTGTGTTGTCGGCTCCGATAGCTTCCCACCGGTAGCCCGCTCCCCAGCAGTGTATTTGCCAGAGGAGCCCCTTTTTGCCCGCAGGCTCTGGCCCTGGGAACTCTAGCTGTGGCGGTAGCTGTATTTCCCTTCACGGTTGAGCAGTTGCCTTCAGTCGGGTCTTTGCTGCTGGGAAACCCCAGAGGTTCCCGTCGCTGACGGATTTGACCGGTTTAACGGCGACTCCAGCCTGGTCGGGGTCCGTAGGCCCTGCTGAGTGGTGCTGGCTTCTCTTCGCTCCCCGGTCCGGTACCGGTGGGCCACCGCCCTTCCCCGGTCCTTACGGTTGTGCGTCAATCGGCCTCGCCTGCAGACGGTCACCACCGTCTGCCAACCTTGCTGTTTCTATGCCCGGGCCACGTACCCGGACATGGCCAGTCTGCTCCACTACCACTTCATCACTTTCCAACAACAACTACTGTCCTTTCCCGCCTCCAGGACTGTGAACTCCTCAGTGGGTGGGGCCAACCGCCTGGCCCACCCCACCTGGTGTGCACATCAGCCCCTGGAGGGAGGCAACAAGGATTTGTGTGTGTGACTGATGTGCCTAACCGGGGTGTGTTGTTGTAGTACCTGTGACGTCCTGGCTTGTCCAGGGCGCCACACAAGCCTTATATCCATTTCCTTCAGCCTGCTGATTTCTATTGTAACTAATGGGTGATTAACACCTCCAGACGTGATCCAGTCTATGTCCATACCAGTAGGAGGATATATGTACCACCCCGTGCTCGACAGCCGAGCCGCTCGGATCTTGACCTTCAGTGGGTGGCTCGAGGGTCTCTGGACCCGGGGGTCCTGCGGTCACTCCAATCAAAAGGTGGTTGATGGTTTGGGGACGTAGTTGTACGGCCGGAGCCGGTTTAAGTTCGTGACGCCACCCACGGGATGTGGTGAAGGTGGACACCACCGCTGCAGTTACGGGGCACCCGGGGGAGATGTTGTGCAGCAAGTTGTTAACCCCCTCTGTGGGCAGGGATGGTGGCCCCGGGACCCGTTGGGGGGTGTTTGGCGGTGCAGGGAGATGGGCGGCCGGAGGGCACTGATGTACTCACTATTAGTTAACACACGAGTCTCTGGTAAACCAAGGTGATGGTGGTCGGTGCTTTCTATCCCCCTCGTTGGGCTGTTGCCTTCAGTCGGGACTTTGGGTGGGACAGGACCTCTAGTCCTGGCCGCAATCAGTTAATTAGCTAGCCCCCAGTAGCTTCTGGACCTAGCTTCAGGTTCTGAGTACCCCCCTTTGTGCTCAGTTCCCCGGGTCGGTACCGGCGGGCTACAACCCTGTCCCGATCCACCTCGGTTCCACCAAGCCGTCTTCCCAGCTCCTGCAGATGGAGACCGCCGTCTGCCTCCTAGCCAAAGGTACCAGGGCTCCTACCCCGGCACCTGCTCAAATTGGGTTCTCTCTCCTCTGCTGGAGCTATACACAGCTCCAGCCCACTCACCTCTCCAACTTGAACTCTCAACCTTATCTGGCTACTTTTCCTGCCCCAGGCTGTCTGAACTCCTCGGTGGGCGTCTTCCAACCGCCTGGTTCCGTCCCCTGGTGTGTCCATCAGGCTCTGAGGAGGGTGACTAGGGTTTATATGTTTGGCTGTATGTTACCTATGAGGGACAGGTGTAATGCGGGGCCCTATTTGTGACTACCTGGCCCGGCCAGGGCGTCACATATAATCAATGCCCTTTTTTCAATAACTAATTATCCATTCCATTTTAGAGACTAATATTTATTTAGCGCAGTCATTTTTATTGACATGCATTCAAGTATTTCATCAAAGTGCACGATGTGTTTATTGAGAACATAATTGCTGCCACTGAATATTGTTCTGGTAGCCGTGTGGGCGTACAATGGCAGCCCTCATCAGTGCATTTCAGGGACTTTCTCATCAGCCTGGGGAAAGATGGCTTCAGTTGCTGATATCCTTCCCTTAGTCCTGGTCAGCTCTGCCTGTGCGATTTTGCAATTCAGGGTTCAGCTACATTGATTTATTCTTATCTTTTATTCTGTGCTTTTGTATTGCTCTCTCTTGGCTACTGATGTCAATGACGTGTGGTCCACTGCATGCATGAATTTGCTTCAATCTCCGCATTACAGCATATGCCTGTCCCTTGGCTATTGATGCACCCACAGGGTCCTGGGGATTACTCATCACCGGGCCGTTGTCAATTTGGGTTGTCACAGCGGCCTGGCCCAGTTCCTTGAACCCGTCAGTATCAATGAAGATGGGGATGGGGATGATGGGAGTAATTATTTGTGATGCCACCTGTGGTATGCGGCCAGTTATCAGCCGCCGCTGCGGGAAGTCTCTCTTCTGGGGCAGATGGTGATGCAGCTCGGATGTTGCAGCTCCACAGGTAGAGCTAGGCCCCAGGAAGGATGGTTGGAGCAGTAGTCGCCTATGGCGCAGGGGCGCAATGGTGAGGGCGCCGGGAATGAGGGGACGCCACAGAGGGCGCAGTTTAAGTTCTCTTTTACTCACTGAAGCGACTGTACCCTTGGGGTGCCGTGCTCTGTGTGATGGGCTCCAGCCAATCCCAGACAGTTCAGAGGTCAAAGACGGTGTTTCCTTCCACGTGTCCTTTCTGATGGTTTCCCTCCACCCCAGCTCCTGGGCCATGGAACGGGTCACAGGTGCTTGCTGCACTCCCCGTGAACCCTGGGATGCCCCTTCTTCTTAAAAACTCGGGTCGAGCCTCCAGCTCCAGACCACAGGCCCCTTATTACTCTTGTCATTACTTGCTTGTTTGTTCCTGAGTCCGACCTGGTGCGGACGCTGCCTGGCGCTAACTGCTCAATTTGTGAGATGGCTCCTAACTTCCCCAGTCAGTGCCTCACCCCTCGGGTTGCTGAACTAGTGAGCAAGAGGTCCCATACCTCCTGATAGCCACCCCAGCACCAACCCTAGCCCAGTCCCAGTAGGAGAGCTCCTGTGTTATGTGTTGGATGAGTGTTTGTAGGAGAATTACCGATGATGACCTCCTCCATGTCCGAGATGAATACTGCACCCCGGTGAGGTGCAGTACCCTGTGACCCCTGAAGCCGCAGGGGCGCCAGACTATCATGGTTCAAAACGTCATGGACATGTCTCTTGGAAAGCTTGAGGCTGTGGCATTACTGTCATTGGCTGGCCGCCATCATTTTGTGCAGAGTACATTGCCAGCATCTCGCTCCAAGCGCTTCATACTCACCAATCACGGCGCGGTTGTCACACTTCTCATACTGCCACTCTTCTTCTTCCCTACACGCTCATTAGCCTCATCACATAATAACTGCACCCGCTCATTAGTCTCATACATATTCACTGCTTCCCCTGCACACCGGTGGCCGTGATTGGTTGCAGTCAGACCTGCCCCCGTGGGGAGTGACCGCTGTCTGACTGCAACCAATGACAGCTGCCGGTGGGCGGGTCTATATCGCACAGTAAAATAAATAAATAATTTTAAAAAAACAATGTGCGGTCCCCCCAATTTTCAAAACCAGCCAAGATAAAGCCTCACACCTTAAGGCTAGTATTCTCAGGCTGGGGAGACTCATGTTAGTCGGAACCCCCCAGCCTAAAAATATCAGCCAGCAGCCGCCCGGAATTGCACTACCATTAGATGCGACACTCCCGTGACTTTACCGAGCTCATCCCGATTGCCCTGGTGCGGTGGCAATCGGGGTAATCAGGGGTTAATAAAAGCACACAGGCATCGTCAAGCCCAGAATCTGTAATGCAAATGGGTCTTTTATGAGACCCTCCATCACTAATCCTATAAGTAAAAAAAGTAAGAAGAAATACACATACACCGAGAAAAATCCTTTATTTGTAATAAAATACAAAAAACACCTTCTTTCACCACTTTATTAACCCCAACAACACCCAAGTCTGATGTAATCCACGCAAGGTCCCAAAACGGTTCTTGTTCTGCTCTTGCTCCGAGCCTGGAGAGACCAAAAACATGTCCAATCTCCCCAGGCTCCAGGAAACACTGACAAGAAGGATCCGGCTGGCAACAGTAAAGTTACTCAGTTCATTGGAGGTCATACCCCGGTTCCCATGGTATGAAGTCTGATGACTTGAAGCACTCTTAAAATGCGGGGCCGTGTCCCGCACCCTGCCAATACTTTAATAGTAGTAAAGAATGGCAGCACGATCTGATAGAGCGCTAAGGAGGCCACAGTATTGGATTAATTTTTGTAGAATTTATTGTTTTCTATCAGCCACTACGCGTTTCAATATACACAATATCTTTATCAGGTGGATATCCACCTAATGAAGATATTGTGTATCTTGTATATTGTGGCCTCCTTAGCGCTCTATCAGACCGTGCTGCCATTCTTTACTGCTGATCTTCCCCTGGGTTCACGGCAAGAGCTGCTTGGTATGGAGGTCAGATGACCAGAGACGCCCAGTGATATGTTACGTGATCAGCTTTTCAGGAATTTGCTTCCCTGGATGGACATCGTGGGCTAACAGGTTAGAAGATTACTGACACCACACTCCCGTTTTATACCGTGGTTGTGTGGCGCCCTGGACAAGCCAGGACATCACAGGTACTACAACAACACACCCCACACCCCGACTAGGCACATCTAGGTCAAACACAAATCCTTGTTGCCTCCCTCTAGGGGCTGATGTCCACACCAGGGGGTGGGCCAGGCGGTTGGCCCCGCCCACCGAGGAGTTCACAGTCCTGGAGGTGGGAAAAGGAGTCAGATGAGTTTAGGAGTTAAGGAGTGAAGTAGCAGTAGAGGAGACTGACCGTGTCTGGGTGCTTGGCCCTGGCACATACAGCAAGGTTGGCAGTAGAGATGAGCGAACCGGTCTCGGTTCGGCTCGAGGGCGGTTCGCCGAACGGAGCTCCCGTTCGAGTTCGGTTCGTCGAACGTTCGACGAACCGAACTCGAACCAATAGGCTATAATGGGAGGCAATCACAAACACATAAAAATGCATTATAAATGTACACATACAGTAAATAAACATTGCCATAACACTTACCGGTCCCCGCGATCCCTCCTGCACTCTGTCTCCTGCCGCTATTCCATCCGATGATCGCTGAATCCTCCCGGTGACCGGCACTGCCAGCAGAGAAGCATCGTGACGTCAAAATAGCCATGTGACCAGTCACGTGGCTATTATCTCATTGGCTACAGACTGGTCACATGACTATGACGCGTCATGTAGGACCTGCGAGTGCATCTCTCCGGTACACGGTGCACATTTGTGTATCGCCGTCTACCGGCGATATGCTCTAGCACACGGTCGACTCCCCGTTCCGTTAGGGACCGGCTGACACAGCCGGTGATTAACGGAGATCACCGTTGCCATAGCAACGCAGTTAGCGGTGACGTCACCGCTAACCGCGGCTCCGGGAGCACCGTTGCTATGGTAACGCGTTTGTCAGCGTTACCGCTGTTACCGCTAGCAGCACTGATCACTCATGGAGTGAAGGCTGCACGCTGCTTCCCGATTGTAGTGAGGATTGTAGTGAGGATGAGGTGCCTCAGCTCATCAAGTGATGGGCTGGGGCACCTCATCCTCACTACAATTGTCACTACTACTACACTAGTGAGGATTGTAGTGAGGATGAGGTGCCCCAGCTCATCAAGTAATGGGCTGGGGCACCTCATCCTCACTACAATCCTCACTACAATCCTGAAGTGCAGTTTCTTCAAATTCATTTAAAGGCACTTGGAACGCTGAAATTGCTGCTTATAATTTAAGCCTCTATTAAAAACCTCTTATCAGCGCTGGTTTATTGGGGATTTATTGGGCGGCTGACAGGGGGTAATAAAGATGGAGTCTCTAATGTGTCTGTGTATTTATTTCTATTAAAGTATTTTTTTTCTGTGTGGTGTCTTTTTTTTAACCCTTTATTGGAGATTCTTAATGGCCGGGTCAAACGTGCCTGACATTAAGAATCTCTGGCTTAATACTGGCTAGTAAAACAAAGCCAGTATTAACTCATGATTACCCAACAAGCCACCCGGCTCCAGGGCTGTTGGAAGAGTTGGATACAGCGCCAGATGATGGCGCTTCTATGAGAGCGCCATTTTCTGGGATGGCTGCGGACTGAAATTCGCAGCAGAGGCGCCCAGAAACCTCGGGCTAACCTGTGCTGCGGATTCCAATCCCCAGCTGCCTAGTTGTACCTGGCTGGACACAAAAATGGGGCGAAGCCCACGTCATTTGTTTTTTAATTATTTCATGAAATAAGTGAAATAATTAAAAAAAAACGGGCTTCCCTATATTTTCGGTTCCCAGCCGGGTACAAATAGGCAAATGGGGGTTGGAGGCAGCCCGTGGCTGCATGCTGTACCTGGCTAGCATACAAAAATATGGCGAAGCCCACGTAATTTTTTTGGTGGGCAAAAAACTTCTGCATACAGTCCTGGATGGAGTATGCTGAGCCTTGTAGTTCTGCAGCTGCTGTCTGCTCTTCTCCATACAGACAGACAGCAGCTGCAGAACTACAAGGCTCAGCATACTCCATCCAGGACTGTATGCAGAAGTTTTTTGCCCCCTTAAAAAATGATGTGGGCTTCGCCATATTTTTGTATGCTAGCCAGGTACAGCAGGCAGGTACGGCTGCCCCCAACCCCCAGTTGCCTATATGTACCTGGCTGGGAACCAAAAATAAAGGGAAGCCCTTTTTTTATTATTTCATGAATTTCATGAAATAATTAGAAAACAAATGACGTAGGCTTCGCCCCATTTTTGTGTCCAGCCAGGTACAACTAGGCAGCTGGGGATTGGAATCCGCAGCACAGGTTGGCCTGAGCTTTCTGGGCCCCACTGCTGCGAATTGCAGTCTGCAGCCGCCTCAGAAAATGGCATTTTCATAGAAGCGCCATCTTCTGGCGCTGTATCCAACTCTTCCAGCACCTGCCTGCTATACCTGGCTAGCATACAAAAATATGGCGAAGCTCACGTCCTTTTTTTGTAGTTTTTTGGCAAAAAAAATAAAAAATGCTTCCCTGGATTTTCCATTGCCAGTGAAGGTAACACCAAGCAGTGGGGGTTAGCAGCCAGTAGCTGCTTGAATTACCCTTAGCTAGCAATACAAAAAATGCAGCGGGAGCCCATATATATTTTTTTTAATTATTTATTTAAATAACTAAAAACAAAATGGGCTTCCCTGTATTTTGATTGCTGGACATCACAGTGCTGTAAAAATAAATCTTTTAAAAAAATGACGTAGCGCTCCGCGGTATTTTTGATTCTCAGCGCAGATAAAGCAGACAGCTATGGGTTGCCACCCCCATCTGCCTGCCGTTACCTTGGTTGGCAATCAAAATACAGGGAAGCCCATTAATTTTTTCTATTTAAAAAATAGTTAAAAAAAAAAATGACGTTGGGTCCCCCCATTTTTGATAGCCAGCTAGGGTAAAGCAGACGGCTGTAGCCTGAAAACCACAGCTGGCAGCTTTACCGTGGTTGGGGATCCAATGTGGAGGTCCCCCAGGCTCTTTTTTTATAATTATTTTATAAATATTAATAATTACACAAAAAAAGTAGGGTCCCCCCCAAATTGGATCACCAGCCAAGGTAAAGCGGACAGCTGTGGTCTGGTATTCTCAGGGTGGGAAGGTCCATAGTTATTGGGCCTTCACAGCCTAAAAATAACAGGCCGCAGGCACCCCAGACGTGGCGCATCCACTAGAATCCAACCAATCCTGGCGCTTCACCCCAGCTCATCCCGTGCCCTGGTGCAGTGGCAAACGGGGTAATAAATCGGGTTGATACTAGCTGTAAAGTCACCTGAGATCAAGCCCAGCAGTTTGTGATGTCATGGCGTCTATTAGATACCCAACATCATAAACTGTCAGTACTAACAAAAAAAAAAATCGACAAAAGAAATTTATTTGAAAAAACAGTCCCCAAAACATTTCCTCTTTCACCAATTTATTGTAAGAAAAAAAATAAAGGGGTCCCACGACGACTCTGGACCGTCTAGAATATGGGGGGGAGACACTCAGGGAACGTATCCCCCATTTTCTAGGAGTGGGGACCCTTCATGTGAGGAGTGTGGGTGCAATGAATCTGCACTCACTCTCCCCGGGTCCACAGCAGCAGAGTCCATGTCGTAATGGTTGCTACCAAAGCTGCAATGCCCTGCTCATGAGGTAAGGGCATGCCTAATCAGGAGAACTACTGTAGAGGAAGCTCTTCTCACTGGTATATAGGTGCTCAGAGGTAATAATAGATAAAATTAGTGAGTAACCTCGGCATTCTAAATCTCCCAGACTAAGTCAGTAAGTCACAACGGATAGTAAGGCAAAATCACTCTTTATTGGTCCGTATTAAGAAAAACATTTTTTTCATAAGCATATATGTTTTTGTCCAAAACAAGTTACAAATGACGTTTCGGCCTGAGCCTTCATCAGATTGGACTTATCTGCATGTAATCATGAAAAATGACAATAATCAGTATCACATAAGAGTGAGAGAACAATAACATAAACTCGAACAATGTAGAGGTACAATTGGGATGCAGCAAAAAAATTGCAACACAGCAAGAAATGAAACACATGATACAAATGTCATAATACAGTACAAGGACAATATAGTAATGACAAATATGGGGTCAGAGTAGAGTTAGACAGCTCTGGTACGAAAGAGATGTCAATCATAAAGTAACATGTGCAGTAGGCGTAGAGCTACAGTATGCATGGCAGAGCTAATGGGTAGACTGACCATAGAAAAAGAACGGAGAAAAAATGTAGAAAAAGTGGAGAAAAAAATGGAGAAGAAGTGGAGAAGAAGTGGAGAAGAAGTGGAGAAGAAGTGAAGAAGAAGTGGAGAAAAAGTGGAGAAAAAGTGGAGAAAAAGTGGAGAAAAAGTGGAGAAAAAGTGGAGAAAAAATGGAGAAAAAGTGGAGAAAAAGTGGAGAAGAAGTGGAGAAGAAGTGGAGAAAAAATGGAGAAAAAGTGGAGAAAAAATGGAGAAAAAGTGGAGAAAAAGTGGAGAAGAAGTGGAGAAAAAGTGGAGAAAAAGTGGAGAAAAAGTGGAGAAAAAGTGGAGAAAAAGTGGAGAAAAAGTGGAGAAAAAGTGTTTGTTCATGCCAGATGGGAGATAAATAATTTTTTACCGGCGCTGTCATTTACTGTAACGTGATCATCGGTGTACGGTGTATACCTGTGATCACGTGAGCGGGGACCGGAAAAACCGTCCTGAATCATGATCTCCAGGATCTCAGCTAGCCCTGAAACCCCGGAGATTTTCTGACGCTGGGGGGCTCTATTCACTTATTTCTGCCTGCTGTTTATAAACGGCAGATCAGAATAAGGCTACATTAACACGACCGATCCATTTTTGCGGTCTGCTAAAAAAACAGTCCGTTTTTTTCACGGGTGCATCCGTGTGGCATCCGTTTCCGTTCCGTAGACGGTCCGTATGTCATCTGTTTGTCATCCGTGTGCCTTCCGTTTTTTTGTGTACTGCAAAAAAACTGAAGGAGGGTAAATGCATAAATTTACCCAGGATCCATAGCTTCATCCTACATGAGGCGGTCACATGTTCCCTCCAGTGCCATTTTCTACTGCTTTTCACAGCGTAGAGCGTTCTGGTGATTTTCCCGTGCTTGTGCACTTCATATCAGTCTTTTCTGTCATTATAATGGCAGAAAGACACATAATGTCCCACTCTCCTGCATTTTGTAATTTTGCACCCTTTAGTGCCTTTCATGTGGCACTAAGGGGTGCTTAGCTTTGTATTTAGCCAAAAAGATGAAAAAAAAAATGACGTAGGGTTCCCCCTAGTTTTGTAGCCAGCTAGGGTAAAGCAGACGGCTGCAGCCTGCAGACCACAGCTGATAGCTTCACTTTGGCTGGTAATCCAAAACTGAGGGCACCCCACGCTGTTATTTTAAATTAAATAAATAATTTAAAAAAAAAAACACGTAGGGGTCCCCCCAAAATTGGATCACCAGCCAAGGTAAAGCAGACAGCTGGGGTCTGATATTCTCAGACTAGGGAGGTCCATGGTTATTGGACTCTCCCCAGCCTAAAAATAGCAGGCCGCAGCCGCCCCAGAAGTGGCGCATCCATTAGATGCGCCAATCCTGGTGCTTCGCCCCAGCTCATCCCGCGCCCTGGTGCGGTGGCAAACGGGGTAAAATATGGGGTTAATACCAGATGTGTAATGTCACCTGAGGACAGAGGAGGAGAGAGGATGATAATTACATTATCATTAAATTAATTAAATTACATTAAATTATTATACAGAGGAGGATAATTTTATATTACAGGGAGATTTATGTAAATTGGAGGATTGGGCTGAGAAGTGGCAATTGAAGTTTAATGTAGATAAATGTAAGGTCATGCACTTGGGTAGAGGAAATAACATTTATGATTATGTACTTAATTGTAGAACACTGGGTAAAACAGACACAGAAAAAGACTTGGGTGTATGGGTGGATGGTAAACTTCACTTTAGTGGACAGTGTCAGGCAGCTGCTGCCAGGGCTAATAAAATAATGGGATGTATTAAAAGAGGTAGAAGTGTTCATGAAAAAAATATAGTTCTACCCCTGTACAAGTCACTAGTGCGACCGCACTTAGAATACTGTGTACAATTCTGGTCACCGATATATAAGAAGGACATAGCTGAACTGGAGAGGGTGCAGAGAAGACCACCAAGATTATTAGAGGAATGGGGGGGCTGCAATACCAAGACAGGTTATTAAACTTGGGGTTATTTAGTCTGGAAAAACGAAGGCTTAGGGGGGATCTAATCACAATGTATAAATATATGAGGGGACAGTACAGAGACCTTTCCAAAGATCTTTTTACACCTAGGCCTGTGACTGGAACACGGGGGCATCCGCTTCGTCTTGAGGAAAGAAGGTTTAATCATAATCACAGACGAGGATTCTTTACTGTACGAGCAGTGAGACTATGGAGCTCTCTGCCGCATGATGTTGTAATGAGTGATTCACTACTAACATTTAAGCAGAGCCTGGACGCCTTTCTTGAAAAATGTAATATTACCAGTTATGTATATTAGATTTTATGACAGGGTATTGATCCAGGGAACTAGTCTGATTGCCGGGTGTGGAGTCAGGAAGGACATTTTTTCCCCATTGGAACTTGTTTGCCACATTGGGGTTTTTTTTGCCTTCCTCTGGATCAACATGTTATGCTACGGGTTGAACTAGATGGACTTAGAGTCTCCCTTCAACCTTAACAACTATGATACTATGATACTATGATACCTGGCATCAAGCCCTGGGGTTGGTGAGGTCAGGCGTCTATCAGATACCCGACATCACCAACCCAGTCAGTAATAAAAAAAATAGACGACAAACACATTTTTATTTGAAAAAACACTCCCCAAAACATTCCCTCTTTAACCAATTTATTAGAAAGAAAAACAAATCCAGGTCTGGTGTAATCCAAGGGGTTGCCATGACGATGCACACTGTCCCAGTCAATGAAGAGCAGGATGTTCCCCATTGGCTGGGAGAGCAGTGCAGTGACCTGAGCTAACATCAATGGGTCAGCCCAGGTCACTGCAGGGGATGACAAGTGCTGCTGTCAGCGAGGTACATTACCTGCGCTGATCTCCAGCACACTGACAGCACCTGTCACTGAGTTCAATGACCTTCACAGCCAAGTATCGCGAGAGGCCCGTGACGTCACCGCTAGTCAGTCTCGGGTCGGAAGCGAGAGGTGATGTGACAAGCGGCGGCCATGGAGGACAGTGACAGCGCTGAGGTCGGGATGGCGGGACTTCATCACCGCAGGTAAGCCGAGCGGGACCATGTGTGCAGAGTGTGTGTGTGTGTGTGTGTGTATGTATGTGTACATGCCGCGGGCAGGAGGGGGCGGAGCGAGCTGAGCGGGGAAGTGTGGGCTTCCTGCACGTAACTAGGATAAACATCGGGTTACTAACCAACGCGCTTTGCTTGGATACCCGATGTTTATCTTGGTTACCAGCTTGTGGCAGGCTGCCAGCGATGGCTCCTGCACACTGTAGCTGTAAAAAGCCCTGCTTTTTTCTGCTAGAACCGTTCTCGAACGTATCTAGAACCATTGAGCTTTTTCAAAAAGCTCGAGTTCTAGTTCGATCTAGAACAGCCTCCAAAATCACTCGAGCCTCGAACTGGAGAACCTCGAACCGCGAACCGCGCTCAACTCTAGTTGGCAGACGGTGGTGACCGTCTGTGGGAGAGGCTGATTGGAGTGAACCGTAAGGACCAAGGACGGGTGGTGGCCCGCTGGTACCGGATCGGGGAGTGAAGAGAAGCCAGCACCATTCGGCAGGGCTTACGGACCCCGACCAGGCTAGGAGTCGCCGTAAAACTGGTCAAATCCATTAGCGAAGGGAACCTCCGGGGTTTCCCAGCAGTCAAGACCCGATTGAAAGCAACAGCTCACACCGTAAAGGGAAACACAGTCACCGCCAAGGCTACAGATCCTAGGGCCAGAGCCTGCGGGCAAAAGGGGCTCCCTCAGCATACATCCAAGCTGGGGAGCGAGTTACCGGTGGGAAGCCATTGGAACCGTAAACACAACACAGGTGCAGGGAAAGGCAGTCACCATCAACCTACCGGGAGAGCTACCGCGGCCGTCTGTGGGACCCGTCCATCCAGCCGTTTGTTTTACCGGAGACTTTGCATTGATCATTGGCTGAGTGAGTACCACCGTGCCGTGCGGCACAGCACTGCCCCCGCGACCCTGCACCTCACCAGGCCCCGTAACCCGCCTGCCATCCCTCACCCTCACCGGGCCCCGGGACAACCAACCCCCCTACCCACGGAGGGGAGAACCAACATCCAAGCTGCTCCCTGTCATCGCTCCCGGATCCCCGTCCAGAGCAGCGGTGGTGTCACCAATCTCAATACAACCGTGGGTGGCGTCACGGACAATATCCCTAAACCAAACCACCCCCCCCTTTCACTCACGGGCGAGGAACGCCGCTCGAGTCCCCGGGATCCGGCCCACCACTCGAGCCACCACCGAGCAGCAGCAGCCGGACCCGAGTAATGGGTGAGCGCAGCGTCCCCTCCTCCGCCCGCGACAGTTGTGCGAGGGCTGCACAACCACATCAGGTGAGCAGTTTCTTTTTCTCCTCCTCACCGCTATCTCCCAGACGCTTCACATGCGCTCCCTTGTTTAATTTTTATTCAGTACTTTAATAGTGGCAGTGCCGGCAAGGAAGTGTATGTGTAATTCTTTTTACTTATAGGATGGGGGGCCTCATAGCAGACCCCTTCCCATCACTAATTCTGGGCTAGATGACAACTGTGCACTGTTATTAACCCCTCATTACCTCGATTGCCACCGCACCAGGGCAATTTGGATGAGCCAGGTAAAGTCCCGGGACTGTCACATCTAATGGATGCTGCAATTTCTGGCGGCTGCTGGCTGATATTTTTAGGCTCAGGGGCTCCCAGTAACGTGGGCCTCCCCAGCCTTAGAATGCCAGCCCACAGCTGTGAGGCTTTATCTTGGTTGGGTATCAAAATTGGGGGGGAACCGCATGTCGTTTTTTTAAAAATTATTTACAGTGGTACCTCGCTTAACGTAACCACTTAATGAGAATTTCGCTTAACAAGCAAAGCTTTCTGTAAATTTGTAACCCGCTTTACGAGAAAGCTTTGCTGTACGAGCGAAATCCTCACTGCACACACTTCTGGCTCCGTCTATCCACTGTGCACTGACCCGCACTTGCAGTCCGCACAAACACACACATGTACGCACAAACACACACAAACACACACGCACGCACACACATACAGTATTATGCTCACCTTACCTTCCGTTCCACCGCCAGTCTCATGGTTCTTGTAGTTCCCGGGTACATTGCGACGTCCTCGCGGCGAACTACAAGACCCAGGAGGCCTGAGATGGAACGGAAGGTAAGGTGAGCATATAATATAACATAATATAGTGTACCTTTCATTTCATCGCCGGCCTCCTGGATCCTGTAGTTCGCCGCTGCGCTCCAATCCACGCTATGTATCGGCATCCATAGCAACGAGGGAGGAACTTCCTGTCGCCGGTACTGAAAGGCAGTGCGCTGGCCAATCAGAGGCTAGCGGCTCTGCCTTTGACGTGAGCGCTCTGGCCAGGAAGTTCCTCCCTCGTCGTTATGGTAACGCGATACACAGCCCGGCCCAGTACCAGAGAACAGTAAGTCCCAGGAGACCGGCGATGGAACGGAAGGTAAGGTGAGCATATAATATGTGCGTGTGCGTGCGTGCTTGTGTGTTTGTGTGAGTTTGTGAATGTGTGGAATGATAGAATAGGGGACCAGGATGGGACATTTAACACATTGTGGAACGAATTGTCTGCATTGCAATGATTTCCTATGGGAAATCTTGCTTTGCCTAACGAGTAACTTGGTTAACAAGCACAGTCCCAGAACAGATTGTTCTCGTTAACCAAGGTTCCACTGTATCTATTTTACTGTACGATATAGACCCACCAGCGGCTGTGCTTAGTTGCAGTCAGACAGGTGTCACTCAGTGTGGGGGCGAGTCTGACTGCAACAAATCACGGCCACCGGTGTGCGGGGGTAGGAGTGAATGTGTATGAGCCTAATGAGCGGGTGTAGTGAATATGTGATGAGACTAATGAGCTTATAGGGAAGAAGAAGAAGAGAGCAAGCGGGAGCAGTGTGATAGCTGCGCTGCGCTGTGATTGGTATGAACCTGAGAGAGAGAGAGAAAATATGTGGCATAATACTGTGACATCCTCATTCCCAGAAACCATATGTGAGTCAGAAATGCATGCAGGCATATTCTCCAGGCTCTCCCCATTCAGATTCATCACTTGTCCATCCTTGTCCCCATCCTGTAATGTGCTCATCTTTGTCCCCTTTTACTAATACGCCCATGCAGGTCCTCTTCTTGTAGTAATGTCCCCTTTACTGATTCTCTTGTAGCAATGTCCTGTCCTGGTCCCCTATTGTGCCATTAACACACACACACACACACACACACACACACACACACACACACACACACACACACACACACACACACCACTAGTAATATCCCATCCTGGTCCCCTATTGTGCCATTCTATACACACACACACACATACAAAATAGCAATGTCCTATCCTGGTCCCCTTTTGTGCCATTCTACACACATACACACACACACACACACACACATTCTTCTCACCTGTCCTCCGTTCCCTCTGCCTCCTTTTCCCTGTTTCTTGCAGCCCGCAGGCACGAGACCCCCTTGACCCGCTGTCAGCACTTCATCTAAAATTCAGATGAACGTTTTGCCTCTGCCGCACAGAGTCAATTTCTCTCTGCACTATTCCAATGGCAGCCGCCGGCCAATCAGAGGCAAGCAGGTGACATCATACACATCAACTGCTTGCCTCTGATTGGCCAGCAGCTACCTTTGGATTAGTGCAAAGAGAGCTCGACTCTGCGGCCTTTGCACCGGGTGCGTTCATCAAGGGTCACGTTCCTGCGGGCCGCAAGAAGCAATTGAGGGGCTACATGCAGCCCACAGGCCGTTTTTTTGAGACCTCTGGTCTAGATGGTGAGGTGGTGACATGGTCATGAGGTCACAAACTGCATTTGTCTTTTGCATACACTAACATGCTTTCACAGTGTATGAAAAAGACACAGTGTTATTTTTTTTGACTGGAGTATTTTTTTAGCAGGGCCATTACCATTGATGTTATACATTAATATGTTTAATTGTAATATATTATAATTTTCTCTTTATTTTAAATAAATGAGCTCCAGAACACCATGTGAAATATGAGGACGAGACAAGATGCTCAGAATTCACCGCCTTTGATATTAACGACCTCACACATGTTTAGTTGTGGTTTAATTAAATTATTCAGGTAATGAAACAATGGACATACGACCGTGGCAATGTTACTGCTACAAACACTCCTATTATTCACCGTACAGAGGACTGCTGCGTGTTCAAGGCTCCCTTAAATGATTTATTCCTATGGCTATGAATGATTTATACACTTTCCTTACAGGTTTTTACACAGTGTTAGGTAACAAATATTTAATTTGTGGTATCTTCTGAAGTCGTAATATGCCTCCATAGGGTTCCGAAAGTGACCACACTAGACATTACCTAGGTGTTTTTTCCTGATGAAGAGGTTGGAGAACCTTCAAACTCGTAGAAAATAAACTGCTAAAATGATCTGTCTCTCCTGCATCCTTCACCGGCCATATTCATTTCAGCAACGTAGATAGAAGTCACACTGTATTTCCATTTTTTCCTAAAAAGAATAAAAGTTGATCAGAAAGTCATATGCTAGTCTTCCAAAAGTTCTAAAAAAAAAATATATATATATATATATATATATACAGTGCCTACAAGTAGTATTCAACCCCCTGCAGATTTAGCAGGTTTACACATTCGGAATTAACTTGGCATTGTGACATTT
This sequence comes from Anomaloglossus baeobatrachus, assembly GCF_048569485.1. Lineage (NCBI taxonomy): Eukaryota > Metazoa > Chordata > Amphibia > Anura > Aromobatidae > Anomaloglossus > Anomaloglossus baeobatrachus. Next base: position 132,350,635 of record NC_134364.1, on the reverse strand, counting down.
GGACTGTAGATCAGCCTGGAAGTGTGAAATGCAGCAAAAAAGAATGTTATTTCTTTTTTTATTTTTTTTTTTAAATTGTGAAAAGTTTATTCAGAGGGTCATTTATTATTCAACCCCTCAAACCACCAGAATTCTGTTTGGTTTCCCTAAAGTATTAAGAAGTATTTCAGGCACAAAGAACAATGAGCTTCACATGTTTGGATTAATTATCTCTTTTTCCAGCCTTTTCTGACTAATTAAGACCCTCCCCAAACTTGTGAACAGCACTCATACTTGGTCAACATGGGAAAGACAAAGGAGCATTCCAAGGCCATCAGAGACAAGATCGTGGAGGGTCACAAGGCTGGCAAGGGGTACAAAACCCTTTCCAAGGAGTTGGGCCTACCTGTCTCCACTGTTGGGAGCATCATCCGGAAGTGGAAGGCTTATGGAACTACAGTTAGCCTTCCACGGCCTGGACAGCCTTTGAAAGTTTCCACCCGTGCCGAGGTCAGGCTTGTCCGAAGAGTCAAGGCTATCCCAAGGACAACAAGGAAGGAGCTCCGGGAAGATCTCATGGCAGTGGGGACATTGGTTTCAGTCAATACCATAAGTAACGTACTCCACCGCAATGGTCTCCATTCCAGACGAGCCCGTAAGGTACCTTTACTTTCAAAGCATCATGTCAAGGCTCGTCTACAGTTTGCTCATGATCACTTGGAGGACTCTGAGACAGACTGGTTCAAGGTTCTCTGGTCTGATGAGACCAAGATTGAGATCTTTGTTGCCAACCACACACGTGACGTTTGGAGACTGGATAGCACTGCATACGACCCCAAGAATACCATCCCTACAGTCAAGCATGGTGGTGGCAGCATCATGCTGTGGGGCTGTTTCTCAGCCAAGGGGCCTGGCCATCTGGTCCGCATCCATGGGAAGATGGATAGCACGGCCTACCTGGAGATTTTGGCCAAGAACCTCAGCTCCTCCATCAAGGATCTTAACATGGGTCGTCATTTCATCTTCCAACAAGACAACGACCCAAAGCACACAGCCAAGAAAACCAAGGCTTGGTTCAAGAGGGAAAAAATCAAGGTGTTGCAGTGGCCTAGTCAGTCTCCTGACCTTAACCCAATTGAAAACTTGTGGAAGGAGCTCAAGATTAAAGTCCACATGAGACACCCAAAGAACCTAGATAACTTGGAGAAGATCTGCATGGAGGAGTGGGCCAAGATAACTCCAGAGACCTGTGCCGGCCTGATCAGGTCTTATAAAAGACGATCATTAGCTGTAATTGCAAACAAGGGTTATTCCACAAAATATTAAACCTAGGGGTTGAATAATAATTGACCCACACTTTTATGTTGAAAATTTATTAAAATTTAACTGAGCAACATAAATTGTTGGTTTGTAAGATTTATGCATCTGTTAATAAATCCTGCTCTTGTTTGAAGTTTGCAGGCTCTAACTTATTTGCATCTTATCAAACCTGCTAAATCTGCAGGGGGTTGAATACTACTTGTAAGCACTGTATATATATATATATATATATATATATATATATTATAAAACAGGACAGTCTATATATTCAGTATATCTCTAAATCACTTCTACTTAGAATGAATCGAGCAAAATGATACTTGTGCCTCAAAATGCTAACAATAAAAGCTACAACTGCTCCTAAAAAAAAAAAAACAAGCTGATACATTTTGGAATCAAGTTCTGTGCACCACTGAGGTTAAAATATAACTCTTTGGCCACAATGATCAAAGCTATGTGAGGAGAAAAAAGGGCACAGAATTTCTGGAAAAGAACACCTCACCAATCATTAAGCATAGTGGATCAGTGATGCCTTGAGGTTGTGTTTCAGTCAATGGCACAGGAAACATTTCACAAGTAGAGGGAAGGATGGACTTTCAACAAATTCTTGATGCAAACATAACACCATCTTTTAAAAAAATAGCTGAAGACGAAAAGAGGATGGCTTCTACAAATGGATAATGAACATAAACACACGTCAAAATCCACAATAGACAACCTGAATAGGCATAAGCTGAAGGTTTTAAAATGGCTGTCACAGTCCCCTGATCTGAACATCATTGAAAATCTGTGGCTAGACTTCAAATCTCTTGGCAAAAAAACAACCTTGAGGTGAGGTCACTGAGTTCACCTGAGGTGAATTTACCTGTGGTCACACATGGGGTACCATGGGAACCTCCAAGTTTGACCACAGGTAAACTCATTGATGACACCGGTCATAGCTATGGCTCAGTTAGTGTCCACCTGAAGCTGCAGCGGGCAGTTATGTCCTCCAATGTGCGCACTGCAACTTCAGTATGTAGCAAAGCTGGGACCGTCGTGTGACCTCGTATGTATTACGTCGGACCTGGGTGTTTAAGGGGCTAATAAATTGGAGAAAGAGGGTAGGATATTCTCCAGAAGGTAGCTGAGCCGCTGCTAAAGGAATGACACCTCTACTTAGCAGAAACAAATTTGTCTACCATGGTCGGAATAGAAATTCTTTATCCAGCATGGAGTGAATCCCAGGGAGGCTAAATATAGCAGAATGGGAAGGTAATCATAAGCTGTTGCTGATGAGATAAGGGCCAAGAGAATTCTCAGCCATCAATGAAGGGGCCCTTAACCTGTTCAGCATAGAAAGGTCATCAGCAAGACAACAGTCAAGTGAGCTCTACAGCGGGTCTGCTATCAATTAAATGCTAAGACCTCCTGACCCAAAACCCCAAGAGGTAACATGCAAATGTGTCACAGTCATGACTTGAAGCCTGCCCATATTTTCAAAAGTATCATACAATTAAGAAAATTGGAAATTTTTGGAGCAAGTCAGACATGTCCCAAAATTTGCAATTTTTTTTTTTTAAGAACATTGGTGTGCAGGCTTGAATATATTCTCCCTTAATGTGTTTTAAAAACAAGATTTTTAATTACTTTTAGTAACTATTTGAGGACAACACTGCCAAATGCCACTAAAATGCCATACCTAATATTGGTAACATGCTTTGTAATAAAAAAAAAAACACTATGTAAAACAACAACAAAAAAAAAGCACATTCAAATAAAGGCATTGTATTTTGCGCATTTTAAATTTTATGTCCCCTGAAAACAATATCATGTACATGTACTTGATTGTAGGGGTGACCACGTGTGGAGAAGCCTTAGGAGTTAAGCTCTCTCCACACATCTGATACCGGCTACACTAACTGGCATCTAGCCTATCTAGAGATGAGCGTACCTTTCAAAGTTCGGTTTGCCGATCTTTACAGAGCCTTCGGGTATTCACTGAACAGTTCGGCAAACATACTGAGCCCATTGAATTCAATGAGAATTCATACTTATGTGCTGTAAAATTGTGAAGGTGGGCTATAAATAAAATAAAATAAAGCAGGACACACTTACCGAGTCTCTGACGCGGCTGTAACTGGTCCATCGGCTTTACTCCCAGGGGCGCTGATTATCCGTCATCCATATTCACCACTTTTCCCACCCACTGGCGTCTGTGATTGGCTGCAGTCAGACCCGCCCCTACACAGTGTCTGTGATTGGAATCACAGACTGTCTGTGGGCCTATATTGTGCTATAAAATAAATAAATAAGTAAAATTCGCATAGGGTCCTTTCAGCTATTGATACCAGCACAGATAAAGCCCACAGCTAAGGCTGCAGCCACTAGCCATGCAGTTATCTTAGCTGTGTATCAAAATAAGAGGAACCGCATGTGGCTTTTTTTTAATCATTTAAATAAATAATTTTAAAAAATGGTAAGTGGTCCCCCCCAATTTTGAAACCCAGCCAAGATAAAGCCTGAAAGCTGGGGGCTGGTATTATCAGGCTGGAGAGACCCTGGGTTATTGGACCCTCTACCAGCCTAAAAATAGCCTGCAGCCACCCAAGATTGCTGCTTTCATTAGATGTGACAGTCCCAGCATTCTACCCAGCTTTTCCCGATTGCCCTGATAGGGTAATAAGGGATTAATGTCAGCTCACAGCTGCCACTAAGCCCTAGATTAGTAATGGGAGTAGTCTATGAGCCCCTCCTCACCATTACTAATCTGTAAGTGAAAAGAAATAAACACAGAGCAAAAATCCTTTATTTTAAAGAAAATACAAAAAACACCCTCTTTCACTACTTTATTAACCCCCAAAAGACCCAGGACCAACATAATGCACACAAGGTTCCACAATGATTACAGCTTTGAAGGCACAGCAAGTGGCCATAGAACATGACCGCCCACTGTAACTTTAGGCAGAGACTGAGACCCAGCAATCAGCGATGACATAACTTAGGTTAGTTGTAGCCACAGCTGGAGGTTCCCACGGTCCTCTAACTATGACCACAGGTAACCTGACCTCAGGGAGCCTCAATGAACTGTCCCTGAGCTCATAGACCTGCATCTCCTTACAGAAAACTGCAGATTTTTTGCGAAGAGATACATATTTGGTCCTGAAATTTCTACATCATATTCCTGCAATCTACACCTTCTGGCAAAAAAAATGCACCACTAAATAATGCGGTATGATGAGGTACTGATGTCATTTTTTGCCAGGAAGTGTAGATTGGGTGCAGGAATATGGTGTAAAACGTTCAGCCACAAATCTGCATCTTACAGAGCAAGTTTTTTAACTGCAGATGAGGTTACACATAGATTAGGGACCCCCAAAAACAGAGATTGCTTTGGCGTGGTTTGGGGCTCTTTTGCATTGATCAATACAATTGCTAAACATCTCTTATATTCCTATTATTCATAGCAGTTATGCATATTCCATTTTCAAGTTTTTCATTTTTTCAGATAAATTTATTGTGTTTTTCATTCTAGTACTCCCATAGCAGTTTTGCTTTTCATTATTTCCCCATACATTGTGACTAGTGTGCAACTCTTTACCTTATTGTATATTCAGATGTAGGAGAGCTGGAATCATCGTGGGACCTCATGTGGATTACTTTGGACATGGATCTTTTATGGGTTAATAAAGTGGTGAAATAGGGTGGGGTTTTTTTGTATTTTATTTCAAATAAAGGATTTTTTCAGTGTTGTGTTCATTTACTTTCACTTACAGATTAGTAATGGGGGGGGCTCATAGGTCTCATCTAGGACTTAGTGGTGGCTGCTATTTTTAGGCTGAGGGGGCCATAAGAATGGGTCTCCCCAGCCTGAGAATACCAGCCTCCAGCTGTTGGACTTTATCTTGGCTAGGTATCAAAATTGAGGGGGGACCACACTTTATTTATTTAAATAATTAAAAAAAAAATATAGCATGAAGTTCCTCCTATTTTGATACACAGCCAAGATAAGCGCACGTCTGGGGGCTGCAGCCTTTAGATGTGGGCTTTACCTGTGCTCGTATAGATGGGGGGCCCTACTCCAATTTTATTTATTTTACAACACGATATAGATGCGCAGACAGGGTCTGTGATTCCAACCAATCACAGACACTGTCTAGGGGTGGGTTCTGACTACAGCCAATCAGTGACATCAGTGGGCGGGGAAAGCAGTGGCTATGGATGAGGGATAATCAGCAGCCGCGGGAGCAGTTAGAGCCGTGGGGAGTCTCGGTAATTATGTTGTGCTTTAACTCCTTTGTTTCCTTTTTTTTTTTTTACAGTGATTTCCCTGGCCAATCACAGCCATGCCAATACTTGACATGGCTGTGATGGGGCCAGGAGGGTTTTTTCTGCAAACGAACACTTACTGAACATTGCCAACTTTTGATCCAAGTGTTCGGTAAGCTGAGCCCGAACGAACTGGCCAAGACTTGTACCGAATCTGAAATTGGCAAACCGAACAAGTTCACTCATAGTTTTATCAGCTGTGGTTGACAGTGGTATATAAATTGAAGTGCATTAGTACTCACACACACAGCCTCTTATGGTGCTCCGTGATCTAATTTCAGGGCAGCTATAGGTTACCTACTGAAGGGTCCCAGTGCTGCTATTTGGTCCTTCTCTAAAGCTCAGATATATTCTAAGGTTCCAAGGAGAACATGATTTACACTGTATACTGCAATACTATTATATTATATGAGGGGCTGATGATAAGTCTTTGGCTTTGTGATCTTTTTTTGTTTCTATGGTAATGAATGTTCTGATCAGTGATCAGAGAAGCATGCGAGTGAAAACTTCCCGGTCCATTTGTCAGCATTTCCAGAATGATAAGAACTTCCTGGAGTGACTGATCACTATGGATGAGACCTGGATTTACTTGTATGACCCTGAAAAAAAGGAGCAGTCAAGAGTGGAGGCACAGGGGTTCTCCTCATCCAAAGAAGTTGAGGGTGCAATAGTCAGCCACTAAGGTGATGGCATCTGAGTTCTGGGATAAGGAGGGCGTGCTGCTAGTGGACTACCTTCAAAAGAGTTCCACCATTAATGCAAGGTATTACATTAAACTTTTAGACAAATTGAAGGCTGCTCTGAAGGCCAAAAGGCGCGGCATGCTGTCCAAAGGAATCTTGTTCCTGCAAGACAACGCCTCCGCTCACACTGCACAAGTGACCATGGCAAAACTGAGCTGGGCTTCCAGCTGGTGACCACCCACCTTATTCACCAGATATAGCTCCCTCCAACTATCATCTGTTTCCAAACCTGAAGAAACACTTCAAAGTACCAAATTTCCCACCATTTCTGATGCCATGGCTGCTACGGATGCCTGGTTTGAGGCATAACTGAAATCCTTCTTTTGCTAGGGATGTGTACCGCCCCGCGCGGTCCAATAAGTGGCGCTAGAGTTTGTGTCCTTCCTCCCTGGAGAGACAATTTGAATATTTTTAGGGGCATTGCAGCTATAAGTCCCCTCACCGACAGCCAGACTGGTTTGTCAGATCTCCGCAAGGAGAATAGTCTAATCTGTGGTCCTCTAATAAAACGACAAAACACAGCAGTTCTCTAAATTTAAGGAAAAAAACAAGTGTGTGTGTAAGATTTCTGAAATATTACAGCAGAAAAAAAAAAGTTTTTCATTTGCAAAACAAAAAGCTGCGTGTGAACATGGTCTAATATTAAGGCAAAACAAACACTTGCTAATATTTTGGTATCTATAAAAGAGGTAAGAATGATTCAGTGCAGAGGAAATGGACATGGGCATTGATATTCTGGAAAATGTGTGAGTGATATTCTCCCCTGGTAGTTATGGTGGAAAAAGGAGTGGAGGAAAGCAGACATCAATGGCTGCGGGGGGCCATGGGGACACATTGCTAGTGTAAACAAGGAAGCCACCTGATGCGTCTGAGGTCAGATAAGACCCTGGTCACATAATAAGCAGGTGCTTCCTGTGAAGTGGAACCGGCATCCTCACATCGATTGTCACACAATTCGCCAAGTATTTTTTGTAAAAGGCAGTCAGTGTAAAGGGTCATTATACTCCGGCAATGGCCCCCTCATGATAGAACGCCTCCAGTAACAGCCCCCTTATGTTAGAACGCATCTCATAATACACTTTATCATTTCTAATGCTCGGCACATTATTCCGCTAATCACGTAATGCAGCGGCCGGACCTGTATGAAATGACATAATTATCCTTTATTCCCTCTGAATGGAGCGTGCATTAGATGTGCATTCGGGGCCGCCTTTTGTACTCTCCGGGAGGGTGCGTAGCCCACAAGAATTATAGTCACCGGGGACCCAGATTAACGAATGCGAGTGACGTTTCTATAGAAACAATATTATGTTCCAGCGCCAAGAAGAAAAATAAATACCAGGAGCACAGGGCAACAGTGGACACTTCATTAGGGAGATTAGGAGACAGCATCTCGGTGCAGACAATTAGCCCAGTCCCTGCCTGAACTCCGAAGGGAGGTTAGGGCTGTTTAACCCTATGTGTGAGACGACTGGAGCTACTGAGAAAACCCTACAAGCAGCATGCTAAAATGACTGTTTCCTCTAATGTCCCTTAAAAAGAAGTTTACAAAAAATTACTTTTGAGTATTTTTGCTGCTGCAGTCGCTTCAACACTAACACTCCAAATTTAGCTATCACATTACATGGTCTAATGCAGCAGGCGAGCGATCAAAAGGTTATAACAGATGGGCGATGGGCCATGAGCTTCATTTTATGTGTGTACAGTGTAGATAGGAGGTCAGAGCGCACAGCTCATTCCACCAAGGGAAAAGCCTAATCAGAACCGGGGATACTCATGGGGTATATAGCATGGGGGCCTGCTGCATCCTGCTAGTGCATTGGTAATCTCATCTGGTCTTGTGTTGGTAATGGCTGCTTCTTTTTCCATGCTTGTACACACTAGGGATAGGAGGTCAGAGCACCCAGTTCATTCTGTGAAGCCCCACAGGTGTAGTGTCGGTGTCGGTGCATTACCTTCAGGGACTCCACGTTGCTGGATCTCCGTCACTGGTAGGAAATCTTCTGTTTGATCGTGACGCCACTCTCAGTATTGCGGTCAGTGGGGACCGCCACTGCAGGTTAGGGGTGCCTGGGGCTGATGATATGTGCAGTCAGATGTAGTAGCCTCCTGAGAGTGAGGCATGCCCCAGGGTCCAGTGTAGATGCGTAGTACTACAAGTCGCAGAATGACTCACACAGGCAGAAATGTCTTTCAAGGGCTTTACTCACATTTGATGGCAGGGTGAGTAGCCCGGGCGTAGCTGAGATGAACCAGGTGGAACCAGGTATCCTTCAGGCTGACTTTATGAGGGTGACTACCAACTCGCCTTCCTTAGCCCTTTTTGTGTTTGGAGTAACCCCGACTTTGAGTCCCTATGGGGGTCACCCAGGGAAGATGCTGCAGCCTCTCTCCCCTTCGTTTGCCGTGTGCTTGTCGCCTGGACCAGATCACTCCAGCTTCTTGCCTCCTGTGAGCTATGGGCCCTAACTGTGGCTACGTGGCTGCGGCTTTTTGTGGTGTTGTGGCGTGGGCTTTGAGAGCCCCACACCGGCAGGTTTAGCAAAAGAAAGCTGGATCTATCTCCGCTTCGGGATCTGCCGCCCGTTTGGGCCTGGTGCTCTCTAGCAGTCTCCTTACTTCCCACTCCGTGCTCTCTCTTTAGCTGAAGATGGATTTCGGGTAGCACTCCTAGTTGACCGTTCTCCCCCGTCAGTAGCCACTGCGCGGGCGCTGTTAGACAGCAACAGCCCCACAGGTCTGCTCCTCACTGAGCCCTATGGAGTTCTGCTCTAACTGACTCACTGCCCCTCCTCTCCTGTTCTTGCCTACGCCACCTAGCAACCAGACTCTCTTACCACACCCCTTGAGAGGAGATGGAGGCTTTTGGCCCCCTCCACTATTCCAGTGAAGGTCAAGGCTTTTCCCCCTCCTGGGATCCCCAGGGGTCCTCTCATGGGTACATGTGTGAGAGCTGATTACTATGCGCCTGTGTACCACACCCCTGTCAGCCTTCTGGATTACCTGTATTGTACTGTCCCCAGCATGGGTGGAGTACTCAGTGGTGCCTGACCAGGTCAGGGGCGCCACAATTCCACCAACAGAAAGGTTGGTGACCAGTTCTACTTTTCACATATGAGGCCATATGGCACCTTTTTATATAAAAATATTTTAGAGTAGGACTGCCCCAAAGAGATTTGCCGTGACGTGGCGGGGTAGCTCAAGAAATTGCAATTTTTGCCAAAAATCCCAAATTTTAACAATAAGTGCAGTTTGGAATTTTTAGTGCAGTAGTGTACATTTAGTGCTGGCTATCTTGTTTTTTTCATTGAATTGGTCGGTGGCTGACCCCCATCTTGCTATGCATTCCAATTTGGGTTGCATTCTGCCTGTCTAGATTTTGGTGGTTGGTGGCTGTTCACATTTAGTCACCAGTCCTGTCCACAGGCTGTTTACTTCATGCAGCATTTGCTTTGGTCTGTCTCGCCCACAGCCATGACCAGGTAAGTGCTGCTAAGACCAGTTCTACTTTTCATGTGTGAAGCCGTCTGGCACCGTTTATATAAAAATATTTTAGAGTAGGACTGCCCCAAAGAGATTTGCCGGGACATGGTGGGGTAGCTCAAGAAATTGCAATTTTTTTGCTAAAAATCTCAAATTTTAATAATAAGTACAGTTAGGAATTTTTAGTGCTGGCTATCTTGTTTTTTTCTTTTTCTATGCTTGTACAGTGTAGATAGGAGGTCAGAGTGCCCAGCTCATTCCACCAAGGGAAAGGCCTAATCGTAATCTGATGTACTCATGGAGTATATAGAATGGGGGTCAGCTGCATCCCACTAGTGCATTGGTAATCTGCTGTTGTGTTGGTAATGGCTGCTACCTTTTCTATGCTTGTACACACTAGGGATAGGAGGTCAGAGCGCACAACTTATTCCACCAATGAAAGGCCTGATCAGAGTCTGGTATACTCATGGGGTATATAGCAAGGGGGATGGCTGAATCCCACTAGTGCATTGGTAATCTGGTCTTGTGTTGGTAATGGCTGTTTATTTTTCTATGCTTGTCCATTCTGAAGATAGGAAGTCTTCGCGCACAGCTCATTCCATCAAGGCATAGAGAAAGCTCTAATCGTAATTGGTATACTAATTTCGGGACTCATGCAAATTGAAAACATGAGGGCTAGTCTCAGTCTGTGAATAATAATCTAAAGATTTAAGAAATATAGGGAAGTTCTGGACCTGCATAGTCAATGTAACTATAATTTGATTGATTTGTAATATACTAAAGTAACAGCACCTTACAAACATGCTTTTGTTTTCTATTCTTTACAAACTGCAAACAAAGAGGTCAATATTAAACCTCTCAGATCTCTCTCTTTTTTGCGTGCTATTAGTGGCTGTTAAGTTTTGTGATTTATATCAAATTTAATATATTCAGATCGAATTTTGGGGAAAACTTGTTGAACCAAGCAATTTAAAATTTCCAAAGATCCACTCAGCTCTATGAATAACCTGCTCTAAAGGCTCATTAATAAGACTAAAGGCCGCTTTACACGCAGCGACATTGCTATTGTGATGTCGTTGGGGGTCACGGAATTCGTGACGCACATGTACTGCCCCGCAGGCTCGGCTGCGACCGCCAAGCCGCTCGGATCCGTGCTCGTACGGTGGGTGGTGGCTCGAGCCTCTCACGGACCCGGGGGTCACGTCGCTCTGAAAAGTGAGTTGGCGCTACACGCAGGGACTTGACGGAGAGTTCCACGGTCGGGGCCGCGGTGGTTTGTAAGGGGGATGTAAGTTTGTGACGCCACCCACAACGTGAATAGATGGACACCACCGCTGCCGTTAACTAGGCCTCCCGGGGACGGTGTTGCGCAGCTTGGTGTTGACCCCTCCGTGGGTAGGGGAGTGATGGTCCCTGGGGCCCGAGAGAGGTGCTGAGGCGTGGGAGCGGGTGCGTGCTGGACGCTGATGCTGTGCGGCGCAGTGCGCGGCCCGAAGGCACTGGTGCACTCACTATGACACAATACACTGGAGTCTCTGGTAAACCAAACGGGATGATGAACGGGGCCCGCAGCCGGCTGCAGCTTCTCCCAGAATCGGTTGGTGGTTTCCATCTTTCTCCTGCACCTCTTTGTATGAATGTTTGACTCCTATGCCTAAGCAACGGTAGTCCGCTCCCCAACTTGTATATGCCGTAGGAGCCCGTTTGCCCGCAGACACTGGCCCTTTGGGTCTCCATGCCTTGGCGGTGGCTTTACCCTGTACGGTTGGGCTGTTGTCTTCTAACAGGTCTTGTGTGGGATAGGTCCTTAAGTCCAGTCCTCAATCAGTTGATTTGACTCGGCCCTGTCAGTTCAGGGCTTTGTACTGGGTCTGAGCACCCCTCCTGGTGCTCCGGTTTCCAATCGGTTCCCCGGTTCGGTACCGGCGGGCCACCGCCCGACCCTGGTCCCTACGGTTCCACCGGCTGTAATCCCAGCTCCTACAGGTGGCCACCACCGTCTGCCTCCTTACCAAAGGTGACTGGGCTCCGACCCAGTCACCGGAGTAGTCTGTTGGCAGGCCTGTTCAAAGGTCTGCCCTTGAACTCATCCTCCCTCCTTCACTGTCAAGGCTACTCTTCAGACTGCTCTAGAACTTGTCTGAACTTGTGTGTCTTTCCCGCCTCCAGACCTGTGAACTCCTCGGTGGGTGGAGCCAACCACCCTGCTCCACCCCCCCTGGTGTGGACATCAAACCTGGAGGGTGGTGACAAGGGTTTCTTGGTTGGCTGCTGTCACCTACTCGGGGAGGGTGTGTGTGTGTGTGACTACCTGGGACGACCTGACTAGTCCAGGGCGTCAGACACATCCGGCCGCTTTAGTGATGTCGTTGTGTGTGACACCTACGTGCAATCAAAAATGGTCTCAAAATCGTGCAAAATCGTTTATTGTTGACATGCTCCCCTATTCCCAAAAATCGTTGCTGCTGCAAGTACGCTGTTGTTCGTCGTTTATGCGGCAGCACACATCGCTATGTGTGACACCACAGGAACGAGGAACCTCACCTTACCTGCGGCCACCGTCAAGGAGGAAGGAAGGAGATGGGCGGGATGTTCGTCCCACTCATCTCCGCCCCTCCGCTTCGATTGGGTGGCCACTTAGTGACGTGGCTGTGATGCCGAACGAACCGCCCCCTTAGAAAGGAGGCGGTTCGCCGATCACAGCGACGTCGTTAGGCAAATAAGTAGTGTGACGAGTCTGAGCGATGTTGTGCGCCACGAGCAGCGATTTGCCCATGACGCACAAACGATGGGGGCGGGTACCCACACTAGCGATATCGGTACCAATATTGCAGCGTGTAAAGTACCCTTAAATAAATTGGATATTTGCTATACAAATATTTATCGGATAGCACACCGACCTATTTTATTCAACGAGGCATTGCAGAGGACTGTTTTTTTTCACTGACAATATCTGTCTATAAAGAAGCAGCTGCTGTGATTTCACTCTGAAATTGCATGAGACTCGCCCACTCAAGTCTGTGGATGCGAGAAGAATAGTGGATGTTACAGTGTGGGACACTACGATATTTACTGATACATTACATTAAATGGTTTGTAAATGATTAATGGCTTTAAAAAAACGGATTGCATATGAAGAGCGCATTGATGACAAGTGAAAAAGAAATCATCCCAGAGCCAGGTCAGGGCCGTCCCTGTGGGGATGCTAAATAGCGCTGAGCACCTTGTGTTATTTACATGTACTATTACTATTTATTTTCTTGCTGTAGGGTATATGCTCAGATTGTTTTGTTTTTTTGCTTTAACTTGGGTTTTTTCTGTGAAAAGACCACAGTGTGAATGTGCTCTTAGGCTACAGTATGTGCCCACGGGGAAAGTGTCCTTTGGATGTATTCCGCAGGAGCTCCCAGAAATCCGCAGCACAGCTTTGTCTGTTTCCATGCTGCGGTTGTATTGCAGAATGTCCTGCGGATATGCTGCGGTCATTCTGCACTGAGGAAGGATACAGTACCATGGCTTCGGCACTGCATCCTCAATGCAGAACAAGTGCTGAGTGATCGGGGACTTCATACTTACCTCCATCACGCAGCACTTCCCTCTCCGGCCGTGTCTGTCTCCACATTGCAGGAGAAGGTGGGCGGACCTGAACTTGCTCTGGCTGTCACATGACTGGAGCTCGTGCAGGCCCCGCCCACCTCCTGCTCCTGGCTTCACTGCGCTCCTCTGCACCAGAGGAAGTGACTCCGGTGTCTTCAATCAAGGCAGGTAAGTATAGGATCGTGCGGAAAAATAAGCAGGAATAATTCACATGCTGCAGATTTTTCCCAGGGAAATCCGCATTATTTCCGCTTTGGAAAAAAAAACGCATCATGGGCACAGCACTTCCAAAATGCCATAGAAATGACTGGGGATTGAACTTGCTGTACTGCGGATTTTTGCAAATTCCGCAAATTTTCTGCAGCGTGGGTACATAGCCTTACACTTTGCACATACACTGTGTGCAGACTTATTAGGCAAATGAGTATTTTGATCACATGATGCTTTTTATACATGTTGTCCTACTCCAAACTGTATAGGCTGAGAGCCAACTACCAATTAAGTAACTCAGGTGATGTGCATCTCTGTAATGAGGAGGGGTGCGGTTTAATGACATCAACACCCAGACTGCTGAGACCCACAACCAAACCAACCCCCCATGCCCGAACAAAACACACATTTTGTAATAAAACAAGTAAACTTTATTGGAGAGATAATCAAGTGCAAACATATAAAACTCTCATCTTTTGCTGGGTTGAGGTCGGTCACAGCTTTTACATTAATTTGTGCAAATATCAAAACCAACTTATACTGCTGTCAAGACGAGGCATAATGCCAGGCCGGTCACCCGGCGCAATCAGCCTTCGCTTGACACCACCATTCCAGAACTGACCGCCACGGAGGAGCAAAGTCCCTAGACAGCGCTCCGACCCCCACCCATTAAAAGAAGTGCCTGCTCGATGCCATCTTGAAGGCCTGATAAAAAAATATCGATGCCAATGTCCGACAAATGGACGCCATCCGGCAACATGAGGCTGGAGTTGTCCCCTTCCAGCTGCCTATGTCTGACGACTACACCACCCTTAAATTGGATGAAACGGGACATTCTCGCGTTCAAAGTACGGCGTGACTGCTCAACCGCTGCCGCGTCGCGAGCCCCCTGCCATGCAACGCGGGGAATTACTTCTGACCAAATGAGAACCAGCTCGGGAAAGAAACAGTGGAATTTATCCACGTCAGACCTCATAGTAGTCAGGAGCTCTGCAAGCCGGTAGGAACAAAGATCATTGCCCCCGGCGTGTATGAGAAGATTCACCGGGGACACAGCAACTTGAGCGATGCCGACTACCTCCGGGAGAACCTGCGGCCACATCAGGCCTCTGATGCCCCTCCAATGCACGTCGAGGCCACGAAAGCCGAGATGCCTTCCACCCGGGCGATACGCCGCCCTCTGGCCAGCCCAAAAAATATATGAGTGGCCCAACAGCCACACCGCCGGCCGTGCACCGCCTATGGAAAGAAACAGAATTAGTAAAGCAATAAATCAGGTCGAACGTAGCACGCAAAGCAAGAAGAACGCCATCTACCAATGCGCTGAATCTCGGAATTGGACAAACCAGCTCTCGCGGCCTCGGTAGCCGCACCTATCCGAAAGGAGTGTGTACCAAAATCAGTAGGCTTCAAGCCAAACGATCGCAGGCATTTACGAAAGAGGGCCAAAAACTGGAACTTTGTGAGTGGTGAACCATCCTCGTGAGATAAGAAGGACACACCAGAGCGGCACACAGCTAGATAGTTGTTTACCAAAACAATGGGGCAGACAGGGCCAGGGATAGCGAATAAGGGGATCCAAGAGCCCCTGCCAGATGGGTCCGTTTTGGACTTACGGATGGGGATACGCAAACCCCCATTGCAAACTGTAACATCATTGTGCCGGAGGCCACCAGGACGGTGCTTCGACAAGGACAAAAGCTCACCAATTCGCAAAGCGCCAAAAAAGGCCAATCCAAAGGAAACCGCGAAAAGGGCGGATTCAAAGGGGGATGAGCAAAAATTATGGACGGCCCCAATGAGGCGAGCTAACAGTGCAAAAGAGATGGGCCGTCTATGCTCCTGGCGGGGGGTCAACTGACACCAACCACGAACTGCCCGACTGATAATAAAAGATTTTGTGACGTCCGACCAGCCGCGAAGCTTGAAATGGAAGGCAATGCCAGTTAAACGATTCCGGGCCACGGACCCAGAAAAACCAGAATCACGCAAATGTATCAAGTACCGAACTGTAGCTGCCAAACGGGCAGGTTCCGAACTTTCAATCGGGGGGTGCCCCGCAAAATTCAGCCATTCCGACCATGCCTTACCATAAGCTTGCCACGTCGCAGGAGCCACGGAAGCTCTCACCAATGGAATCAGTTGCTGAGAAGGAGGTTCCACATGCTGACAGGGCAGGGCAAGCTGTCCGGCTGAGCGCGAGGGCAAAGCTCTCGAAATTTCTGTAAATGAAAACGATGAGTAAAAAGCTGTGGAGAAGAAGCGCAATAGGGTTTTACCCCAATAACACACGGGGTAGAGACAGGGAGCAGTAATACTCACCAAGTGAAGTTGTGAAAGTCACAACTACTATGCAGGCATGGAAAGTTTTGATCAAGGCAGCAGCAACCCAGACGGCAGATAACAGAGAACAATAGAGGAAAATAGGGTTTATTTGAGCCGCGCCAATGATCACTTCTCAGGTATTCAGATTAATGGATCTTTATTTTGCACAGGTCTACGCGTTTCTGGAGTCTCAGCTCCCTTCCTCAGGACCATCAGGCATAAGAACACATCAAATCTCAGCAGAGGTGCCGAGATCCGAATCCGGTGGTGGGGGAGCCTGACACCCCTGGTGGCAAGGGCCAGGCGACGAGAAAAAAATACGTCCCATTGGCATGACACGGCATGCAAACACCAGAAGGCCCAGTAAAGATTGCATTTGGCGTAAAGTAACGCTACGAACTGAACGAAAACCCATGAGCAATGAAAGTAATGCAGAAACTTTGTCAGATGGGAGGCGAAAAATCATGGCCTCAGAATCGATTTCAATCCCCAAAAAGGATAGCGTTGAAACCGGACCAACTGTTTTCCCTTGTGATAAGGGAACGCCAAATTTTTCCATGAGCCGGCAGAAATTATCCAACAAAAATTGACATTGAGAGGAATCACCTGTGCCTACAAAAAGAAAATCATCCAAGTAGTGAGTGATGGAATGGGAGCCAGACTCCCATCTCACCACCCACTCCAAAAATGAACTGAAAAGTTCGAAATAATAGCAGGAAATCGAACAACCCATGGGCAGGCACGTGTCGTAATAATAAGAGCCATTGACGAACCAGCCCAGTAAATGGTGACAGTCGGGGTGAACGGGAAGGAGGCGAAAGGCCGACTCAATGTCAGATTTTGCCATCAACGCGCCCCTTCCGGCCTGTCGAACTAGCGAAACCGCTCTATCAAAAGACACGTAAGTCACGGTGGCATCCGCATCAGATATGCCATCATTCACTGATGATCCTTTGGGGTGGGACAAATGCTGAATCAGGCGAAATTTGCCCGGTTCCTTTTTGGGAACAACACCCAAAGGAGAAACCCTTAAGTTGAAAAAGGGGGGTGAAGAAAATGGGCCTCGAATCCTGCCTGCTGACAATTCGCTTTCCAACTTCTGTAGTGGTCTACGAACGGCCACTGAGCCGGAGCTGGTGCTAGGGGCCGCTGAATGAAAGGGCTGATAAGCCTTCTGGGCCAGCATCAGTCGCAGCCTTGTGTCCGTGGCTTTGACCCCCAGCCTAGCTGGGGTTGGAGGGCTAAACGACGACGAAAATCTTCGTCGTAACGCCACCAGGCAGATCCCCCGTGCGATTTGTAAGAATTGTATATGGTGTCAAGATAAATGAACAACTCGGAACAGCGCTCGGGGTGCTTCTGACCCATTACGCATCCCATGACACAAAATGCTTGCAGCCAGTTGTTCATAGACCTGGCTACTTTTGGCCTCCTTTCAAAAGGACGATCCGCCGATCGCCGCTCTTTATCAACTGTATGTTGATCGGTGGAAACCAAGGACCATATATCAATATAGTCATTGGCCCATATTTTTTGAACAGTCTCCTCGCTCAAGTGGGATCCCAAAGGGGTAACGCCACAGAAAAAAGCGTCTCTGTGAATATCCGCGGGTGGAGGGGGGGGGGAGGAGGGAGGGGGGGTCAGGTTGGTTTGAAATTTGAGCATTAAATGAAGGGTTAACTAATATTTTTCCCCCCGCCGCAGGCTGCAAATTTGCCAAAAGTGCTTTAAGAGCTGCTGGCATACCTGCACTATCCCCCCATGCCCCAGAGTAGTGGTACTTGTGAAGCCCCACAGGTGTAGTGTCGGTGCATTACCTTCAGGGACTCCACTCGGCTGGATCTCGTCACAGGTAGGGAATCTTCGATTTGTCGTGACGCCACTCTCAGTATTGCGGTCAGTGGGGACCGCCACTGCAGGTTGAGGGACGCCTGGGGCTGATGGTGAGTGCAGTTAGTTGGAATAGCCTCCTGAGAGTGAGGCAAGCCCCAGGGCCCTGTGTAGGTGCGTAGTACCACAAGGCGCAGAATAACTCCACACACGCAGAATGTCTTTCAGGGGTTTTACTCACTTCAGGTGGCAGGGTGAGTAACCCGGGCGTAGCTGGGATGGACCAGGCGGGAACCAGGTATCCTTCAGGCTGACTTCTGATGGTGACTACCAACTCGCCTTCCTTAGCCCTTGGTGGTTTGGGGTAACCCCGACTTTTAGTCCCTATGGGGGTCACCCAAGGAAGTTGCTGAAGCCTCTCTCCCCTTCGTTTTCCGTTTGCTTGTTGCCTGGGCCAGATCACTCCAGCTGCTTGCCTCCTGTGAACTATGGGCCCTAACTGTGGCTACGTGGCTGCGGCTTTTAGGTGTTGTGGTGTGGGCTTTGAGGGCCCCACACCGGCAGGTTTAGCAGGGAAAGGTGGATCTATCCCCGCTCCGGGATCTGCCGCCCGTTTGGGCCTGGTACTCCCTAGCAGTCTCCTTACTTCCCACTCTGTGCTCTCTCTTTAGCTGGAGATGGGTTTCGGGTAGCACTCCTAGGTGACCGTTCTCCCCCGTCGGTAGCCACTGCGCGGGCGCTGTCAGACTGCAACAGCCCCAGGGGTAGGGGTCAGCTCTCCTCGGAGCTCCCTGGACTCTGCCCTAAGCCGGCTCACTGCTCCTCCTCTCCTGTTCTTGCCTACGCCACCTAGCAACCAGGCTCTCTTACCACACCCCTTGAGTGGAGATGGAGGCTTTTGGCCCCCTCCACTATTCCAGTGGAGGTGAAGGCTTTGCCCCCTCCTGGGATCCCCAGGGGTCCTCCCAAAGGTACATGTGTGAGACCTGATCACTATGCGCCTGTGTAGTCACACCTCGGTCAGCCTTCTGGATTACCTGTATTGTACTGTCCCCAGTATGGGTGCAGTACTCAGTGGTGCCTGACCAGGTCAGGGGCGCCACATACTCACCAGCATCCTGAATAGGGGCGACATAAGGCTCCAGTGGTGGATCAACGAATTCCACGGGCTGCGAACGCGCTGTGGGAGGAACCGACTCCTTCTGCGGGTGATGGTGACGTCGGCGATGATGCCCATGAGGCACGACGGAGGCGTCTGAAGAAACTGATGAGGCGGAAGGAGAGCGCCACCTCGAGGAGCGAGAGCGGCGGCTCCTCCAAGAGGACCTGGAACGGCGGGAATGGCTATGTGCTCCATGCGACCTAGCAGGGCGCTCGTATCGCTCGGGGGTGTGCGATGACGCAGATGAATGTGTTGCTGAGCGTTCGCGGCGGCCGCGGCGGCTACGACCGCGGGTCAGAGCTTCAGCATTCATCTGTTCCAAAGCAATAATGGGGGGCTGTGAAGTGTGGACTAGCGGGAACAGATCAGATGGGGGTGGGCAGACGCAGCTGGCTGCACACCCGCAGATCCCTGCATAATGGGTGGCAAAACCAGCATCTGGGGGTTAATGTGTGCTGAAGGGCTTATTACTGCCCCAGCACATGAAGCAGGTTGGCTTAGAACAATATTTTCCTGTGCTGTTTGTGAAGGCTGGGTGGGAGGGGGAGGAGGCAGTGGGGGCACAGTGTCTGCAGTCTCCTCTATGGATGAGGAGCTGCAGCTATGATGACCTCCCATAGTTGGTGGCAAGTGGAATAGTGGTGGTTCAGGGTGGCAGGGGTTACCAGCTGCCGACCGCGGGTCCGCGTTACCGGAGGGACAGAGTCGGCGTGCGGCAGCCGCGGTCGGGAGCTGGGAGGAAGTCGGCGGAGCTTGCCGCGAGGCGCGCGCACGAGTGCGCATGCCCCGTGACATCATTGTGGAAGGACTCAGGCGCTCCGGCGGGCGTGTACGGAGATAACCGCCCAAGCCTCAGGAGGGAGAGGACGCATCTCAGCTAGGATGGAGGTAAGCCATGCGTCCCCTTCCCTCCCGATCCTGTCCCTAATCGCTGCAGCGAGCGCGTCGGCCATCTCTCACCAGAGGCTGCTGTGTCCGGGGTACCAGCAGCACAGCAGCTTCCAGGTCTCACGGATGAGGAGAGACCGAACCAGGAAATAAGGGGGATTTTATATGGGAATCTGGAGGAGGAGAAAACACTGGGATTGGACACGGACAAGGGGGCGGACGGTTCGGGCATGGGAAGGAGGAATTAACCCCTTCAGACCGGGCTCAGCAGTCAGGGTGCATCCAGCTCAATATTACTGATATGCCCCACAATATAAGGGGTGCTTAATTATTAGGCAACTTCCTTTCCATTGGCAAAATGGGTCTGAAGAGAGATGTGACGGGCTCTGAAAAGTCCATATTGTGAGATGTCTTGCAGAGGAATGCAGCAGTCTTGAAATTGCCAAACTTTAGAAGCGTGATCACCGAACAATCAAGCGTTTCATGGCAAATAGCCAACAGGGTCGCAAGAAGTGTGTTGGGCAAAAAAGGCACAAAATAACTGCCCATGAATTGAGGAAAATCAAGCGTGCAGCTGCCCAGGTGCCATTTGCCACCAGTTTGTCCATATTTCAGAGCTGCAACGTTACTGGAGTATCAAAAAGCACAAGGTGTGCCATACTCAGGAACATGGCCAAGGTAAGGAAGACTGAAATCCACCGCCTCTGACCAAGAAACTTAACATAAAACGTCAAGACTGGGCCAAGAAATATCTCAAGACTGATTTATCAAAGGTTTTATGGATTGATGAAATGAGAGTGACTCTTGATGGGCAGATGGATGGGCAAGAGGCTGGATCAGTAAAGGGCAGAGAGCTCCACTCCGACTCAGACGCCAGCAAGGTGGAGGTGGGGTACTGGTATGGGCTGGCATCATCAAAGAGGAACTTGTGAGACCTTTTCGGGTTGAGGATGGAGTGAAGCTCAACTCCCAGACCTACTGCCAGTTTCTGGAAGACAACTTCTTCAAGCAGTGCTACAGGAAGAAGTCGCTATCGTTCAAGAAAAACATGATTTTCATGCAGGACAATGCTCCATCACATGCATCCAACTACTCCACAGCGTGGCTGGCCAGTAAAGGTCTAAAAGATGAAAAAATAATGTCATGGCCCCTTGTTGATCTGATCTGAACCCCATAGAGAACCTGTGGTCCCTCATAAAATGTGAGATCTACAGGGAGGGAAAACAGTCCACCTCTGGGAACAGTGTCTGGAGGCTGTGGTGGCTGCTGCATGCAATGTTGATTGTAAACAGATCAAGCAATGACAGAATCTATGGATGGTCGGCTGCTGAGTGTCATCAGAAAGAAAAGTGGCTATATTGGTCTCTCATTTTTTGGGATTCTGATCTGGCATATATCCTAGGTCATATGAAAAGGCTTGTTATAAGGCCACTTGTGACTTTTAGGATTGCTACTTCCAATAGGTGGCGCTAGAGTTTGTCTCCTTTCCTGGAGAGACAATTTAAATGGTGATTATGAGAAAGCTGGAGACAGGGGCTCCTAGATCGGCCCCTAACCTAGTGGGTACCTGGCTATCCCTGATCACAGAGTTACCTCTGAAAGTGAGGAGGTCTGAGCTACCTTCCTGACCCTGCTCCTAACCAGCCCTGATCTTATAACCCCTACCCCAGGGGAGGGCCAGGACAAAAGTGTGAAAAAACTAACAAAGATGCACAAACAGGGGAAACCAAAGCTCTAAGTCACAGCATGCTCACACAGATGTATAAGACAATAGGAGGTAAGGAGAAAAATAAGAGCAGGGAGGAAACAACAAGATGACGGGAGAACTCCACAACAACTCCAAACACCATGCAATATAATCACCAGCAGATTTGGGATACAACAGTACACAGTCCAACACAACAATAAACTATAGTCAACTTTGGAAGTCAGATTGCACCCTCTTAAAAAGGTGGAGAACAAATGTGATATGTTTCCAACAACATGTGATCCTACAGGTAACCAGCAGGATAGCAGAGGGTAACTCTTGCAATCCTGAACATTAATGAGCACACAGCTGGTTGATGCCCGAGTCTGCCTGCGTAACTCAGAAACACCAGAGAAACTATAGGATGGAGTGTCAGAATCTGTAGTGTGAACAGCATCTGATTCCACCATGACAATCGGCGAGTTGCAAAACTTCGTGTGACAATAAGGTTGTAATACTTGAGACAGATTAGGAATGTCCATCTTGTGCTGGTAGAATGGCTTTTATGCTTTTTTTTAATAAAAAATTGCATTAAGTACCTTATGTTATTTTCATGCACTATTACTATTTACTTGCTGTTGGGTAGATGTTCACTTTTTTAAACTTTTCTTTTTTTACTGTCTAATATTTGAAAAGAGAATGAGAGAAATGTGTCAAGTGGCAATAATATAAAATTTTGCACAACTTGGGACTTTTTAGGCATGATAAAAACTTTTATTAGAAAAACACTCCAAAGAGCACAACGTAATTGTGTGTTGGGATAATGTAGTATGAACCCCCACAATTAGCACAAACTCAATAGCATGATACATAAGCAAGCGGACCAAGAGTTGTTAAGTGCAAAAATAGACAAATTTTATTAAGTACAGCAGGTGATTAATCATTAAAATCATATAAAATCCAAATGATTACAGGACCTAAGGCTGAGGTCCATACCAAGTCAGGGCTAAGTTTAAGCAATAAACATATAGTGATGCACCCATTCCGGTGCGTACATTAAATTCATTTGATCACATGTCAGCCTATCAAAGACATTAGCCCCTCAAAAACCCCCACCAGATCGCAGCATATGCCATAATGTCTCTAGTATATCTACCAATTAATGGTGGGGTGGTATGGCCCAGCCTGGTCACAGGGGCAACCTCAGGAAAAGCGACGTACGTTTCGAAAAAGGTCTGTTAAAATCTTCATCAGGGTAGAGGTGTTCTGACCATCAACCCCAAAGCTCCGGTTTTAAATACTTGCGCTGATCAGATGAGTCCGGAAGCTCACGAACGGCGCATGTGCCGGCTCACAGGCAAGTCCCGCGGGCGGAGAAGGGGACGCTGCGCTCACCCACTGCTCGGGTCCGGCTGCTGCTGCTGCTACTGCTCGGTGGTGGCTCGAGCGGTGGGCCGGATCCTGGGGTCTCGAGTGGCGTTCCTTGCCCGTGAGTGAAAAGGGGGGTTGGTGTGTGGTTTGGGGAGATATTGTCCGTGACGCCACCCACGGTTGTGGTGAAGTTGTGACAATACCGCTGCTCTGGACGGGGATCCCGGGAGCGATGACAGGGAGCAGCTTGGATGTTGTTTATCCTCTCCGTGGGTAGGGGGTTGGTTGTCCCGGGGCCCCGGTGAAGGTTTTAGGGATGACAGGCGGGTTACGGGGCCTGGTGAGGTGCAGGGTCGCAGGGGCAGCGCTGTGCCGCACGGTACGGTGGTACTCACTCAGCCAGTAATTCACACAGAGTCTCTGGTCAAACAAACGGCCGGATGGGACCCCTGAACCCCCGGAGGATTGCCACCGGTTACGGTAGTGGCGGGCCTGGGCCATCCCTTTCCTCCAGACCCATCCTCCCAAATCAGCCTCTCCGGAGGCGGCACGGTGTCAAGCCAAAACACATTTTTATTTACATGCCACTGAGTTTGTAGTTGCCCTGCAAGTTCTCGGGCTTGTCCTAGGGACTGTCTGCAACTGTTCCTTACGCAACGGTTGCAGACAGTCCCTACGGGGACAACAGTTGCCGGCAACGGCCGATTCAATCACGGTTCCAATCAGGTAAACTTCGGTTGATTATCTTTACTTATAATTTAAAACTTTCAAACTTGTACACTCAACCCAACTGTAGGGTCCTACGGAGACTGTCAGCTGGGTCCCAGGGGCCATCCACAACATGTGACTCCGGTACCGCTTCCTCCTACAGCTTTCCCACAGTCCACCATCGAACTGCACGAGCCCCCAACGCCACCCTCACACAGGGGTGACACTGTCCCACGGGACTCCATTTTCAGCTGCCGATGATGCGGGTACGACTGCTCCTCCAACCGGACTCCTTAGCCTTGAGGGCCGTCTGGAACGTCAGCAGAGTCCCAATGGGGACCGGCAGCAAGGTAACCAGGAACCGCTGACATCAGGGCGGTTACCACCGCAGGGGGTCGGCCCACTCGGGGAACGGACGGTACATCGGGTTCTCCTTCCACAGGCAGTGCAGTCCAGAACCGCTGATCGCCGTTGGGAACGGTGGCGGAGGTAGCGTGCTCGAGATTCCCTCTTCCATCAGCTGCACTCTCTCTGGGCCTCCTGCTGCGGTACGGGTCCCTGGCTCCCACTCAATCAAGGCTGGTTCAGGAGTTTGGGTGGCTTGATCACGGCGCGGCACGGCTGCAGCGGCCCCTTGCTCACGGGCCCCCACTATGGCAACCATTCTGCGCATCTCCGCCTTCCAATCCAGCACCTGCTGCAGGCTCTGCGCCCTCACCTTCAAGCAGAACAGGCCCAGCTCCCGCTCCAGCCACGCAGCGGTCCCGGCGGGGAGCTCACCCGGGCCGCAGTCCTCAAAGGCTACTCCTCCTCGGTTCCCCCAGAGCTTAGACGCCCCGGTGGCGGGCACTCCCGTGCTCCAATTTGAGGATGCCGCCATCTCTCCATCCGCGTCCCCCTTAGTCTTTTTCCGGCTCCTCCTCTATCGGGGCGGGGTTTCGGCTTTCGCGCCTCCACTGCTCGGGAAGACGCTCGAGCGGGGACTTTTCACGCCCAAAATGGCGGCTTCTCAAATTTTTCGGCCGGACACCTCCGGCGGTCACAAGGCGCACCTCTACCAGACGGCAGAGCGGTAAGATCCTGTTTTTGATGCCAAGTTGTCGCGGGCGGAGGAGGGGACGCTTCGCTCACCCACTGCTCAGGTCCAGCTGCTGCTATTGCTCGGTGGTGGCTCGAGCGGTGGGCTGGATCCCGGGATCTCGAGCGGCGTTCCTCGCCCGTGAGTGAAAAGGGGGTTGGTGTGTGGTTTGGGGAGATATTGTCCGTGACGCCACCCACGGTTGTGGTGAAGTTGTGACACCACCGCTGGTCTGGACGGGGATCCCGGGAGCGATGACAGGGAGCAGCTTGGATGTTGTTTATCCTCTCCGTGGGTAGGGGGTTGGTTGTCCCGGGGCCCCGGTGAAGGTTTTAGGGATGACAGGCGGGTTACGGGGCCTGGTGAGGTGCAGGGTCGCGGGGGCAGCGCTGTACCGCACGGCACGGTGGTACTCACTCAGCCAGTAATTCACACAGAGTCTCTGGTCAAACAAACGGCCGGATGGACGGGTCCCACAGGCGGCTGCGGTTGTTCTCCTCCCGGTAGGTTGATGGTGACTGCCTTTCCCTGCACCTGTGTTGTGTTTACGGTTCCAATGGCTTCCCACCGGTAACCCGCTCCCCAGCTTGGATGGATGCTGAGGGAGCCCCTTTTGCCCGCAGGCTCTGGCCCTGGGAACTGTAGCCTTGGCGGTGACTGTGTTTCCCTCTATGGTGTGAGCTGTTGCCTTTAATCGGGTCTTGGCTGCTGGGAAACCCCGGAGGTTCCCTTCGCTAACGGATTTGACCAATTTTTACGGTGACTCCTAACCTGGTCGGGGTCCGTAGGTCCTGCCGAATGGTGCTGGCTTCTCTTCACTCCCCGATCCGGTACTGGCGGGCCACCGCCCATCCCCGGTCCGTACGGTTCACTCCAATCAGCCTCTCCTGCAGACGGTCACCACCGTCTGCCAACCTTGCTGAGTGCCCGGGCCACACACCCGGACACGGTCAGTCTCTTCTGCTTCCACTTCACTCTCCAAAACTCATCTGCCTACTTTTCCCGCCTCCAGGACTGTGAACTCCTTGGTGGGCAGGACCAACCGCCTGGCCCACCCCCTGGTGTGGACATCAGCCCCTGGAGGAAGGCAACAAGGATTTGTGTTTGACTTCAGTGTGCCTAGCCGGGGTGTAGGGTGTGTTGGTGCTTGTCCAGGGCGCCACACGTCGCCATAGCTCCCGCGCAGGCACAAGACGGCCAGACGGCGGTGATCCAGCAGGGACGAGCATGTAAGCCCGCGCACGTGCACAGGGACCACCGGAACTCACTAGGATCATAACAACATATAACGGCGCTGCATTACAGGTGCACGAGAATCACAATTTGCAGAGGGTGACAGTCTAAACAAGCATCATGCAGTTATTTATATTTCATAGCAAACATCCTTTTCATCTTTATTCATCCATATGGATATCTTGTCACACTTCCACCAGTGATAGTTTTTTATCAAATTAACCTGCAATCACAAAGAGTATAAATAAGTCTTTCCGGTATTTGGGATGGATGGACAGAAAGGAGTGCAAGTTAAAAAAGAAATTTAAAATGTATAGGGCATGTCAGTAATTAACTGGATGCACCCTGACTGCTGTGCCCAGGCAGTACAGGGTTAAGCATTCTTCCCATGTCCGATTTAACACACCCTCCCCTTATAGATTTTGCCTCTCCCCTTATAGATTTTTCCCAATGGGATCGTTCCCAGAGTTCCTAGTTTTCCCCTATATAAAGTCCCTCTCTTCCTGATTCCGGCCTCTCCTCACTGCGTGAGAACCGGATTAAGCTGGTGAGAGATGACTGACAGGCTTGGTGACGCTGTCAGGGACAGGATCAGGAGGGAAGGGGACGCATGGCTTGCTGCAATTCTAGGTGAGCAGCGTCCCCCCCCTCCTGAGGCACAGACACTAAAACCGGTCGGCAGGCGGCCTGCCCGTGCAATCCGCTCTCCGGAGCGTCTGAGCCCCTCTGCAGGAGCGTCTCAGCGCAGGCGCGGGGGGCGTGTGCTCGCCTCGCGCTCGGGACGCACGCGTTCACGTCCCTCACGTGAAGCCCCGCCCACTCCCCCAGCTCCAACGCATGCAGCGGCCGCAAGCCTTACCTGTCCTGCAGGCAAAGCGGCGCTGCCATCTTTAACATCATCGCTCCCTGCTCTGCTTCCGTCTGCTGTCCCACAAACGCTGCAGCGCTCTGCACTTCCTCAACCTCCTGTAAGGCCTATTCCCTCTGCTATGGGAGGCCATAATAGCCGCAGCAGCTCCTTCTCCTCCTCAGCAGAGGAGTGTGCTGCACAATCACTGCCCCAATGGATGTTGCTTACCCTTCCCTCACACCCTGCAATGCCTCAGAAGTATGCAGGGTGGGATCTGTGGCAGAAGCCACAAATGTAGCACCCCAAACACTGCCACAAATCATTAACAGTCAAGGGGGGATGGCTGCTCATCCTGCTATGGCTGCAGTGATGGCTTGGCCTCCTGCAACATCTGCGGTGATGGCTTCGCCTCCTGCAGCACCTGCGGTGATGGCTTTGCCTCCTCCTGCAGCACCTGCGGTGATGCGTTGTTGGCCCCCTGCAGCATCTGCGGTGATGGCTTTGCCTCCTACAGTACCTGCGGTGATGGCTTTGCCTCCTGCAGCACCTGCGGTGATGGCTTTGCCTCCTGCAGCACCTGCGGTGATGGCTTTGCCTCCTGCAGCACCTGCGGTGATGGCTTTGCCTCTTGCAGCACCTGCGGCAATGGCTTTGCCACCTGCAGCACAAGCAATGATGGCCTTGCCTCCCACAGCGCAGAACGTACCCCAGCTTCCTCCTACTCAATCTGCCTCCGGGGTGGATTACGCAGTGGGTGCTGGAAGCACGGCCCACGGTCGGCGACGCCGTGGGCGCGGTAACCGCTCTGCTGCCTCCTCAGCCTCTTCGCATTCCCGAAGCCCTTATACGCGTAGTCGCTACGAGAGGGATCGTGATCGACATACCGGCTATTCTACGCGCCGGTCCAGGTCCTCTCGCCGACGTCATCGTTCACGGTCCTCAAGATGGCGTTCGCCTTCAACCACGGCGGAGTCGTCTGATGAGTCTGGCGTGTCTGGTAGGCCCTCTCGACACAGAACCAGCCGCCAGAGGGACGCCGAGACATATATAGACCAGGCGCATGTTTCAGCTGCTCCAGAGATACCGCTTAATCCTACTGATCCTCCTGCTGTCGGTGAGTACAATTATTCGGGGGCTTGGGCAGGGCCTGATACAACGGCTATGTCATTACAAACATTTGTAGCACATATTAATACCCCGGGTAATAAGATATTAGTTAACCCTTTATTACTTGGCCGGCAACCTGAAAAGAGACCCGACCCCCCTCCTCGTGCGGATATACATAGGGACACGTTTTTTTGTGGTATTTCCCCCTTGGGTTCGCACCTTGATACCGAGACTACTAATAAAATATGGGCCAATGACTACATTGACATTTGGTCTCTGTTATCCACTGAACAATTCACGATTGACAAAGAGAGGCGGTCCGCTGATCGGCCTTTTGAGAGGAAACCCAGAGTCGCGAAAACAATTAACAATTGGCTGCAAGCCTTTTTTGTCATGGGTTGCGTTATGGGTCAAAAGCACCCCGAACGTTGTTCTGAGCTCTTTATATATGCCGATTCAATTTATAACTCTTTCAAAGCGCATGGCGGCTCGGCCTGGTGGCGCTATGATGAAGACTTTCGGCGCCGTTTAGCACTCCAACCCCATTTAGGTTGGGGAGTAAAAGCTACGGACTCATGGTTGCGTTTCATGATGACACCAAAAACCCCCTTTCCGTCTGCGGCCTCTGGCAACTCCGCCGGTTCCAGTTCAGTGGCCGTGCGTAGACCCGGCACGTGCTGGTTGTTCAATGAGGGTCACTGCCGATTCTTCGGTCTCTGCAGATATAAACATGAATGCTCCAATTGCGGAGGCACACATGCTGCAGTCAAGTGCTCTCGACCTTCTCCAAAATTGCCAGCTAAATCGTCGTCAACTCCGTCCGACCATAAAGACCCCGGTGAGCGTAGCCGCGATGGGGCCATGGCTCGACCGTTACCCCAATAAAGAGGCTGCCGCGCAGTTGCGCTTTGGATTCAGTTTCGGGTTCTTCATCCCCTTCAACTTTACCAGACTCCCTTTTTTTGCACAGAATCTTAAGTCCGCGCATGAATTCCATGACGTCCTGCTAGACAAGCTTAAAACTGAGTTAACTAAAGGCAGATTTGAAGGCCCTTTCATTTCACCACCATTTTCAAACTTGCGGGTGTCCCCCCTGGGAGTCATACCAAAAAAAGAGCCTGGAAAATTCCGTTTGATACACCACCTATCTCACCCTAGAGGTTCTTCCGTTAATGACGGTATACTCGAGTGTGAGGCGTCAGTGACTTATGTATCTTTCGACAGAGCCGTTGAGTTAGTCAGGAAGGCCGGTCCGGGTGCGCTCATGGCCAAGTCAGATATTGAGTCGGCTTTCCGCCTCCTGCCGGTCCATCCGGATTGTTACCATTTACTCGGTTGCTTCGTAGATAGTTATTACTACTTTGACACTTGCCTTCCTATGGGATGCTCAATCTCATGTTCCTATTTTGAATTATTCAGTTCGTTTTTGGAGTGGGCGGTTAAGGTTGAATCCCGTTCTCAATCTGTCATTCATTATCTTGACGACTTCCTGTTTGTGGGCCCTCAAGGCTCCTCCCATTGTCAAGTCTTACTGGATACGTTCTGCAACCTCATGGCCAGATTTGGTGTTCCGTTGTCTGAGGACAAAACTATCGGTCCTTCTCCAGTCCTGTCTTTTCTAGGTATCGAGATCGATTCAAATATTATGGTCTTCCGGCTTCCAGACGACAAGGTGTCGAAGCTGCTGTCCATGATAAAGGGGTTCTGCGCTGTACGGAGTGTGACCCTACGTCAGATAGGAGTGCCACATTTCTATATTCTATATAGTATATCCTTTAGTGTGTGCACCCTCATTTTTTCTTATAATGGCCAATGTGGCGTTAATGCTTTGAGTGCTGGATTTTTTTCAATTTTTTTTCCTACGTCAGATGCAATCGTTGCTGGGCCTCTTAGTATTTGCCTGTCGGGTCATGCCAATGGGCAGAATTTTTTCCCGCAGGCTCTCGCTGGCTACAACAGGTGTTCGGCTCCCCCATCATCGTATCCGGATTACCTCCCACTTGCGTGAGGATTTGGCCGTGTGGGAAGAATTTCTTTCCAGGTACAACGGTCGCACTTGTTTTCAAGACAGTTTTGTGTCCAATACAGAGCTACCACTTTTTTCTGAAACATCTAAATCGTTGGGTTTTGGCGTTATCTTTAAAGACCAATGGTGCGCGGAGCGTTGGCCTTCATCCTGGCATACCAACGGTTTCATTTCCGATATAACGCTCCTTGAGTTGTTCCCCATTGTGGCAGCTGCATCTATGTGGGGCCCTGCTATTCAGAATAGGCGAATTTTATTTTGCTCGAATAACTCGAGTGTGGTCCACGCGATTAATCACCTGACTTTGTCTTCCCTGCCTGTTATCAAGCTGCTGAGATGTTTGGTTTTTAAATGTTTGGAGCTCAACATTTGGTTAAAAGCTCGATATGTTCCGGGTACGTGTAACATGATAGCTGATTCCTTGTCCTGTTTTGACTTTCAGAAATTCCGACACCTTTACCCTCATGCCCAAGCAGAGGGACTCTCGTGCCCATCCAGCATGTGGGACCTGCTGGACTGCAGTTGATGCCGTTGGTGACATCCTCCGTGGCCCCGGTGACATGGCGTTCTTACGGTAAGGCATGGGCCGAATGGTTAGTTTTCGCTGCGGGCCACCCGATCGCTATATCTGAATGTTCCAGGCTGGAAGTGACTTGCCAATACCTGATGCATATGTACAACAATGGTTTGTCGAGCGCGGTCGCTAGGAACCGGTTGTCCGGCCTCGCTTTTCATTTTAAGCTACGGGGATGGTCTGACGTTACCAAATTTTTCATAGTGCGGCAGGCAGTCAAGGGATGGAGCAGAGGGCGACCTAGCAAGGAGAGCAGGAGGCCAGTTTCCTTCAGCCTCCTGTCTCGCTTCATTGACGGCATTCCTGCCGTCTGCCCTTCTCCTTTCGAGTCCGCCCTCTTCTCCGCCTCTTTCGCTTTGGCCTTTTTCGGTGCATTACGCATTGGTGAGTTGGTGTCTTCTTCTAAAGGAACCCATGGTGGCCTCTGGCATGACGATGTTATTTTGAGTAATGTGGGTTTACGTATTCGCATACGTAAATCCAAGACTGACCAATCCGGTAAGGGCTGCTGGATTCCCTTATTTTCCATATCCGGACCTGTGTGCCCCGTTAGATTGGTTCATAATTATATGGCGGTCCGCCATGGGGAATTTTCATTCCTAGTTCATGAAGATGGTTCCCCTATGACGAGATTCCAGTTCCTGTCGGTTTTTCGCAAATGCCTCAGGTCCTTGGGTTTTTCTCCATTGGAGTTTGGCACTCATTCCTTTAGGATCGGGGCTGCAACGGAGGCAGCCCGGGTGGGATTGCCCAGTGAAGTTATTCAGCGTATTGGCCGCTGGCGTTCGGCTTGTTTTGCACGCTATATCAGACCGGAACTACTGCTTCATTGATAATTTCCTTTGCAGGTTGTCTGTTAAAATGCCAGTTGCTGTTTCCGCACTAACGGTTTTTTACTTTTAGGCGCTGCTAAACCGGTGATCTGGCTGCTCGGCCATTCCTATATTTTTTGGGCTGGACAGCGAGCTGAGAATCGACCTGGCGGACGGGCCCTTGGATTCCGTGGCTTTGAGGTCAACTGGAGAGGAATTAGGGGTCTGATCTGGCCTCAGGTTCTCCCGGAGGTAGTTGGGATCGCTAGGTCAGCCCTGTCACCAGTGGTCCTTGTCATCCATGCCGGAGGAAATGACCTCGGTTCTCGTCGTTTGGCGGAGCTCATTACTACCATGCGATCGGACTTGGATAAGTTTCATTCATTTTTTCCAGAGCTGGTCATCGTGTGGTCCGAGGTCGTTTCTCGGGTTGTATGGCGGAGGGCCCAGGGTGCTGCTGCGCTCGAGCTCGTACACTCAATTCCCGTATATCGCGATTTGTGCGTTTTAAAGCGGGAATTGTGGTTCGACATCGGCAATTAGAAGGGGACAATTCGCCCCTCATGATTACGGATGGCGTTCATTTGAACGAAATTGGCTTGGACATATTCTTGTCCGGCATACAAGACGGCATAGAGCAAGCGCTGTGTTTGATGGGTGGGGGTCGGAGCGCAGTCTAAAGTCTTTGCTCCTCCGTGGCGGTATTTATCCAAAACTGGTATGTTTGTTAAGCTGAAGTGCGCCGGGAGTCCGGCCTGGCACAACGCTTCGTTTTGGAAGTTGCTAATAGTTATGGTTATCTTTGCTGTGACCGACCTACCTCCACAAAAAAGATGAGAGTATATAAGTGTTTTTGATAAAGCTCTCCAATAAAGTTTTATATTTTGGTTACATCGGTGTCGGTGTGTTTAATCAGACATGGGACGTGTTGGTTGGGGTGTTCAGGGTCTCAGCAGTCATAAGATTATAGGTAGTTAGGAAGTAAAGGGTGGTATCACAATCAAAGAGTGAGACAGAGGAGATATATGCAATTTATCTATCCCTACAGGATTCATCCACAGGGCTGCATATACCCTCATGTATGTATGCACGTATAAACTCATATACGTTTCTTAGAAGGTGTCACAAGAAGAGTGAATAACTAACGGCTTCATTGAGACCTCTAGGGACCAGAGTGTCCAAGGTCACGATCCATTTCGTCTCGCATTGTGCTAGACGCTTTCTGAGGTCACCACCCCTAATTCCTCCCACTATGGCATCAATGCCTCTGATTTTAAGTTTGGAGGGGTCACAGGAGTGGTGAGATCTAAAATGTCTAGGGAGTGTTTTCAGGACACTTGGATCAACCTCTGATATGGCCGCAGCAATGTCCCTGACATGCTCCCTGACCCTGATGCGGAGCTCACGAGAAGTGAGCCCCACATAGGTCAGGGGGCATGTACACGTAGCGAAGTATATCACGTGTGTGGTACCACATGTGATATATTGTTTAATATGGAAGTTCTTTAATCCATCTGAAGAGTGGAAAGTTGAGCTACGGAGGACATTGCTACAAGCCAAGCAGTGCCCACAAGGAAAACATCCCTGTATCGGCCCGCGTGATCCAAAGGGACTGGCCCTGGGCGGGACATAGTGGCTGTGTACCAAAATGTCCTTCAGACTTCTGGCCCGCCTCGAGGTCATCATCGGATTCTGGGTCAGTACCTCCGCAAGTAACGGGTCAGTAAAAAGTACCGGCCAATGTCTCTTCATAATATGGCGCATAGTCTCCCATTCCTCGTTGTAGGTCCCAATGAACCTCACTATGCCATCCTGTTTTGTTTTTTTTTGGGGTATTAATCAGCAATTGTGCTCTCAAAGTTTTTTTCGCACGGTTGTAGCCAGATTTTATGCTTCTCATGCTGTACCCCCTATCACGAAAGCGGTCTCTGAGGTCCACAGACTGTGCCTCAAACATGGTGTCAAATGAGCATATCCGTCTCACCCTTAGGTACTGCCCGGTCGGGATGGCGCGAATTGTGGACGGATTATGGGCTGAGGACGCATGCAGCAGTGCATTTACAGACGTCTCCTTGCGGAAGACGTCCGTTTGGATCGACCCTCTATCATCAACCGTTATTAATATGTCTAGGAAATCGATCCTGCATCTGCTGCTTTTGTGAGTCAATTTGATATTAAATTTGTTGATGTTCAGCTGTCCCATAAACTGATTGAGCTGCTCCGGACTACCCTGCCACACAAAAAAGATGTCATCTATATATCCCAGCCAACACTGCACATGGGCGCAAAGCTCGGGGCCTCCGTCACCGAAAACCAGCCTCTCCCAGTACCCCAGAAAGAGACCGGCATACGAAGGTGCACAAGCCGCGCCCATGGCAGTGCCCCGCTGCTGCAGGTAAAAAATGTCCTTAAATACAAAGAAATTGTGTGACAAGGCAAACTGGAGAAGCTCAATTATCAGTTCGCCCATATCGTCATCCCGACCAGACGTCCCGAGGAAGAACCGGACCGCTCTGAGACCGTCTTCGTGGGAAATGCAGGTATAGAGGCTTTCGATGTCGGCGGTAACCAGAATCATGTCATGTTCCACAAAGACACCGTCAATGTGACACAGGCCGTCCATAGTATCACGCACATAAGAGGGCAGTGCTTCCACCAAGGGTTTCAGATGGTGATCTATAAATTTACAAATGGGGTCGCACATGCCGGACACTATCGGGAGCCCAGGTGGGTTGACGGCGTCTTTGTGGATTTTAGGTAGGATATAGAATGTAGGTATCCTCGGGTGTTTGTTACAAAGTCCCTCAAGCATTTTCTTGGTAATCAAGCCTTTCTCGAGAGCCTCATTCAGGATGGCAGTGAGCTCACTGGAAAATGCAACCAACGGATTGGAGGGGAGTTTCCTGTATGTCTCCCTATTCCGTAACTGCCTCAGTACCTCCCGTTCATACTTTTCTATTGGTAACACAACAACATTCCCCCCCTTGTCTGCTGATTTTATTATTATATCATGGTATCCCTGCAGTTCAACCAGTGCTAACCTTTGTGCCCGTGTCAAATTGTCACGTCTGCATCTGGTTGATATTTGTCTGAAGTCATCACATACCATCTTGGTAAAGATGTCTACAGCTGGACTCAGAGACAGGGGGGAAACTTTGTAGATTTTGGTAGCAAAGCATGTGGGAACGTACCTGTAGATGGTGCCTCCTGTTCCTGGAGTAGATCCTCTAGGTTCTGGATGGCATCCCTTTCCACCTGACTGTCAGACACCGTACTCCGCTTGTGAAAAAGTTTTTTTTAAAATTAGTTTACGAGAGAATAGGTTGAGGTCCTTCAAGGCTGTAAATAGATGGAAGGGATTAGCAGGGGAAAATGTGAGACCTCGTGATAAGACCTCCACCTGAGCACCAGTGAGCACCCGTGTTGATAGATTGATTACCTGCAACCTGTTGCCCTGCCACTTAGTCCTTCCTTGGGCAGCAGGTGGACGGGCCCGTTGCTTAACGTGCGCTCCAACTGTTTCGGCCGCAGTTGGGGAGCTCACTGTTGCCTCGGAGGAGGAATCACCACAAGAGGTCTCCGACACCAGTGAAGAGGATCGAGATTTCTGATTCTTGGAGGAAAAACCCCCTGTACGTCCTCTCCCTGTGTCCATTCTCCATTTATGGGCCCTTCTTGTCGAATAGTCAACAATATCCCTGTTTAATTTTTTAAGTTTAAATGCCTTGATCTCCCATTCGCATCTCTCCAACTCCTGATTCATTTCGGAATTAAATCGGGTCATGACTTCAGGTGTACAGGTGTCATTCAGACTTTTTTTCTAGGGATTCTAATTCTGTCTCCATCAAGGTCAGGGCGGATGAATTATCGTCCCATAATAGGCCCAAAAAGCCGCGGGAACACGTCTGAGCGAGTTCCTCCCATTTTGTCTTAAAACCTTCATCTTCCAGAGTGAAGGAGGGAAAGACCTGTACACGGAGGCCACGGGGTATTATCCCTGGCCCTAAAATTCATGTTGGATGGGAGACTATCTGTGATAAACAGAAAACAAACATGTATTAGAAAAACACTCCAAAGAGCACAACGTAATTGTGTGTGGGGATAATGTAGTATGAACCCCCACAATTGGGACAATCTCAATAGCATGATACATAAGCAAGAGGAAGAGTTGTTGAATGCAAAAATAGACAAATTTTATTAAGTACAGCAGGTGATTAATCCTTAAAATCATATAAAATCCAAATGATTACAGGATCTAAGGCCGCCGCCGCCTGTATTTAAAACCGGAGCTTTGGGGTTGATGGTCAGAACACCTCTACCCTGATGAAGATTTTAACAGACCTTTTTCGAAACGTACGTTGCTTTTCCTGAGGTTGCCCCTGTGACCAGGCAGGGCCATACCACCCCACCATTAATTGGTAGATATACTAGAGACATTATGGCATATGCTGCGATCTGGTGGGGGTTTTTGAGGGGCTAATGTCTTTGATAGGCTGACATGTGATCAAATGAATTTAATGTACGCACCGGAATGGGTGCATCACTGTTACGAGGGGGACCCGGGGAAGCGTGCCAAGATGGGAAATGGACAGCTTCCGCCGGTCAAGGTCCACTGTGCGGTGTAAGGGACCACTGCTATGGTCAGGAAAGAGTGAGCGGGTTGCTACTAGTGATCGTCTGGAATGTCACAGACGATCTATGTACACCGGTCCGCCCTATCCCATGAGGGTTGTATGGCTCAGGGCTTCTCGATCGGTGTACCTGTTGCACGGGGACGCACAGAGGTGCCTACGCACGTGTGCCAGCGGGAGTCACAGGATATGGCACGAGGGTAGCACAGAGGTGCCCACGCACGTGTGCTTTCAATAACCAGGTGAGTCCGGTGGAGACTCGAGGAGCTCACCTGGCACAGGAACACGGCCTGTTAAAGGAGATACTGCCGGAGCAGCAAGGCAGGAACACGGCCTGCAAACCAGGTGCTGCCTGAGCAGCAAGGGCAAAGCTCACAAAAGACAATAATGCCTGAGCAGTGGCGTGGCAGCACGCTGCCAGACATCCAAACATAGAAGGACGGTCGCGCGCCGCCATGATGGCAGGGGGAGCTTTTAAGGAGGTGTAGCTCCACCCAAGGGCGGGCGCGAGATGGACGTGACCCAATCAGGATTCGTGACGTCTTGGCCCGGCCAGTCAAGATTCAGCACACCACCAGCCTCGTTATCGGGCCGTGTGATATCAGTGAGCGAATCAGAAGACGTCAGGTGGGGCACATACTCATCTTCCTGCCTCTGGGTCATAAAGGCGGGATCCTCGGTTTCACAATGTGCAGAGATAAGGGAAGTCTTGCTGCTTCCCTGAGTATCCATCCTTTGCACACTGCGCAACCTCCCCGACCCTCTGTGATGCTAAGCAGGAGGGCTTGTGGCAGACAAGGGATGGGAGACCACTCCATTCCTTGCAAGGGGAGAACCACTAGGTGTCACCCTTCTGCTGCGTCTCCAAGGAGGCAACTCCTGCAGACTGCGCAGTCTCCCAGACCTTTGGTGCTGCTGAGCAGGAGGGCTCGCAGCAGACAAGGAATGGGGGACCACCTCATTCCTTGCAACAGGAGAGCCACGAGGTGTAACACATCACTATATGTTTATTGCTTAAACTTAGCCCTGACTTGGTATGGACCTCAGCCTTAGGTCCTGTAATCATTTGGATTTTATATGATTTTAATGATTAATCACCTGCTGTACTTAATAAAATTTGTCTATTTTTGCACTCAACAACTCTTGGTCTTCTTGCTTATGTATCATGATAAAAACTTTGCTTGCAAGTTGAACATAAATGTACATATTTGATTCACACTTTTTTATAGGCTGCTTGGACCTGCTTCCAAAATTTGCCTTATTAGTAAATTAAGTTCACCTGTGTGTAATTTATTCTCAGTATGAATACAACTGTTCTGTGAAGGACATAAGAGATCAAACAGCATCATGAAAACCAAGGAACACACCAGACATATCAGGAAAAAGGTTGTGGAGACAATGAAAGAAGGGTTAGGTTAAGACAAGCAGTCCAAGCTCTGCACATCCCATGGAACACTGTTTAATCAATCATTTTAAAATTGAAGGAGTGTGGCACAACTGAAAATCTACCAGGACATGGCCGTCCACCTAAACTGGCATCACAAACAAGGAGAGCACAAATTCGAGAATCAGCCAAGAGGCCCATGGTCACTGGGGGAGCCACAGTAATCCACAGCTCAGGTGGGAGAATCTGTCCACAGGATAGCCATTGCTCATATACCCCACAAATTTAGCCTTTATTGAGAATGATTTAACCCTTTCAAAGATATTGGAAGAGCACAACAACTAAGGTGCAGCAACAGAAACTGCACATGTGCCACTCTAAGGATTGAGGGAATAGTTACCACTACCAAGTGAACTACCTAAGTGATAAAAACTACACCCATACATGTTTCATGAATTTTATATTCTCTGTCTTGATTCATCAGGAGCTAAGACTAGTGATGGGTGGACTTGCAGATATCTGGCATGGTTGTAAATGCTTTCTGGCCACTCACTCTTCTTCTGGGGCTGCTCATTTACCTTCATGCATATTCAATGCTTCCCCCACCCACTGGCAGTCCTGGCGTCTGTGATTGGTTGCAGTCAGACAGCGCCCCAGCCTTTGTGACAGCACGTCTGGCTGCTTGCAATCACAGACCCTGTCTGCGAGTCACTGAACATTGGTATGAAAAAATAAAATAAAAACAAATTGTGTAGGGTCCCCCTATATTATGATACCCAGCACAGATGAAGCATACAGCTACAGCCCTTAGCTGTGCGCTTATCTTGGCTATGTATCAAAATAAGAGGAACCGCATGTGACTTTTTAAAAAAAAAATTTAAATAAATCATTTTAAAAAATGTCGTGTGGTCCCACCCAATTTTTATAACCAGCCATGATAAAGCCGACAGCTGAGAGGTGGTATTCTCAGGCTGGGGAAAACCATGCCTATTGGGACTCCTCAGCCTAAAAATAGCAGCCTACAGCTGCCCATAATTGTCACATCCATTAGATGCGACAATCCCAGAACTTTACCCAGCTCATCCAGAATGTCCTGGTGCAGTGGCAATCAGGGTAATAAAGGGTTAATAACAGCTCACAGCTGTCATTAAGACCCAGACTGTAGACTGTGAGCCCTCGGGGGCAGGGATCTCTATCCTCCTGTACCTGACTGTGTCTTGTATTGTTTATGATTATTGTACTTGTCCCTATTATGTACACCCCTTTCACATGTAAAGCGTCATGGAATTGATGGCGCTATAATAATAAATAATAATAATAATAATAAAGATTATTAATGGGAGGCGTCTATGAGACCCTTCCCCATTACAAATATGTAAGAGAAAACAAATAAATACAAACACTTAAAAAATCCTTTACTTGAAATAGAATTAAAAAAAAAACTCTTTCTCCAATTTATTGACCACGAAAACACCCAGGTCCGACATAATCCATACAAGGTCTCATGACGATTCCATCTCTGGTACATCTGAAGTGACAGGAGGTGGCCATAGAACATGACCACTCGCTGTGAGCTTCAGGCAGAGAATGAGCCATTCGATGAGCGGTGATGTCAATCAGGTTGTTTGCGGTTACAACTGGAGAGTCCCACGGTCCTGAAAACTTTTTGGTAATATATCTCACTTTTTGACTATATATAAAGATTTATGGGCCATATAACTTATTAAAGATGATGGCCGCAAACAGATAGTACATAATGCGCATGCTTAATCTGAAAGAGGACATTTTGACTACAGTAACATAGTGCTGGTTACTTCTAATTGCGTACTGAGCATGCGCGGGTTGTATGTAGTCTTTTACTATATACCCTCAGCTGTCATGGCAACCCATTAGTGCCCTGTAATCACATCATTGGGCCACCACTGGTGGCAGGGAATGGCGCACTCCCCAGGAATTGACAGTGGGATTTAACAAGCACGGGTGGATCTCTGATCAGATCAGCTGAAGGTGTGGGGAAAAATGCGGGATCACCATGTGAGCCCTCTTTAAATGGACAGACACGGCCTTGGATGTACAGGTATGTCCAAAGTCATGAAGGAATTAAAGGGCAACTACCCTTTTAAATACCTTTTTATAATAAGCTGTGGTGTGTGTACATGAGAAAATATACACTATTTTTGACCATTGTATTGACCGTATCTTCTATTTTTTAGTAGTTTTCATCTCTCCATGCTTCATCTCTCATTTTCATTTCTGTTCACGTTAGTGGGAGGAGACTAGCTGCGATGTTGTCTGCCATACACAGTGTGACATATGAAGAGGCATTTCTGTTAATTATTCCCCAGTAAAGCACACAGAAGCAACATGGAATAAAATATAGTACTGAGCAGTGTAGATGTGAATCCATTTTTACAGTGTCACACACAGATTTGAGGATCTCACTGCAAAAGACATTTCACCACAACAAACAAGGGGTACAACAGGGACAGTAAACAATGGTGCACCCTGGTGCTAGGGAGAGGGATGATGGGACACCTCCTGCACTCACCTGCAGCTGCACCCTGCACTCCTAGTCAGTCCCTAAACAGATTCCGCAACTATCACCAAGCAGGATACCTGAATCCCTGAGAGACCTTGTAATAACCCTGGCTAGTGAGCTCACAGGTCAGGGTCACTAGTCCCATCGCTGCATTAATACACCAAGTAAAAAAGCAGCAAACAGAGGGATACAAATCTCATCCAAAAAATTCAGCAATTACTTACAGCAAATAGAAAGCAGCAATTATAATCTGCCCAGGCCAACAAACTAATGCACTAGCAGGATGCAGCAAGACCCCCAATAAGGTAGAGGCATCACCGGTGCAAAAAAAGCAAATCCCACAAACACTTCCAATCCATGGTTTGTATAGGGCGCCATTCACACATGTAGGTGCACAGTATCTGGCTAGCAGCCTATTAGTTATGCCCATACTATTAGACTAGGCGGGCTGGCCAGTACTATCAAAGTGCACCATACAGGGACGGGGACTCCAGTGTGCAAGGCCTACATTAAGGGGCCTGGCTGTATCCTGTATAAAATGTGATGTGCAAAAAATATATATAAAATATATATATATATATATATATATATATATATATATAGATAGATAGATATATGAGATATTAGATGGTATTATGTATACTGTAGTCCCCATCCCTGTATGGTGCACTTATATAGTACTGGGCAGCCCGCCTAGTCTAATAGTATGGGCGTAACTAATAGGCTGCTAGCCAGATACTGTGTACCTACATGTGACATGTGTGAACCGTGCCCTATACAAGCCATCTGTGTGCAATTTTATTATCCAGAAATTGCCCCCTCCATAAGTGTGTGAGTGATTTGCTTCTTTTGCACCTGTGATGCCTCCACCATATTGGGGGTCTTGCTGCATCCTGCTAGTGCAATAGTTCCTTGGCCTGGGCAGGTTATAACTGCTGCCCTCTATTTACTAATACACCAAGAATGGATTATACAAAGGACAGGGGAAACAAAGGATAAAACCCCACTTCACGGCTGCAGTCAGACACCAGGACTGCAGCCTATACCACTTAATTGCAACAAGGGCTCAGCAGCTCCTTCCACCTCGAGGTCTAGCTTCAGAATGAATCAGAATAACCTGCCCCCTCTACTAAGAGATGTGACCAAATATAGGGGAAGGGAGTGATCACCAGCCGAAAGCATCCAAGGCCAGGAGTCAGAAGCTGCTGAAAAGTAAAACTGACATTAACCCTTTTAGCAACAAAGGAAAGGAAATTATGCTTAATGGGATTAATCTCAGATGCCAAAGAGAGGCTCTGACCCAGATCCTGTCACAAGTCTCTAGATGCAGATAGATGGCCGTGACATACAGTGAGGTAAAATACCTGTTAGAAAGCTCAGCAAAATCTGTGTCTTCCCCTGCTTGTTTTGTCACTCTGCTCCTCCTTCCCACTATAGTTGTGTAGAAGTGTAACCTGACATCATGCTCAGCTAGCAGTACATCTTATCTTAAGCAAGGGGAAGTTGATCTTTTTTTTTTAGAGTGGATGGCAAGTTCAGGGGGTGGGGGTGAAGTGGCTCATATGTGGAGAAAGAGGTTGAAATCTCAAGTTTTATTTCAAAGTTTCTTATATTCGCTGGTACTAATGATTTATACAAAGTTTACGAAAAGCACAGTTACCATTTAAGGGGTTAAAACATCCAAGAAAACAACTTGAATCTTAAGTATAAGCCCCCAGGAGTGGTTATACAATTTTTGCATGGATACATAGTTCCTGATACATGTAAGATGGAACTTCTGCTTATTAGGTGGCTGCTAATGACAAAGGTCATTTGGGGAATTAAAGTGGGACAACTGTCAGTGTCTTATAAGCCAGTGCAGAGCTCTGCGGGAGGAAATGCTTCTGCCTGTTACAGTTCCTGTCTTCTCTATCCTTCACACACTGTCTATTCTTGGTATTTCCGACAACAACTTGACCATTGACGTCAAAATTACTCAACAGTTGTTTTCAGGAAAAAGATTATTTGCATTTGAATAGAAAGAGTTTTTTAAAGGACCCCAAACAAGGTGCGAAGGGAGTGAGGCTTGGAAACATTTTGTGATTGCTTCTGCAGCTAAAATCTTGGGTTTTTGGGGTCCCTGCCAAGAATAAAAAAGTAGTTAGCACATAAAAGTTGTGTATGTAACTATTTAAGAGACGATCTCTAGGTTACCGAGAAATGTGAGGATAGAAACGTAGTACACAGCTGCTCAAGTCAGCCTTCACAAAATGAATTCCTTCCTCCCTGATGTACACAACCCCCCTTTCTTTTCCAGTTTCCTGCCCCAAAGGAACCTGCACGCCAAACTCAAAGACTCTGAAAGAGATCCTTTTGACCTGATATGTTTTTAGAAATCACATGACTACAGCTTCTCTTCCCACGGCAAAACAATAGGGAAACAATTTATTTAGAAACACACACATGACCAGTGGCGTACCGCCAATGGTGGCAGACCAGAGGGTCGCTAAGGGGCTCAAGAATTGAGGGAGCCCAGGCCGAGTGTCGACACTGGGCCCTCTACCTGGCATCACACTGTGCTTTCCACTGTATCAGCAATCGGGATGACGACATACATTACAGTTCAAAAATATGGGGTCACTTAGATATTTTCTTATTTTTGTAAGACAAACACATTTTTTTTCAATGAAGCCAACATTAAATTACACAGAAATCCCCTCTATACATTGTTATGTGATAAATGACTATTCAGCTGCAAACGTCTGGTTTTGAATGCAATATCTACATACAGTAGGTGTATAGAGGCCAACAACCACCACTCCAGTGTCAAATGGTACATTGTGTTTGCTAACTGTGTTCGAAGGCTAATGGATGTTTAGAAATCCCTTGAAAACCCTTGTGCAAGTATGCTAGCACAGCTGAAAACAGTTTTGCTCATTAGAGAAGCTATAAAACTGACCTTCCTTTGAGCTAGTTGAGAATCTGGAGCAATACATTTGTTGGTTCCATTAAACTCTCAAAATGGCCAGAAAAAGAGAACTTTCATGTGAAACTCGACAGTCTATTCTTGTTCTTAGAAATAAAAAAAGGAGCCAGCACGATCTGAAATTGGCATGCATCATATAAAAAGTGAAAATTCACAGATTTATTCCAACTGTACTATAATAAAAAAAATGAGATTTTTAGCAAATAATTGATCAATTTTTTGAGCCACCCCTGCCAACGTCACGGCAAATCTCAATAGGGGGGTCCTACTCTATATTCTGTATTTCATGTGCCATGCGGCCTCCTAGATGAAGTTAAAAGCAGAACCATAATGGAGCACACATACCTGCAACCTGTATATAGCCGCTTCCATGTTGCAAAAAAGGCAATTGTGGATAGAGGCCAGCCCAGGTCCCAGCATGTGGAGCAAGCTCTACACATACCAGGACTATATCACAACTGATCCTCCCAGTGCCAAACAGCAACCATTGATAAAGGCGGACCAGATCCAAGAATGGTGCTTAATTAGTATTGCCTGTGGAAAGGAGTGAGGTAACTGAATCTGAACAGCTACCAACAGGAGGAATACATAGCAAACCAAAATCAGGCGTGCATGGTATAGTGATGGTCAGTCACCAGAATTGTAGCATAACTACGGTCAAAACAGAGAAAAAAATTGAGATTTGCCGTGACGTTGGCAGGGGTGGCTCAAAGAATTGATCAATTATTTGCTAAAAATCTCAATTATTTGCTAAAAATCTCATTTATATTACAGTACAGTTGGAATAAATCTGTGAATTTGCACTTTTTATATGATGCATGCCATTTTCAGATCGTGCTGGCTCCCCTCTCTCTCTGTTTGGTTGTAGTTATGCTACAAATGTCTGGTGGCTGGTCACCACCATGCTATGCACGCCTGATCTTGGTTTGCAATATATTCCTCCTGTTGGTAGCTGTTCACATTCAGTTGCCTCACCCTTTCCACAGGCATTGCTGATTAAGCACCATACTTGGATCTGGTCCGCCTTTATCAATGGTTGCTGTCTGGCACTGGGAGAGTCAGTTCTGATATAGTCCTGGTATGTGTAGAGCTTGCTCCACATGCTGGGACCTGGGCTGGTCTCTATCCACAATTGCCTCTTTTGCAACATAGAAGCGGTTATATATACAGGTTACAGGTATGTGTGCTCCATTATGGTTCTGCTTTTAACTTTATCTATGAGGCCGCATGGCACATGAAATA
The DNA here is from genome assembly GCF_048569485.1 of Anomaloglossus baeobatrachus. Classification (NCBI taxonomy): domain Eukaryota; kingdom Metazoa; phylum Chordata; class Amphibia; order Anura; family Aromobatidae; genus Anomaloglossus; species Anomaloglossus baeobatrachus. Next base: position 132,306,583 of record NC_134364.1, on the reverse strand, counting down.
CAGAATATAGAGTAGGACCCCCCTATTGAGATTTGCCGTGACGTTGGCAGGGGTGGCTCAAAGAATTGATCAATTATTTGCTAAAAATCTCATTTATATTACAGTACAGTTGGAATAAATCTGTGAATTTGCACTTTTTATATGATGCATGCCATTTTCAGATCGTGCTGGCTCCCCTCTCTCTTTGTTCTTAGAAATGAAGGATACTCCATGCGAGAAATTGCCAAGAAACTGAAGATTTCCTACATCGGTGTGTACTACTCCCTTCAGAGGAGAGCACAAACAGGCTGTAACCAGAGTAGAGAGAAGTGGAGGCCGCGCTGCACAACTGAGCAACAAGACAAGTGCATAAGAGGCTCTAGTGTGAGAAATCCACGCCTCACAGGTCCTCAACTGGCAGCTTCATTACATAGTACCTGCAAAACGCCAGTGTCACCGTCTACAGTGAAGAGGCGACTCCGGGATGCCGGCCTTCAGGGCAGAGAGGCAAAGAAAAAGCCATATCTGAGAATGGCTAATAAAGAAAAAGATTAATATGGGCAAAAGAACAGGACAGAGGAAGATTGGAAAAAGTGTTATGGACAGACAAATAAAAGTTTGAGGTGTTTGGATCTCACAGAAGAACATTTGTGAGATGCAGAACTACTGAAAAGATGGTGGAAGACTGCCTGACGCCATCTGTCAAGCATGGTGGAGGTAATGTGATGGTCTGGGGTTGCTTTGGTGCTGGTAAAGTGGGAGATTTGTACAAGGCAAAAGGGATTTTGAATAAGGAAGGCTATCACTGCATTTTGCAAGGCCATGCCATACCCTGTGGACAGCGCCTGATTGAAGCCAATTTCATCCTACAACAGGACAATGACCCAAAGCCACCTCCAAATTATGCATGAACTATTTAGGGAAGAGGCCGGCAGCTGGTATCTATCTGTAATGGAGGGGCCCAGTCACCAGACCTCAACCCTATAGAGCTGTTGTGGGGGCAGCGTGACCGTATGGTGCCAAAAAGTGCCCATCAACCAATCCAACTTGTGGAGGGGGGAAGCATGGGGCGAAATATCTCCAGATTACCCCCGCAAATTACCACCTAGAATGCCAGAGGTCTGCAAAGCTGGAATTGCTGCAAAGGAGCGATCTGTGCCGAAAGCAAAGTGTGAAGAGAAAATTATTATTTCAAGTAAAAATCATTATTTCTGACCTCGTCACTGTCTGCACGAGATTCTCTATTCATTATGCAACTCATTTGATGAATAAAGGTAGGATTATTCATAGAAAAGACAAAATTGTCTGGTTGAACTGTAGTGTAGTTGAAAGTAATGATGGAAAAGGGAACGATTTGCTGTCTGCTCCCTCCATGATTCGCACACTGCAGATCTCACAGCTCAGCGGGGGCCATGACATCACTTCATCACACCCGCTGCGTAGAGCAGTAACGATAGACCTTCATAACGCACCCTACCGCAACTGGAGCAGCGGGGGACCGAGGAGAGGTTAGTATTTTTTTTTTATCTCAGTACACTGTGGCCATAATACTACTTGAATGACTATGGGTTAAGCATTATACTTTATAGAGATCTATGGGTTGTGCCTTATACTATAAGAAGGACTATGGGCTGTGCATTATATTGTATGGAGGATTATAGGCTCTGCATGCTATATAGAGGAGCATTATACATTATGAATGATCATGACCTGTGCATTATACTGTATATTGAGGTGCATTATACTATATGAAAGACTATAAAGATGCATTATATACAGTCAGGTCCAGAAATATTTGGACAGTGACACAAGTTTTGTTATTTTAGCTGTTTACAAAAACATGTTCAGAAATACAATTATATATATAATATGGGCTGAAAGTGCACACTCCCAGCTGCAATATGAGAGTTTTCACATCCAAATCGGAGAAAGGGTTTAGGAATCATAGCTCTGTAATGCATAGCCTCCTCTTTTTAAAGGGACCAAAAGTAATTGGACAAGGGACTCTAAGGGCTGCAATTAACTCTGAAGGCGTCTCCCTCGTTAACCTGTAATCAATGAAGTAGTTAAAAGGTCTGGGGTTGATTACAGGTGTGTGGTTTTTCATTTGGAAGCTGTTGCTGTGACCAGACAACATGCGGTCTAAGGAACTCTCAATTGAGGTGAAGCAGAACATCCTGAGGCTGAAAAAAAAGAAAAAATCCATCAGAGAGATAGCAGACATGCTTGGAGTAGCAAAATCAACAGTCGGGTACATTCTGAGAAAAAAGGAATTGACTGGTGAGCTTGGGAACTCAAAAAGGCCTGGGCGTCCACGGATGACAACAGTGGTGGATGATCGCCGCATACTTTCTTTGGTGAAGAAGAACCCGTTGACAACATCAACTGAAGTCCAGAACACTCTCAGTGAAGTAGGTGTATCTGTCTCTAAGTCAACAGTAAAGAGAAGACTCCATGAAAGTAAATACAAAGGGTTCACATCTAGATGCAAACCATTCATCAATTCCAAAAATAGACAGGCCAGAGTTAAATTTGCTGAAAAACACCTCATGAAGCCAGCTCAGTTCTGGAAAAGTATTCTATGGACAGATGAGATAAAGATCAACCTGTACCAGAATGATGGGAAGAAAAAAGTTTGGAGAAGAAAGGGAACGGCACATGATCGAAGGCACACCACATCCTCTGTAAAACATGGTGGAGGCAACGTGATGGCATGGGCATGCATGGCTTTCAATGGCACTGGGTCACTTGTGTTTATTGATGACATAACAGCAGACAAGAGTAGCCGGATGAATTCTGAAGTGTACCGGGATATACTTTCAGCCCAGATTCAGCCAAATGCCGCAAAGTTGATCAGATGGCGCTTCATAGTACAGATGGACAATGACCCCAAGCATACAGCCAAAGCTACCCAGGAGTTCATGAGTGCAAAAAAGTGGAACATTCTGCAATGGCCAAGTCAATCACCAGATCTTAACCCAATTGAGCATGCATTTCACTTGCTCAAATCCAGACTTAAGACGGAAAGACCCACAAACAAGCAAGACCTGAAGGCTGCAGCTGTAAAGGCCTGGCAAAGCATTAAGAAGGAGGAAACCCAGCGTTTGGTGATGTCCATGGGTTCCAGACTTAAGGCAGTGATTGCCTCCAAAGGATTCGCAACAAAATATTGAAAATAAAAATATTTTGTTTGGGTTTGGTTTATTTGTCCAATTACTTTTGACCTCCTAAAATGTGGAGTGTTTGTAAAGAAATGTGACAATTCCTACAATTTCTATCAGATATTTTTGTTCAAACCTTCAAATTAAACGTTACAATCTGCACTTGAATTCTGTTGTAGAGGTTTCATTTCAAATCCAATGTGGTGGCATGCAGAGCCCAACTCGCCAAAATTGTGTCACTGTCCAAATATTTCTGGACCTAACTGTATAGAGCACTAAGGGGTAATTTGCACACTACGACATCTCAGCTGCGATGCCGGTGGGGTCAAATCGAAAGTGACGCACATCCGGCGTCGCTGTCGACATCGTAGTGTGTAAATCGTTTTTGATACGATTAACGAGCGCAAAAGCGTCGAAATTGTATGATCGGTGTAGTGTCGGTCATTTCCATAATTTCGGAAGGACCGATGTTACGATGTTGTTCCTCGTTCCTGCGGCAGTATACATCGCTGTGTATGATGCCGCAGGAGCGAGGAACATCTCCTACCTGCATCCCGGCTGCAATGAGGAAGGAAGAAGATGGGCGAGATGTTTACATCCCGCTCATCTCTGCCCCTCTGCTTCTATTGGCCGCCTGCCGTGTGAAGTCGCTGTGACGCCACACGACCCGCCCCCTTAGGAAGGAGGCGGTTCGCCAGCCAGAGCGATGTCACAGGGCAAGTAAGTGCATGTGAAGCTCCCGTAGTGATAATTTTCACTACGGCAGCTATCACAAGATATCGCAGCTGTGACGGGGGCGGGGACTATCGCACTCGGCATCGCTAGCAACGGATTGCGATGTCGTAGTGTGCAAAGTACCCCTAAGTAGAGTGCATTATATTATATGGAGGACTATGGGGGCATTATACTATATGGCTGGACTCACACGAACGTATGAAAATACAGTCCCATTCTAGTTTGCGAGAGTCGGACATTAGTGATTCGTGTGGTCTCCCGTGTGTACTGTGTGTGTACTGCGTATGGCAGACATGTCATCCATAGTATTGTCCGTGTGTATTCCGTGTGTAATCCGTGTGCAATGCATGTGCTTTCCGTTTTCCTTGACTTATCCAACATATGTTTTTCATGATTTATAATTGTGAGCTCATGCTCCCTGTATGGTGCACTTATATAGTACTGGGCAGCCCGCCTAGTCTAATAGTATGGGCGTAACTAATAGGCTACTAGCCAGATACTGTGCACCTACATGTGTGAACGGTGCCCTATACAAGCCATCTGTGTACAATTTTATTATCCAAAAATTGCGCCCTCCATAAGTGTGTGAGTGATTTGCTTCTTTTGCACCTGTGATGCCTCCACCATATTGGGGTCTTGCTGCATCCTCCTAGTGCAATAGTTCCTTGGCCTAGGCAGGTTATAACTGCTGCCCTCTATTTACTAATACACCAAGAATGGATTGCACAACGGACAGGGGAAACAGAGGATAAAACCCCACTTCACGGCTGCAGTCAGACACAAGGACTGCAGCTTATACCACTTCATTGCAACAAGGGCTGAGCAGCTCCTTCCACCTCGAGGTCTAGCTTCAGAATGAATCAGAATAACCTGCCCCCTCTACTGGGAGATGTGACCAAATATTGGGGAAGGGAGTTGTCACCAACCGGTCCCCCGCTGCTCCGGTAGCGGCAGGGAACATTATGACGCTCCTGTTGGTAGGGCTAACTTATAAATTAAAGTCAGAAAAATGACACAGTGATAACACAACAAACAATTGTGTAGCTGTTCGTGTGAAACCATTGTATGTGACAGTGCCCTGTCCTTTGGAGATATGTCCTTGCCTCTTACTTTTAACACCACTGAAATAATTTTATTTCATTTTTATATTGTCAAGAGAGTTTGGTGAGCAATACCCTGAAGATTTGTACCGCTGAGGCGGCGTAGATTTTGGGTTCATCCTCTCCTATGCCAACGATACAGCAGAGGACATTTCCATAGATTGTATTCAGAGTTAAGACAAAATGTTGATAAATTCCATGATTCTACCCGCATGTCCATTACTACCTTTGATAGTTTGTTGAATATGATTAGGCCACTGATCACCTTCCAGGACACAAACATGCGTCGTGCCATATCTGCAGAACAGCGTTTGTTGATCACTATACGGTATTTATATTTTCATCCTTTTTTATAATTAATTTAATTGACAATTTATTTATGCGTTTTTTTGTTTGTTTTTTTTTTAATTATTTTTTACTACATAGATTCCTTGCTACAGGACTATCATATGCTGCATTACATCTGGAGACTTTACTTGGAAAATCAACAATTTCAGTCATTGTAAGGAAAACGTGTGATGCCAAATGAGGAGGATTGGTACCGGATAGCAAATGGATTTTATGAAACAACTCACTTTCCTAATTGCATCAGTGCCATTGATGGTAAACACATACATGTAAAAAACCACCAAACTCGGGCACACAATATTATAATTACAAGCAATATTTCTCTGTTGTTCTCCTGGCAATAGCTGATACTAAATACAATTGTGTTGCAGTAGATATTGGTGCATATGGCAGAACAGGAGATTCACGAATTTTTAATACATCTGTAATGGGTTAAAGACTTAGGGGGGCTTTGCACGCTGCGACTTCGCTACTGCGATGTCGTCGGAGTCAAATCGAAAGTGATGCACATCCGGCGCCGGTAACGATGTCGCAACGTGTAAAGCCTAGATGTGCCGATAAACAATCGCAAAAGCGCCGAAAATCGGCGATCTGTGTAGCCTCGGTCATTTCTATAATGTCGCACCAATAGGAGGTACGATGTTGTTCCTCGTTCCTGCAGCAGCGCACATCGCTGTGTATGAAGCCGCAGGAGCGAGGAACATCTACCTGCCTCCACCGACTATGCGGAAGGAAGGAGGTGGGCGGGATGTTTACGTCCCGCTCATCTCCGCCCCTCCGCTGCTATTGGCCGCCTGCCGTGTGACGTCGCTGTGACACCGCACGACCCACCCCCTTAGGAAGGAGGCGGGTCGCCGGCCAGAGCGACTTCGCAGGGCAGGTAAGTGCGTGTGAAGCTGCCGTAGTGATAATGTTCGCTACGCCAGCTATCACAAGATATCGCATGTGCGACGGGGGCGGGGACTATCGCGCTCGACATCGCTACCATCGGCTAGCAATGTTGCAGCGTGCAAAGTACCCCTTAGGAACAATGATTTGTCTGTTCCACCCCCGCGGCTGTTGCCAGGCACATCTGAAACACAGGCTCCTTTTGTGTTAGTAGGGGATGAGACCTTTCAACTTCGTAGAGAAGTACTGAGGCCTTATCCACGTTGTGTTCTGGATAATAAACACCGGATATTTAACTATTTAAGGCTAGTTTCACACTTGCGTTGAATGGCATCCGTTGCATTGCGTTGTGTGATGGATGCAACAGATGTGTTGCATATAGTGGCAAAACGGTCGCCGGGTGATCAGCTGGTCGCTCACAGCAGCCGGTCGCCGGGTGATCAGCTGGTCGCTCACAGCAGCCAGCCGCCGGGTGATCAGCTGATCGCTCACAGCAGCCGGCCGCTGGGTGATCAGCTGATCGTTCGGCCGCCGAGAATGTGGCGGGGGCAGAGTGCGGGGTGGGTGGAGCCAAGCGGGGCCATGGCACAGAGGACATCAGTGCCGCGGGGACAGCATGGCTGGGGACAGGTGAGTGTGTGTGTGTGTGTGTGCGTGTTTACATGCGGAGTGGAGTACGGGAGGGGGCGGAGCCGAGCGGGGAAGTGTCGAGCTCCCTGCACACGTAGCCAGGGTAAATATCGGGTAACTAAGCAAAGCACTTTGCTTGGTTACCTGAGTTCACCGCTTAGTGCTGGCTCCTTGCACACATAGCCAGGGTAAATATCGGGTTACCAAACAAAGTGCTTTGCTTAGTAACCCGATGTGTACCCTGGTTATGTGTGCAGGGAGCTAGAGAGAGCATGCACAGTGAAATCCTAAGGATTCCGCTGCTCAAAAAATGTTACATGCTGCGTTCCTTGCGCCCCGCGGAAGCAATGCAGCGTCGGCCAGCGGAAGCAATGCAGGTCCATCAGTCGCAATCTGTTGTCCATGCAAGTCTATGGGAAGCAGTGGAATCCGTTAACAGATTCCACTGTTTTTCAAAATGGCGGATTTCGACTGAAGGAAAACAACGCAAGTGTGAAACTAGCCTAACTCACAAGATCTCCTTCTCTACTCCCCTCTCTTCTCCTCTTCCCACCATCGCATCCAAGATTTATCCCGTGCCTCCCCCATACTCTGGAATGCTCTGCCACAACACATCGGACTCTCGTCTACCTTGACAAGCTTCAAAAGGAGCCTGAAGACTCACCTCTTCCGACAAGCCTACAACCTGCCGTGACCCTCAGTCTGACACAGCGCCACACTATCAGCTCTACCCTCACCTACTGTATCCTCACCCGTGCCATGTAGACTGTGATCCCTCGCGGGCAGAGACCTCTATCCTCCTGTACCTGTCTGTGCCTTATATTGTTCATGATTATTGTACTTATTATGTATACCTCTTTCACATGTAAAGCACCATGGAATTGATGGCGCTATAATAATAAATAATAATAACTATAGATTGACCAGAGCACGATGTGTTGTTGAATGCGCATTTGGCATTCTTACAGCCAAATGGAGAGTATTGATATCCCCATTGCAACTGAGTGAACAAAATGTAAATACCATTATCAAAGCTTGCGTAGTATTACATAATTTTGTCAGAAAGTATGATAACAATGCAGAGACTGATAGCAGACCTCAGTCTGTAACTGGTGAAGCACGTCACCCAGGTTTTGCAACGAAACATACGTGGCCCTTCAGGCATACGTGTCAGAGAAATATTCACAAATTACTTTGCATCTCCTGAGGCTGAAATTGCTATACCAGAAAATGTATTGGTTATGCATGGAGACATGGCTTAAACTATGTTATGATTAAAATGAAACTTTGATTTGACGAGTAAAGAAAAATAATGTTTATTGTTTACATTTTTGCTAATAACATTTACTCATCTTAATCAATATGTGACCTGAAAATCAGTTATGAGGCTTTTTAGCATCTTTTAATTTAACAATCACAATAAACATAGTTTCAAAAATAACCCATATTTACAGCATATGAATATTTTTGATTACACCTTTGTAAAGCAAACAAACAAGTGAACTACATAATAACAGCATTATACATTCTGGATTGTGGTTGGTGATTGGGGAATATTTTGTGAATAATGAGCATTCATTGGCTGTTGTGTTATGTTTGATTTTGTGTTATGTATCTATTAGTTTGTGGAGTAATGGCAGATCTGGATGTATGAGCATGTGCTGGATATTGCATATGTTGGGGAAAATTAGATCCTTGATGAGCCCTAACAGAAGACCGTGATTGCCGACATTGTTGTGTAAGAGATCCAGGTGGCTCATTTAATTGGTTGCTATAGCTTACAGCTGGCTTTGCACACTACGACATCAAAGGTGCGATGTCGGTGGGGTCAAATCGAAAACGACGCACATCCGGCGTCACTTGCGATGTCGTAGTGTGTAAAACCTGGACGCCTTTCTTGAAAAATGTAATATTACCAGTTATGTATATTAGATTTTATGACAGGGTATTGATCCAGGGAACTAGTCTGATTGCCGGATGTGGAGTCAGGAAGGACATTTTTTCCCCATTGGAGCTTGTTTGCCACATTGGTTTTTTTTTGCCTTCCTCTGGATCAACATGTTAGGCTACGGGTTGAACTAGATGGACTTAGAGTCTCCCTTCAACCTTAAAAAATTATGATACTATACTACTATGATAATAACTGATGGACTGAGTAATATTTCTGGATTGAAATGAGGTTTATTGTACTAACAGAAAATGTGCAATCCGCATTTAAACAAAATTTGACCGGTGCAAAAGTATGGGCACCCTTATCAATGTCTTGATTTGAACACTCCTAACTACTTTTTACTGACTTACTAAAGCACTAAATTGGTTTTGTATCCTCATTGAGCTTTGAGCTTCATAAACAGGTGTATCCAATCATGAGAAAAGGTATTTAAGGTGGCCACTTGCAAGTTGTTCTCCTATTTGAATCTCCTATGAAGAGTGGCATCATGGGCTCCTCAAAACAACTCTTAAATGATCTGAAAACAAAGATTATTCAGCATAGTTGTTCAGGGGAAGGTACAAAAAGTTGTCTCAGAGATTTAAACTGTCAGTTTCCACTGTGAGGAACATAGTAAGGAAATAGAAGAACACAGGTACAGTTCTTGTTAAGCCCAGAAGTGGCAGGCCAAGAAAAATATCAGAAAGGCAGAGAAGAAGAATGGTGAGAACAGTCAAGGACAATCCACAGACCACCTCCAAAGACCTGCAGCATCATCTTGCTGCAGATGGTGTCAATGTGCATCGGTCAACAATACAGCGCACGTTGCACAAGGAGAAGCTGTATGGGAGAGTGATGGGAAAGAAGCCGTTTCTGCAAGCACGCCACAAACAGAGTCACCTGAGGTGTGCAAAAGCACATTTGGACAAGCCAGTTACATTTTGGAAGAAGGTCCTGTGGACTGATGAAACAAAGATTGAGTTGTTTGGTCATACAAAAAGGCGTTATGCATGGAGGCAAAAAAACACGGCATTCCAAGAAAAGCACTTGCTACCCACAGTAAAATTTGGTGGAGGTTCCATCATGCTTTGGGGCTATGTGGCCAATGCCGGCACCGGGAATCTTGTTAAAGTTGAGGGTCGCATGGATTCAACTCAGTATCAGCAGATTCTTGACAATAATGTGCAAGAATCAGTGACAAAGTTGAAGTTACGCAGGGGATGGATATTTCAGCAAGACAATGATCCAAAACACCGCTCCAAATCTACTCAGGCATTCATGCAGAGGAACAATTACAATGTTCTGGAATGGCCATCCCAGTCCCCAGACCTGAATATCATTGAACATCTGTGGGATGATTTGAAGCCGCTGTCCATGCTCGGCGACCATCAAACTTAACTGAACTGGAATTGTTTTGTAAACAGGAATGGTCAAATCTACCTTCATCCAGGATCCAGGAACTCATTAAAAGCTACAGGAAGCGACTAGAGGCTGGGATTTCTGCAAAAGGAGGATCTACAAAATATTAATGTCACTTTTATGTTGAGGTGCCCATACTTTTGCACCGGTCAAATTTTGTTTAAATGCGGATTGCACATTTTCTGTTAGTACAATAAACCTCATTTCAATCCAGAAATATTACTCAGTCCATCAGTTATTAGATATATGAAACTGAAATAGCAAAAACCCAAATTGTTATGATGAAAAAAGGTTACATTAATAGGGGTGCCCAAACTTTTTCATATGACTGTATTTTTAAATTAAAAAACATTCATGGCCAATTTACACACCATACTACTTACACTGAGACATTTAGTACATGTCTTACATTACATCTTAAAGTTTATGTATAGAATTTCTCTTACTTATCTCTTGTCGTATTCCAGCAGATGATTCATTGTAATTTGGAAATAATTGCTGGCAAATGTGTATCCAGGTGGCATCACGCCGGTCACGGTCACAATAGGCTGGGTGTGTCGTGTGCCATATTTCTGGCCTTTCTGCACCAACACCAGCAGCAGCTCGACATTGATGTGCCTGGGCATGTTCATGGTGTCCGTGGAGGCAGGACTTCCTGTTTTGTACTCTTTTTTTTTTGCCACATGCAACAGGGATTTCTATGATGCAATTTCCATTTTTTATTTTCTTTGCCCATGAAAAAAACGCACACCACACGTAAACCACACGGACAGTCCGTGTGTTGTCTGTTTTTTTATCACACACATTGACTTGCATTGGCGATTCTCGGCCGTTTTACGGATGAAAAGGCAACATGGTGCCGCTTTCCTCACATCTAGAATCTGGATGCGAGAAAAGCTGACCACATGCTCTCCCTCATTGACTAGTATTGGTCAGAGTGCAATGTGAGAATTTCTCGCATTGCACTTGTCCGATTTCAACGCTCGTGTGAGCGTACCCTATGGAAGACTATGGGCTGTACATTATACTATACGGAGGACTATGGGGATTCATTATACCATGTGAAGGACTATGTGCTGTGCATTATTTATGAAGGTGCATTATACAATATGGATGACTATGGACTGTTTGTTATATATGAATGTGCATTATACTATTTGTAGGACTATAAGCTGTGCATTAAATATATGGATATATATATATATAAATATATAGGTGCTTTATATAATATTGAGGACTTCAGGGGGGGGCATTATATATAGAGAACTATGATGGGTGCATTATATTATATTGAGGGCTATGGGGTGTATTAAACTATATTGCGAACTATGGGGTGAATTATACTAAATGGAGGACTATGGACTGTGCATTACACTATATTGAGGATTATGGGGGTCATTATAGTATATGGAAGACCAGGAGATGTGCATTATACTATATGGAAGATTATGGGGGTGCAATATTTTCATGGAGGACTATGGAAGGTGCATTATATTATATGGAGGACTATGGGCTGTACATTATACTATATTTAGGACTCTGGGGATGCATTATACTATATGGAGGACTATGGGCTGTGCATTATACTTTATAAAAGACTATGGGAGTGAATTATACTATATGGTGGACTATGAGGTGCATGATAATATATGGATGACTATGGAGGGAGCATTATATTATATGGAGGACTATGGGATTTATTACACTACTAGCTGTAGTACCCGGGTGTTGCCCGGGATAGTTACATAGTTACATAGTTACTTAGGTTGAAAAAAGACCTAGGTCCATCTAGTTCAACCTTCTAATTGAACTAGATGTTGTCTCTCTTCCAGTCTCTGTCTGTGTGTCAGTGTCTGTCTGTCTCTCTGTCTGTCTCTTTCCTTGTCTGTCTGTGTCTATGTCTCTGTCTGTCTGTTTCTATCTCTGTCTGTCTTTGTATCAGCCTATCTGTCTCAATGTTTGTGTCTCTGTGTCTGTCTGTCTCTCTATCTCTGTGTCTGTCTCTATGTCTGTCTGTCTCTTTCCCCGTCTGTTTCTTTCCTCGTCTGTCTCTTTCCTCGTCTGCCTCTTGCCCCGTCTGCCTCTTGCCCCGTCTGCCTCTTGCCCCGTCTGTCTCTTTCCAGGTCTTTCTCTTTCCAGGTCTCTCTCTTTCCAGGTCTCTTTCTTACCCCGTCTGTCTCTTACCCCGTCTGTCTCTTTCCAGGTCTGTCTCTCTCCAGGTCTGTCTCTTTTCCCGTCTGTCTCTTTTCACGTCTGTCTCTTTCCACGTCTTTCTCTTTCCACTTCTGTCTATTTTCACGTTTGTCTATTTTCACGTCTGTCTCTTTCCACGTCTGTCTCTTTCCACGTCTGTCTCTTTTCAGGTCTGTCTCTTTCCCCGTCTGTCTCTTTCCCCGTCTGTCTCTTTCCCCATCTGTCTCTTTCCCCATCTGTCTCTTTCCCCGTCTGCCTGTCTTTGTCTGTCTCTTTCTTTGTCTCTATCTGTGTTTCTTTCCCCATCTGTCCCTTTCCCAGGTCTCTCTTTCCCTGTCTGTCTCCCCCTCTCTTTTCCTGTCTCTTTGCCTGTCTGTCTTTGTCCATCTCTTTGTCTGTCTTTTCCTGTCTGTCACTTTCCTTGTCTGCCTGTCTCTGTCTCTTTCATTGTCTGTCTCTATTTCTCTGTCTCTTTCCCCATCTGTCTCTATCAAGATCTGTCTCTTTCCCCATCTGTCTTTGTCTGTCCCTGTCTGCCTGTCTCTCTCCCTGTCTCTATCCCTGTCTGCCTGTTTCTGTCCCTGTCTGCCTGTCTCTGTCTATCTCTTTCACCATCTGTCTCTTTCCAGGTCTGTCTCTTTCCCCATCTGTCTCTTTCTCCGTCTGTGTCTGTCTGTCTCTTTCCCTGTCAGTCTCTGTCTCTTTCACCATCTGTCTCTGTCTGTCTCTGTCTTTCTATCTCTATCTGTCTCCCCACAGAAATCATATTACCTCACACACAATCTTCTTATACTATGAATGTGCTTTGTTCCTATAGTAACCACTCACAGCTCCGATTAATAACCTGTAGTCCAGGCTCCATTCACTTTAATGGAAGCAGGTTTTTTGGAGAGTAACTGTAAAGCGCGGGGTTAAATTTCCCTGTCAAAACATAGTCTATAACGTTGCCGGGTCACATGAGGCATCTGTGCAAAATTTTGGGATTGTAAATGCGATGGTGCGGATTCCTTTAGCGGACATACATACACACACACACACACACACAGACATACATACATACATACATACACTCTGCTTTATATATTAGAAATGGCGGACTTTGGAGGGTGCATAATACTATAAGGAGGGTGCATTATACTATATGGAAGGCTATGTGTAGTGCATTATACTATATGGAGGACTATGTACGACCCATTATACTATACTAGCTGTAGTACCCGGTTGTTGCCCAGGATAGTAACTGTGTCTATGTCTCTCCCAGTCTCTGTCTGTGTGTCGCTATCTGTCTGTCTCTCTGTCTGTCTCTTTCCTTATCTGACTGTGTCTATGTCTCTGTCTGTTTCTATCTCTCTGCCTGTATTTGTATCAGTCTATCTGTCTCCATCTCTGTGTCTGTCTATCTCTATCTCTGTGTCTGTTTCTATGTGTGTGTCTGTCTGTCTCTCTCTTTCCCCGTCTGTCTCTTTCCAGGGCTGTCTCTTTCCAGGGATGTCTCTTTCCAGGGATAAATATACTGGTGGATAGAAAAGTCGGGTTCAACGCTGCGCTAAAAACCACGAAGCCAAACGATGTGATGGATTCTTTTCTTTATTTAGGACAGGTCAACGCGTTTCAAAGGCATGTCCGCCTTCTTCATCAGGACAAGGAAAAGAACAGCATAATACATGTTGCTGTCAGGGGATACATATATATACTACTGAAGAGAGGCTCCACGTATACACAGATGACGTCAGCCGGCCGGTGACTGGGCGTCACGTGGAAAAAAGCAAGAAGGAGTAGAAAAAATGAGTAAAAGAAATAAAAAATGAGAAAGGGGTAAGAGTGGAGTGTGAAAGGGTTAAAATTTTACTCAACCCGAAAAGAAAAAAAGGAGAGTGTAAACAATAATTTAAAAATGTATTGCAAAAAATTGTTTTAATAAAACAAATATGAAAAAAAAGTGTGTTTTATTTAATAAACATGTGTCTAAATTCACACGAGTATGTAGTGTCAGAACGCAGAAAAAACAATCTGCATAAAATGCAGGGAATACCTCTGGAGATCATCCAGCAATAAAAGGTAAAAAAAGTGTGAGATCCGAAGCATGTAAAGAAAAAATGGAACGCGCGTGCGCGGGCAAACTCCACTGTGTAGTGAGAGGCGCTGAAAAAGGTGAAATGAGTTCAAAGCGTGGGAAAAAGATATTTGCGCATGCGTGCGCCTGAAAGAGCCGCCAGAGCGGGGTGAAAGGAGTTTGTATCTGTCTAAGAAACGAGCAGAAAAAGAATTCAGTGAGTAAGAAAGAATTACTATTATAATATAAGAAGAAGTAAGGAAGAAGAACGAGAGAGAGAGGGATGTCTCTTTCCAGGGCTGTCTCTTTGCCCATCTGTCTCTTTGCCCATCTGTCTCTTTGCCCGTCTGTCTCTTAGCCGATCTGTCTCTTTTCAGGGCTGTCTCTTTTCAGGGCTGTCTCTTTCCCTGTCTGTCTCTTTCCAGATCTGTCTCTTACAGGTCTGTCTCTTTCCCGGTCTGTCTCTTCCCCGGTTTGTCTCTTCCCCGGTTTGTCTCTTTCCCAGTCTGTCTCTTCCCCGGTTTGTCTCTTCCCCGGTCTGTCTCTTCCCTGGTCTGTCTCTTTGCCTGTCTATCTCTTTGCCCGTCTGTCTCTGTCTGTCTCTGTGTGTGTCTCTGTGTCTGTCTCTGTCTCTTTCTGTCTCTCTCTATCAGTCTCCCCACTGACATCTTATTACCTCACACATAAGCTTCTTATGCTAACAGTTTATTTTGTTCCTATAGCAACCACTGACAGTTGCTATTAATAGCCTTGTAGCTCCCACCTCCATTCAGTTTAACGGCAGGATTTTGGAGAGTAACTGTAAGGTGCAGGGTTAAATTTTCCCGCCAAAACATACTCTATGACTTTCCCTGGGTCACATAGGGTGTCTGTGCAAAATTTCATGATTGTAAATACGACGGGGCAAATTCCTTTAGCGGACATACACACACATACATACACTGAGCTTTATATATTAGATGGAGGCTATGTAGAGGCCATTATACTATTTGGAGGGCTATGTGGAGGCCATCACACTATTTGGAGGGCTATCGGGAGGCCATTATACTATTTGGAGGGCTATGTGGAGGTCATTATACTATTTGGAGGGCTATGTGGAGGTCATTATACTATTTGGAGGGCTATGGGGAGGTCATTATACTATTTGGAGGGCTATGTGGAGGCCATTATACTATTTGGAGGGCTATGTGGAGGTCATTATACTATTTGGAGGGCTATGTGGAGGCCATTATACTATTTGGAGGGCTATGTGGAGGCCATTATACTGCATGCAAGCAATTATACAGTTTGAAAGATAGTGTTAGGTTCATCATACTGTGAGATGGTCTGTGTGGGCGCCATTATACTGTATGTAGGCCAATTATACTGCATGGAGGGCTGTGTGAGGATCACAGTTGGGAATTATACTATGTTGCGGTCACCATACTTTGCTGTGGTGGTTGAGAATGGGTACAGTAGGGTCATCATACTGTGCATGTTGAGGGTTCTGTGAAGAAATTCTCTGTGCGGTATCATACAATGTTTATGGGGTACTTTTGTTCACATCATACTTTGTGGATGCAAAGAAAGGGGAATCTAGGGGCTTCTGTAGCCGTCCTGAAGCCATCAGGGCACTACAAGCATCTAACCAAAGATGCAGGGCCTACCCCCCAGGGACCTGGAAGACCAGTGTTGGTAACAGCAAAACACATTATAATCCCAATTTTCCCCGTCCACACAGACTGGTGACAGACTAGTCTTGGACCCAATGGATGGCCACCCAGGGGTGGAGCCAATCCAGTCCACCAGACAATGACCAGATGGGAGGGGACAAACACCAACAGACAAGAGTTAGTAAGTGGAAGTGAGAGGAGACGGACGCAACTGCTCTGACACGGGAGTGTAACAGAGACCTGAGGACCCAGGCATGTGGTTGCCGGAGTACGGTGAAGTATTCCCAGAACCATAGCACCGATGGGGCACAGAGCCCTAGGTCAGGCAAATGTTGCGGGCGGGGAGGGCGCTGCGCTCGCCAACGCTCGGGTTCGGCGCTGCTGCTGCCGGCTGCTAGCTGCTCGGTGGCTCGAGCGGTGGGCCGGATCCGGGGACTCGAGCGGCGCTCCTCGCCCGTGAGTGAAAGGGGTGGTTTTGGGTTTGGGGAGTTGGTCCATGACGCCACCCACGGTGTGTGGTGATGTTGGGACACCACCGCTGCTCTGGATGGTGGTCCCGGGGCCCGGTGAGGTGTGACGGGGAGGCAGGGTTGGGATGGTGCAGGGTCGAGGGTCAGCGCGGTGCCAGATGGCACGGTGCTCTCCGGTAAAACAAACGGCTGGATGGACGGGTCCCGCAGCCGGCTGCTGTGGTTACTCCCGGTAGGTTGGTGGTGGCTGCCTTTCCCTGCACCTGTTGTGTATCTTCGGTCCTGATGGCTTCCCACCGGTAACCCGCTCCCCAGCTTGGATATGTGCCGGGGGAGCCCCTTTTGCCTGCAGGGAATCCGAGCTGTGGCGGTAGCTGTATTTCCCTTTCTCGGTTTGCACGGTTGCCTTCAGTCGGGTCTTTGTTGCTAGGAAACCCCGGAGGTTCCGGTCGCTAATGGATTTGACCGGTTTAACGGCGACTCCAAGCCTGGTCGGGGTCCGTAGGCCCTGCCGGTTTGTGCTGGCTTCTCTTCGCTCCCCGGTTCGGTACCGGCGGGCCACCGCCCGTCCCCGGTCCAACGGTTCCGCGTTGATCGGCCTCTCCTGCAGACGGCCACCACCGTCTGCCAACCTTGCTCTCGGTGCCCGGGCCACGTACCCGGACACGGTCATTCCGCTCCTCTCTTGCCACTTCACTCCTTCTCTTTCACTCTCCCTAACTGTTCTGCCTTCCTTTCCCGCCTCCAGGACTGTGAACTCCTCAGTGGGTGGGGCCAACCGCCTGGCTCCACCCCACCTGATGTGGACATCAACCCCTGGAGGGAGGCAACAAGGATTTGTGTGTGACTGGTGTGCCTATCTCGGGGTGTGGGGTGTGTTGTTGCAGTACCTGTGACGACCTGGCTAGTCCAGGGCACCACACAAACGCTCTAAGCAGACCTGATAAAAATCTGCACAGTGAGGGGATCATCCAGGATCTCAGGCACCAGCAGTAACAGAAGAACCAGGGACTGGAACAGAACACCAACCCTACAGGGTTCACACTGCCCGCCGTACGGACCAGAGACTGAGAGACAAACAGGAGGGGACCCCAAGTCGCTCCAAGCCACGGGGACTCACCATCTTGAGAAAGGTGCAGGGGAAAGAAGCCACCAGGTCACCAAGCGGCATCGGGACTAAGGGAACCAGAGGTGAATACCAGCCTTCCTCCGGGTACCAGTTACTGTGAGTAAAGAGAACCAGTTAAACAGTAACCCCTCGTGTGGCCTACGATTCTTTCCACGCCTTACTCCATCACCTAACCCCCTGGGGCCCCGACCCTACTTGCGGAGGGCCCAACACCCAGGCTGCCATCACATCAGCCCCAGCGGAGAGACTGTGCAACGGTGGTTCCATCACGGTCACCGCAACCTGCAAGTGGCGTCACGACATAAACTTTATTGAACATTCCCCTGTATATACCCCCTTATAAAAGCGACCCCAGGGTCACGGAACTGGGCAACGGCCACCTAGTGACACATCCCAGTAGTACACCGCCCGGGACCAAGTACCCCATAGCCCTGGGCGGGACATTTCAATAGGCAGAGAATTACTTTGACAAGGCTGAAAAGTGAGATAGGCCACTATGTGGCTCAGCCAAATATTAATATTTTACGGGGGGACCCAGTTAGAATTTCTGCTATGGGGCCCTATGATTTCTATGTACACTCTTACACATGACCCATGCTTAAAGCCAACAATTAGTTTCTATTAATATTTTGCTGTGAGTGTTGGGGGTAAGTAGTATCTCCTTGTATTGCTATTCTCCTCGTAAAACACACGATTGAGTAGTTTCACAGCAGTCACTTTAGATGAGACGGTGCAGCAAGGAATGGGTTACACTCGTCTGGTCCCTTTGTTTTGCAATCATATATCCTTCCCATTCCATGGAGGACACACACAAACTTTGCTGGCTCGATGCTACTTAGCCTACAAATGTTTTTTGACCTTTGCCCTTCACAAATCCTGAATCACAGTTTTATTTCCCCAAACCTGGATATCCTACTGATAATTTTTAGCCTGCAGGAACTATTTTTAAGGTGTCTGTTTTACTGTGTGTTACACAGGATTCCCTTCCTCTCATTTGAATGGTATGTGATAAACACGCCGGACAGCGCCTCAATCATCAGATTGCTCCAAAAAAAGTGTATAAATTGTAAAATATAATTATATCCATGAGACGTAGGAGCCTCCCAAAAGAATTACCAATTTACAGGTAAGGGGGCTGGAGATAGTAGGTGAGGTAGAAGCTGCTAAAACATAACCTGGTTTCTGCAGTCGCAGATTGTGTTTTTTTTCTGAAAAGGTGAGTTTTCAGGTGGCGGATTTAATGTTACAGCAAAGTGCGTAAAACTTTGATCACACTCATTCTTTTTATTGTTGATTTTCACTGTAACTTGGGCTGATAAATTAGCCCCAGTCACAGGGTAAATTCAGCCTCCTGCCTGGATATCAGAGCAGACAAAGTTTCCTAGGACCCTATAGTTCCTGTTCCCTCCTTAAGGCCGCTTTACACACTGCGACATCGCTAGCGATGTCGCTAGTGATCGCACCTGCCCCCGTCGTGCGTGCGTCACGGGCAAATCGCTGCCCGTGGCGAACAATATTGCTAGGACGCGTCAAAAGGACTTACCTTCCTAGCGACATCGCTGTGGGTGGCAAACAACCTCTTTTTTAAGGGGGCGGTTCGTGCAGCGTCACAGCTACGTCAATCAGCGGTCCACCAATAGAAGCGGAGGTGCGGAGAGCAGCCGCATTCACGTCACTCCCACCTCGTTGCAGGAGGACGCAGGAACGCTGTTGTTCATCATTCCCGGGGTGTCACACGTAGTGATGTGTGCTGCCTCAGGAACGGCGAACAACCTGCGTCTAGCACGAGCAACGATATTTGGAAAATGAACAACATGTCAACGATCAACGATTTGGTGAGTATTTCTGATCGTTAGCAGTCGCTCGTAGGTGTCACACGCAACGACGTCGCTAACGAGGCCGGATGTGCGTCACGAATTCCATGACCCCCAACAATATCTCGTTAGCGATGTCGTTGCGTGTAAAGCGGCCTTAACCTGCAATAATTACATCAGGAAGAACATTGGCAGTGCTTCCTATACTGGATTTATAGTGCCCATTCAGTGCTGTCTATACTGTGATCAGGAAGGCAGAATTGGTAATAAACCATCTCTGCCTTCCCTATGGGGAGTCCAGCCGTGTCTGACAGCCAGCTCACCACTACAGCAGCTGATCTAGTGTAAGCTTCTCTTGTGCAAGCAGGTTACTCTGCATTGATGTTTTATAATGTCACTGTGTAAGAGGGTGTCCAGTGTCCTACCACCCCTGAAGATGTTATGATCAAGTGTAGATGTTTTAGAGTAATATATTCATGTGTGTGCATTTTTCCTGTGTAATTTGGCCAGCCGCCACTAGGTGTCACTGGGTCCCTGGTCCCACAGTGTAAGGAAATAGGAGGGAGTGACAGGATGGCATTGGTTAATAGGGGAAGGACAGTCCCCAGTACAGGATAATATAGGGAAGAGAGCTTCCTAGTTGAGGCAGTAGTGATGGGCAGTCCGGCTCTTTTTGGTGATCCGGTTCCCATGACTCCACTCACCAAAAAGAGCTGGCTCTTTTGGATCGTTCATTGATCCCTATTAAATATGTGTTCAAGTCAGGTGAACACATATTTAAGCTTGTTTTAACGCTGCCGAAACCACGCCCACCCACGGCTAAACCACGCCCAGTTACAACGGCCAAATTAATTTGCTGAGTGGGAAGGGTTTTGTTCAGGTGGACAGGGTTTTGCCCACCGAACACCAAAATTTTACACCCAGTGAGAGCCATTAAGAGAATTTAGTGGCTCTCACTGGGGTGCTGGCTCCTGTCAGTCACAGCAGGGAGCCGGATCTTTGTGTTGGATCGTTCGCGACCGACACATCACTATGAGGCAGATAAGCAAGTAGTGACAAGTAGTGGAAGGACCGACAGGCTCAGATGCAGCGGAGTGGAGTAGTGTGGTGTGGAGGAGTCAGGCAAAGAGAGAAGAGAAAGAGTCAAGGAGACTGAAGTGACGTGTGAGCCCCTTTAGCTATGGAGAGTAAAGCCAGTAAAAGAGAGGAAAATAGGAGAGCATCCCTTCCTTGGGTCGGTAGCTGTAAGTAGTGCAGACAGGTGGCTTGTGAGGTCACTGGCTCAGCGGGAGCATAAGCAGCAAGAGTCCACTTGCCTCTACAGAGCCGGCTAACCTTCGTGCCAAATGGTTAGATCAGGAAAGAAAGGATAAATCGCCCATCCCTCCCCTCCTTGGTGGCTGTAGCAAAAGATCGGGTTCTGTAAAGAAATACATTCCTGTGAAAGATCCTGGTGTAGACTGCCTCTATACACTAGAAGCTGCATATTAACCTATTCTGTAGTAAAGTTGTTATAGTTTTGACCGGTGGTGGACTCATTACTGATTACTGATAGTGCAGAGTGTGATGCTGGTCAGTATGAACAGGGTCCAGAGAAGCCGGCTGAAGCTCAAGTCATACAGCTGCAGACAGGTACCACCTCCACACCCACTCCCCAAACCACTCCACACTCCGTGTCTGTAGCATGCTGTGGCGGGCTGAGGATAGCTGCCCTCGACCACGACTACCGCCCCTGGCTACGTTACAAGTGGACCACCCAGATGTTTAAAGTCTATGGACAGTCTATGACTGGTTAACAAAGACACAACAAAGTTTAACATATGTTTTTCAAACAAATTTTGTTGACTTATAATAGGGGAAATTCCTAACAGGAAGATAACACTACTGAGATGGAATATTACCCAGCAGAGCCTTTGTCAGGTCTAATGTAAATAAACTGAAAAGTCGCCTAATGCAAAATTCCCACGTGTAATTTTTAGGTTTTTTTTTTAATTAAATGTATATCTTTCGTGGTGCATTCAAAAATAAGATACATTCTAAGGGAAGGGCTGACATTGTGCTACTTTTTTGTGTGGTCCCTCTTATTTTTGTCCCCAAAAAGTGTAGATGTAAACCTACAACCGGACTAAGGGCGGCTTTGCACGTTGCTACATTGCACGTGCGATGTCGGTGGGATCAAATCGAAAGTGACGCACATCCGGCGTCACTTTCGAAATCGTTGTGTGTAAATTCTAGATGATACGATGAACGAGCGCAAAAGCGTCGTTATCGTATCATCGTTGCAGGCTCCGACTTTTCCATAATTATGCTGCCGCGACAGGTACGATGCTGATCCTCATTCCTGTGGCAGTAAACATCGCTGTGTGTTACGCCGCAGGAGCGAGGAACTTCACCTTACCTGCCGCCGCCGGCTCTACGGAAGGAAGGAGGTGGGCGGGATGTTTACATCCTGCTCATCTCCGCCCCTCTGCCACTATTGGCTGCCTGCCGTGTGACGTCGCTATGACACCGCACGACCCGCCCCCTTAGGAAGGAGGCGGGTCGCCGGCCAGAGCGACGGTGGCAGGGCAGGTGAATGCATGTGAAGCTGGTGTACCGATAATTTTCGCTATGCCAGCTATCACAAGATATCGTACCTGCTACGGGGGCGGTGACTATCGCGTGCGACATCGCAGCATCGGCTTGCGATGTCGCAACGTGCAAAGCCCGCCTAAAACAGCAGCACAGGTTATACCTGCAGTAGCATTTTGTGGTATAGTATCCTGCAACCTACAATATTTCCTCTTGGTTGAGAAATTGGTTTACCTGGTCCCATATTCCTTCTACATGAAAAAGATACTCTTTCTTTCCATCTCACATGAAAAAGATTTTTGTCTGTAGTGCCAATCTTCTGTTAGCAAAAGGCCTAACCTGGCCACTGTAGCATGTTTTAATTTTTAAGATTAAAATGCCGGGCCACAGCCTGTGTGTTGTATGGACCGTACTGCCCTGCTCTTTCAAAGCCCTATGGGGAGGGGGACAATTGATGCTACTGTACTGTTGTCTGCCTGAAAAGTTTTTAAATGTGAAGACTACAAGATAGGTATCAAAGTTGTGTCTTGTGGGTAGTGCCAGGCCTCTGGGATGAACAGGCCTACTCCTGTTACTCAGGCATATTTTAATTTTTAAAATTAAAATTCTGGGCCACAGCCTGTGTATTGCATGGACTGTACCTCTTAGTTCATTTAATATCTATGGGGAGGGGGGCAATTGATGATGCTGTACTTCTGTCTGCCTGACAGGATTTTGCATGTCGAGACTACTAGATAGGTTTCAAAGTTGTGTCTTGTCTGTACTGGCAGATGTATGGGAGCACCAGCCCTATACCTGGCTCTCATCCACCTCTATATTTCTTATGCCAATAGTCTAGGAAGCTAATGGTTATGGTAAAACAGTGGGGCTGCACTGTAAAACATATTTTTTCCTGTTTTGGAAGCTTTTCAACCCCTTAAAGGTGTTTTCTCTGCCTTATGTTTGGCCTTCCATTGAATTTATTGGCGTTCGGAAAGGTTCAAAGTTTAGTTCGATAAAGGTTCGGCAAACGCACCACTGTTTGGTTGGGCTCGGCAAAGCGAACCTTGAGGGGTTTGCTCATCTCTAATATTTAGTTAGATTAGTAAGGTGAGGTGGTAGGCCAGTCTAAAGAAAATGTGTTTTTAGAGCACACTTGAATGTGGATACTCAGAATCAACAGGATTGTCTGGAGGTAGTGCATTACAGAAAATTGGAGCAGCACAACATAAGTCATGTTTAGAGAAAAGGAGAAAACATCTTGTGGGATCCTGTTCCACTTGTTGATCATCTTTACTGTCAATACATATATAAAATCTGTGTCTCTTCCCATTGAGTTTCATCCCACTGCTTCTATTTTTTCCTTGTGCAAATTAGAATAGGGTTCATCTCCTACCATGTTACATCCCTTCATATATTTCTCGACAGTTATTAACTATTTTCTCAGTCATTGTTTTTGCAAGCTAAAAACATTCCCAAATCCTGTAACCATTCATCATAGGACAAGGTTTGAAGACCGGTCACTATACTGGTGGCTCTTCTCTGAACTTGATCCAGTTTTTCAATGTCTTTTTTAAAATTATGTTGCTCAGAACTGGAAACAGTATTCCAGATGAGGTCTGACCAAAGCAGAGTAAAGGGGTTTATATCACTTGAGCTAGACTGTATGCTTTTCTTAATACATCCTAGAACTGTTTGTCTTTTTTGCTGCTGCATCACACTGTTGACTCATGTTCAGTCTGTGATCTATTAGTATACCAAAGTTTTTTTCACATGTGCTGTTGCTTAGCCCTAGTCCTCCCATTTTGTATATGATTTTTGCATTTTTCTTTCTTAGATGTAGGAATTTGCATTTCTCCCTGCTTAAAACCAGTGCTTTTTTTTGCGGCGGTACGTGTCGGTACGGCGTACCGGAAAATCTGAAGAGCACTGAGGGCCAGCACCTCTGGCTCTGTCCACATGGCTAATTTGTAAACTATACAAATTAGCCATGTGTGGAGCGGAGGCACAAGTAGAGCAGCTACTGGAGCTGCAGGACCTGCGATGATGTCACTTACATGTGACTCGGGTGGGCGGAGTCATGGAGTTTTGCCCAGCGGGAAAGAAGCTGGAGAAGATGGAGGTGTGCAGGGTATGTGAGAGAGGGGTGCAGAGGGCGGCAGGCTGTGCAGGGGGAAGAAGGATGCAGGGGGGATAGAGTGAGATCAGGGGTATGGAGAATTGAGAGACGAGGGGAATGGAGGATGGAGAGATCAGGGGGATCGAGGATGGAAGGAGCAGGGGGATGGAGGATGGAGAGACCAGGGGGATGGAGGATGGAGGGAACAGGGGGATGGAGGATGGATTGAGCAGGGTTCATTGAGTTTTGTTTCATCAAACTTGTCTTAGATGGATAAAATAACGCACTATTTCTCGGTCGGTGCGGCTCCGACACGCAAAAGACACCGAACAGACGTGGAGACAGAAACAAATCAGATGATAGAGCAGAACGTGGCCACCGTTTCTTCAACTATCGAACCTGCATCAGCTAGTGTTAATGATCCATTCCTGATGAATTTGGTTGAAATTTGGCATTTCTTATAGAATACAGCCTAGGTAAGTCAAAAACCATATTTTGCAAGTGAAAAAAAACGATTCTACAGTATTAGTCATTTTTTATTTTTCTTTTGAAATCTGAATTACATAGTTTTTGATTGAAATTAGCGTACAGCGTACAAAACTGAATAATGAGAAACAGGGCCGCACCGTGCATTGGACAAGTTGAGCAGTTTGCTCAGACGGCTCTATATTCAGGGGGGCGGCAATGCAGCCGGGGGCGGATCTGTATGGGGACTGACGTTTTCCACCGCCCAGTGCCTCAACAGGTAAACCGTGCACAGGATCTCCCGGCCGCCCGACAGCATGACAGCACCCCCTCCCCGCTCCTCAATCTCGGCCGCCAGCGCCTGACAGCACTCCCCCGCTCCTCGCTTCAGAGATGCGTACCGGCAAATATTTTTTTACAAAAAAAGCGCTGCTTAAAACCATTCTGTTAGTTGCTGACCTCTTTACTAGTTTTAGATATTTTTGAATCCTCGCTCTCTTTTCTAGTATTAGCTAACCTTTTTAGCTTTGTGTAATCAGTAAATTTAATCAGTTTACCCTCAATTCCTTCATCTAAATCATTTTTGATGTTGAACAAGACAGGGCCGAGAACAGAGCCCTGTGGTACACCACTTGAGATATTCTTCCAACTGGATGTGCAGCCATTTATGACCACTCTTTGTGTCTGATCACTAGGCCAGTTATGAATCAACCTAACAGTTATCTTGTCCATTCCATATGTAGTCATTTTCTCAATAAGGATGGTATGAGATACTTTGGCAAATGTTTCGCTGAATTCAAGATATACTATATCTACTGCATTTCCCTGATTACCCGGTCAGTGATTCTGTCATAGAAGGAAATTAAGTTAGTCTGACATGACTTATTAGTTACAAACCCATGCTGGCTCTGGTTAATCACTTCATTCTCATCCAAGTATTTGCATACATTGTGTTTAATAACTTGTTCAAATATCTTTCCTGGTAAAGAAGTCAGGCTCACAGGCCTATAGTTTCCTGGACACTTTCTTACCCTTTTTAAGATAGGAACAACATTTGCTCTTCTCCAGTCTTCTGGGATTTCTCCTGTTCTACAAGCAGAGTTTGTGTCATTAGCATTTCACATCCGATGTTTTTGCATCCAATGCTATACGCTTATCCGACCCTGGCCTACCAGCACAATGAAAACTAGAAAAAGAACGCGCAAAGCAAAAGGTACAAAGTGCATATTAGTATAAAATAAATCACACATATATATATATATATATATATATATATATATACAGTTAGGTCCAAAAATATTTGGACAATGACACAATTTTCGCGAGTTGGGCTCTGCATGCCACCACATTGGATTTGAAATGAAACCTCTACAACAGAATTCAAGTGCAGATTGTAACGTTTAATTTGAAGGTTTGAACAAAAATATCTGATAGAAATTGTAGGAATTGTACAGATTTCTTTACAAACACTCCACATTTTAGGAGGTCAAAAGTAATTGGACAAATAAACCAAACCCAAACAAAATGTTTTTATTTTCAATATTTTGTTGCGAATCCTTTGGAGGCAATCACTGCCTTAAGTCTGGAACCCATGGACATCACCAAACGCTGGGTTTCCTCCTTCTTAATGCTTTGCCCGGCCTTTACAGCCGCAGCCTTCAGGTCTTGCTTGTTTGTGGGTCTTTCCGTCTTAAGTCTGGATTTGAGCAAGTGAAATGCATGCTCAATTGGGTTAAGATCTGGTGATTGACTTGGCCATTGCAGAATGTTCCACTTTTTTGCACTCATGAACTCCTGGGTAGCTTTTGCTGTATGCTTGGGGTCATTGTCCATCTGTACTATGAAGCGCCGTCCGATCAACTTTGCGGCATTTGGCTGAATCTGGGCTGAAAGTATATCCCGGTACGCTTCAGAATTCATCCGGCTACTCTTGTCTGCTGTTATGTCATCAATAAACACAAGTGACCCAGTGCCATTGAAAGCCATGCATGCCCATGCCATCACGTTGCCTCCACCATGTTTTACAGAGGATGTGGTGTGCCTTGGATCATGTGCCGTTCCCTTTCTTCTCCAAACTTTTTTCTTCCCATCATTCTGGTACAGGTTGATCTTGGTCTCATCTGTCCATAGAATACTTTTCCAGAACTGAGCTGGCTTCATGAGGTGTTTTTCAGCAAATGTAACTCTGGCCTGTCTATTTTTGGAATTGATGAATGGTTTGCATCTAGATGTGAACCCTTTGTATTTACTTTCATGGAGTCTTCTCTTTACTGTTGACTTAGAGACAGATACACCTACTTCACTGAGAGTGTTCTGGACTTCAGTTGATGTTGTGAACGGGTTCTTCTTCACCAAAGAAAGTATGCGGCGATCATCCATCACTGTTGTCATCCGTGGACGCCCAGGCCTTTTTGAGTTCCCAAGCTCACCAGTCAATTCCTTTTTTCTCAGAATGCACCCGACTGTTGATTTTGCTACTCCAAGCATGTCTGCTATCTCTCTGATGGATTTTTTCTTTTTTTTTCAGCCTCAGGATGTTCTGCTTCACCTCAATTGAGAGTTCCTTAGACCGCATGTTGTCTGGTCACAGCAACAGCTTCCAAATGCAAAACCACACACCTGTAATCAACCCCAGACCTTTTAACTACTTCATTGATTACAGGTTAACGAGGGAGACGCC
The DNA here is from genome assembly GCF_048569485.1 of Anomaloglossus baeobatrachus. Lineage (NCBI taxonomy): Eukaryota > Metazoa > Chordata > Amphibia > Anura > Aromobatidae > Anomaloglossus > Anomaloglossus baeobatrachus. Next base: position 132,279,268 of record NC_134364.1, on the reverse strand, counting down.
TTCAGAGTTAATTGCAGCCCTTAGAGTCCCTTGTCCAATTATTTTTGGTCCCTTGAAAAAGAGGAGGCTATGCATTACAGAGCTATGATTCCTAAACCTTTTCTCCGATTTGAATGTGAAAACTCTCATATTGCAGCTGGGAGTGTGCACTTTCAGCCCATATTATATATAGAATTGTATTTCTGAACATGTTTTTGTAAACAGCTAAAATAACAAAACTTGTGTCACCGTCCAAATATTTCTGGACCTAACTGTATTATCCAGTGGCAAAAAATGTGCATGAGAATTTTTTTAAACAGTTGTATATGGATACTCATAAAAAACTAAGACTAATACTATAAAGATACCCACAGCCAATAAGTGTGCCTGTTAGATGAAATACATAAATAAGTAAAGTGCACAGTGGCATAAAGAATGAACTCACCAGTCAGGCAAAGCACACCTGACACGTGTTTCACAACTAGCTTTGTCAGGGGTTAAGAGAACCCCTGCAGAGTTAGGCGAAACCAGATTAGGAATTGTTAGATCATTTGGGAATATACAGTATAGACCAAAAGTTTGTAAACACCTTCTCATTCAAAGAGTTTTGTTTATTTTCATGACTCTGAAAATTGTAGATTCACATTGAAGGCATCAAAACTATGAATTACCACATGTGGAATGAAATACTTAACAAAAAAGTGTGAAACAACTGAAAATATGTCTTATGTTCTAGGTTCTTCAAAGTAGCCACCTTTTGCTTTGATTACTGCTTTGCACACTCTTGGCATTCTCTTGTCACCGGAAATGGTCTTCACTTCACAGGTGTGCCCTGTCAGGTTTAATAAGTGGGATTTCTTGCCTTATAAATGGGGTTGGGACCTTTAATTCTACTAGCTTTTAGGCAGCAGGCAGCATTCACATAGGCACGCTTGTCCCTAGCTACAAAGGATAGTTTATTGAAATGCATAAACTTCCAGCAGAATGGAAAACAAACAGCCTGTCTACAACATGAGGAGACAAAAAGAAACAGTCCATACACAGTCATTAGAGATGAGCGAACCGGCCGTGGTTCGGCTCGAGCTTGGTTCGCCGAACAGAGCCGCGTTCGAGTTCGGTTCGGCGAACCACTCGAACCCCATAGGAAACAATGGGAGGCAATCACAAACACATAAAAACACATTATACGTATGTATGTACACATACAGTTATTAAACATTGCCATAACACTTACCGGTGCCCGCGATGTGTCCTGCACTCTGTCTCCCGCCGCTTTTCCATCGGTAATTGCTGCGTCCTCCTGGTAACCAGCAGTGATGCAGGACCTATCGTGACGTCAAAATAGACATGTGATCAGTCACGTATCTATTATCTCATTGGCTACAGACTGGTCACATGACTATGACGCGTCATGCTAGGACCTGTCATTGCATTTCTCTGGTACACGGTGCACGTTTGTGTATCGCCGTGTACCGGCGACATGCTCTAGCACACGGTCGACTCCCCGTTCTGCTTCGACATTGCCTTATTGACCGGCTGACACAGCCGGTCAATCATGGAGATCACCGTTGCCATAGCAACGCGCTTGGTAGCGGTGGCGGTGACGTCACCGCTACCAGCACGCAGCGGCACCGGAATCACGTGATCAGAGCAGCATTGCTATGGCAACCCGTCTTTCAGCGGCGATGCCACCGCTTACAGCCGGGAGCCTGTGGTTACTCTCACAGAGTGATTTCTGCACGGAGCACAGCGTCCTTTCTCACATGCAGTGCTGTCTGATGTAGCAGAGCTGCATGGGTTGAAGGAGAAAGAAGACAGAAGAGCAGGATCGTGGAGGGCTGAGAGGGGGTAATAAACATGAAGTCTCTAATGTGTCTATGTATTTATTTCTATTAAAGTATTTTTTCTCTGTATTGTGTCATTTTTTAACCCTTTATTGGAGATTCTTAATGGCCGGGTCAAACGTGCCTGAAATTAAGAATCTCTGGCTTAATACTAGCTAGTAAAACAAAGCTAGTATTAACTCATGATTACCCAGCAAGCCACCGTCACCAGGGCTGTTGGAAGAGTTGAATACAGCGCCAGATGATGGCGCTTCTATGAAAGCGCCATTTTCTGGGGCGGCTGCGGACTGCAATTCGCAGCAGAGGCGCCCAGAAACCTCGGGCTAACCTGTGCTGAAGATCCAATCCACAGCTGCCTAGTTGTACCCGGCTGGACACAAAAATGGGGTGAAGCCTACGTCGTTTTTTTTTTTTAATTATTTCATAAAATTCATGAATTAATTAAAAAACAGGCTTTTTAGTTCCCAGCCGGGTACAAATAGGCAGCTGGGGGTTGGGGGCAGCCCGTACCTGCCTGCTGTACCTGGCTAGCATACAAAAATATGGCGAAGCTCACGTAATTTTTTTTGTAGTTTTTTGGCAAAAAAAATAAAAATGCTTCCCTGGATTTTCCATTGCCAGTGAAGGTAACACCAAGCAGTGGGGGTTAGCAGCCAGTAGCTGCTTGAATTACCCTTATCTAGCAATACAAAAAATGCAGCGAGAGCCCATAGATATTTTTTTTAATTATTTATTTAAATAACTAAAAACAAAAAGGGCTTCCCTGTATTTGGATTGCCTGACATGACAGTGCAGTAAAAATAGATCTTTAAAAAAAATGACGTAGCGCTCCGCGATATTTTTGATTCTCAGCGCAGATAAAGCACACAGCTACGGGTTGCCACCCCCATCTGCCTTGCGTTACCTTGGCTGGCAATCAAAATACAGGGAAGCCCATTCATTTTTTTTATTTAAAAAAATAGTTAAAAAAAAAAATGACGTTGGGTCCCCCCATTTTTGATAGCCAGCTAGGGTAAAGCAGACGGCTGTAGCCTGAAAACCACAGCTGGCAGCTTTACCGTGGTTGGAGATCCAATGTGGAGGTCACCCCAGGCTCTTTTTTTATAATTATTTTATAAATATTAATAATTACAAAAAAAAAGTAGGGTCCCCAGCAAATTGGATCACCAGCCAAGGTAAAGAGAGACAGCTGTTGTCTGGTATTCTCAGGGTGGGAAGGTCCATAGTTATTGGGCCTTCACAGCCTAAAAATAGCAGGCCGCAGGCACCCCAGAAGTGGCGCATCCACTAGATGCGCCAATCCTGGTGCTTCACCCCAGCTCATCCCGTGCCCTGGTGCAGTTGCAAATGGGGTAATAAATGGGGTTAATACTAGCTGTAAAGTCACCTGACATCAAGCCCAGCAGTTTGTGATGTCATGGCGTCTATCAGATACCCGACATCACAAACTGTCAGTACTAACAAAAAAAATAGACAAAAAAAATGTATTTGAAAAAACACTCCCCAAAACATTCCCTCTTTCACCAATTTATTGTAAGGAAAAAAAATAAGGGGGTCCCACGATGACTCTGGACCATCTAGAATACGGGGGGACATGCTCAGGGAACGTATCCCCCATTTTCTAGGAGTGCAGACCCTCCATGTGAGGAGTGTGGGTGCAATGAATCTGCACCCACTCTCCCCGGGTCCACATCAGCAGAGTCCATGTCGTAACTGTTGCAGCCAAAGCTGCAATGCCATGCTCATGAGGTAAGGGCATGCCTAATCAGGAGAACTATTCTACATTTCCAAATATTGGTATTTGCTGATATTATTGCTATTCCACCTACTATATATTGGGGATAGGACCATGGAGATGGAATACCCCTTTAAGTCCAGTTATCCAGCTGAATGAATACTTAACAACAGAGCTCGCTATTTAGACATGTTTTCTTGTGGCGTATAACGGACTCTCATGTTTGGTAGTCGTTCAGCAGGGCAACAGAAATAGCAAATCCCTCCATTTGTAAATGTAGTATAGCTCTCCTGATCAACTATGTTCCTTACCTCATGAGCAGGGCATTGCAGTAGCTTACAGATGCATGGTTACCACCACTCACTGTGTCTGAACACAGGAAGCTGAGCTGACAGCCGCTCTGTGCATGCGGCAGCGTCTATTGTGAAGGAGGGGGCCGCGGGGGATCAACGCTGCACAGGTACCGTGGGACACCGGGGAACACCGGTGGGGTTATAGGGGGTGACCTGGCAGGGCCTGGGGAGGAGTTTTCTGCCGCATGTGTCATGGCACATGCAACAGAAATCAGAGGAGTAGGGTGAATGCGGCTGGCGGGAGGGTGTCGGGGGGTAGGGCACTTTGGCGACACCGGAGGACCGGAGGGGACTGGGGAGGAGATTTAGCTCCCATCTGACATGTTTGTTCATGCCAGATGGGAGATAAATAATTTTTTACCGGCGCTGTCATTTACTGTAACGTGATCACCGGTATACAGTGTATACCGGTGATCACGTGATCGGGGATCGGAAAAACCGTCCTGAATCATGATCTCCAGGGTCTCAGCTACCCCTGAAACCCCAGAGATTTTCTGACACTGGGGGGTGCTATTCACTTATTTCTGCCTGCTGTTTATAAACGGCAGATTAGAATAAGGCTACATTCACACGACCGATCCGTTTTTGCGGTCTGCAAAAAACGGTCCGTTTTTTTCACGGGTGCATCCGCGTGGCATCCGTTTCCGTTCCGTATTGTTAGGTCCGGGTGGTGGATCCACTGGGCCGTGCACCCCACCGGAGGCCTGAGAGCACGGTAGCCGGAGCACTAGCGTGGCAGGGACTGCGTCCCACAGAGGACGGGTAGAACAGCCACTGGGGCTTCAGAGTTCCTGGAGACAGTGCAGGAATCTGGCACAGGTGCCGGGTAGGAATGTCAGGTAATAGTATTGATCACAGGACACGGCACAAGGGGGACTTGAGCACCTAGCTTTCAAGACAAGGCTTACAAGACACGTTGATCAGGCCCCGCCCACATGGAAAGGCCAGTTTTATATATCCAGCACAGCCTCATGTCATATCCTGCTGCAGCAGTGCTGGGCCCATAAGACCAGGTGAGTGGGCGCGGCTCGACACTATACAGAAGCATGAGTCAGACACATGAGACTGGGGACAGGACACAGGAGAGCACGAGCGGGAGCGGCAGCCGTGACCGGAGGACACGTGGACCGGATCAGTGGGTAAGGAGCGGCGCCGTGCAGGTGCAACCGGATCAATGGGTAAGGAGCGGTGCCGGGATGGTGCGACCGGATCAGTGGGTAAGGAACGGTGTTGAGGCATCGGGAGCGTGACAGTACCCCCCCTTTATGCACCCCCTCCGAGCAAAGGACCCCCGGTGCACCCCGGACCGAGCCTCTAGACCGTAACACAGCGCAAAAGCAAGAAAGGACTGCTGACCCCGTACCACCTTCTTGACCGCAACCTGCTTAACCGAAGAACCCTTGGCAGGAGCAACGGAAAGAGGAGAACAGGCAGAAGCAGAGCGGGAATCGTGGACGACCGGCTCGGATGTATAGGCAGTAGAAAAGAGGGAATCGAGGACGACCGTCTCGGGTGTTTCGGACCGGGCACAGGACGGTCAAGCAGAGACAAAGGAGGCGACATCCTGAGGAAGAGACGGCCACCAATGGGCCCGAGCAATAGCACTCAGGGTGTCCTCCTGACTGGCATGTTTGGTCGTCTCCGACGAATGCCCCCACTGAAGTCTGTCAGACTCTGCAACGAAGAACTTCCCAGGAGGAACCTTGACCAATGCCTGACTGGTTTGTCTCATTTTCTGGATTTGGCGGTATCAAAGACTCTAATGCCAGGGACTGTGGAACAATGCTGGACTGCGTCGTCTCTTCTTCTTCCTGCGGCATGACAGACTCATGTGCCAGGGGCTGAGGAACGGGCTGCAGACAGGTGTCGTGGCACAACGGACCCCAGCGAGTGATTGCGCCAGAGCGCCAACTGATGTTAGGGTCATGGAGTTGTAGCCAGGGCAGACCCAGCAGGAGCGCGGGGGCCATTCTCGGGATGACATACAAAGCAATAGTCTCAGTGTGCAGAGCACCAACACGGAGTCTCACGGGTTCGGTTGTATACAAGACGGGTTCGTATAAGGGTTTACCGTCCACGGAGGTGAACCAGTGGGATTTAGCAAGCGGGATGACAGGTATCCGATAACGGTCCACTGTAGCTTGTAGGATGAAATTACCCGCTGCCCCCGAATCAATGTGAGCCTCTGCTGTGAACCGGGTCTTCTCAGTCGTTACCTGGACAGTCTGTGTAACTGGGACTGAGGGAATCCCGGTACCAAGTGTGGCGATTCCCACCATCCCTTGGACTTGGGGTCTTCCTGGTCTCTCAGGGCAAGAGCGAAGCAGGTGTGTACCGCTTCCACAATAGAAACACAGGCCCTGGGCAAGCCGCTCTGCTTGGCGTTGTTCAGCTTGGCTCAGTCAGTCAATTTGCATGGGTTCGGGAGTAGAATCGCAGGACGGCAGTGGTGGGAGAACGGTAGACCTCTGCGGAATGGAGATGTGACGGATTGGTCGCTTCTCCCTGGGATACTTCCTTAGTTCATTCCAGAAAACGAAGATCAATCCGGGTGGCTAGAGATACCAGAGCGTCCAAGGTATGAGGAACATCACGACCAGCTAATTCATCCTTGATGCGGCCAGAGAGGCCCTCCCAAAAGGCCGCCATCAATGCCTCGTTGTTCCAGCCTAGCTCAGAGGCAAGCGTATGGAACTGGATGGTGTACTGGCCAACCGTTAGGGTCCCTTGGCGTAGCCGGAGGAGCGAAAAGGTAACCGCGGTAGTGCATCCCGGTTCATCGAAGGTACTAGGAAAGGCCTGAAGAAATGCCGGGATGTCGGTAGTCACAGGGTCCTCATTCTCCCACAAAGGATTTAACCAGGCCAATACTTCGCCTTCCAGGTGGGACATCAGATAGGCCACTTTTGCTCTGTCAGAGGCGAAGAGGTGTGGCAGTAACTCGAAATGCAGGGAGCACTGATTCAGAAAACCTCTACAAGTCTTGGGGTTCCCGGTGTATCGGGGAGGCGAGGCTAGGTGGAGATTCGAGGGTGCTGGAGTCGCCGCTACGGAAACTGCTGCCGTGTTCTGATCCGACAGGGACATGACCGTTGTCTGGAGAGCTTGCAGACGGGCTTCCACTGAAGACATGAAGGCCAGCATTCGAGTTTGCGTCTCGCGTAGCCGCGTCAGCTCTTGCTGTACTTCGGCCAGCTGGGTCACTTGTGTACCGGCGGAATCCATGGCCTGATCAAACTGTTAGGTCCGGGTGGTGGATCCACTGGGCCGTGCACCCCACCGGAGGCCTGGGTGCACGGTAGCTGGAACAGTAGCGTGGCAGGGACTGCGTCCCACAGGGGATGGGTAGAACAGAGTCACTGGGGCTTCAGAGTTCCTGGAGACAGTGCAGGAATCTTGCACAAGTGCCGGGTAGGAATGTCAGGCAATAGTATTGATCACAGGACACGGCACAAGGGGGACCTGAGCACATAGCTTTGAATACAAGGCTTACAAGACACGTTGATCAGGCCCCGCCCACATGGAAAGGCCAGTCTTATATACCCAGCACAGCCTCATGTCAAATCCTGCTGCAGCAGTGCTGGGCCCATAAGACCAGGTGAGTGGGCGCGGCCCAACCCTATACAGAAGCATGAGTCAGACACATGAGACTGGGGACAGGACACAGGAAAGCATGAGCAGGAGTGGCAGCCGTGACCGGTGGACACATGGACTGGATCAGTGGGTAAGGAGCGGCGCCGTGCTGGTGCGACCGGATCAGTGGGTAAGGAGTGGTGCCAAGGCATCAGGAGCGTGACACGTATACGGTCCGTATGTCATCCGTTTGTCATCCGTGTGTCTTCCGTTTTTTTTGGCGTACTGCCAAAAAACTGTAGGAGGGAAAATACATAAATTTACCCAGGATCCATAGCTTCATCCTACATGAGGCGGTCACATGTTCACTCCAGTGCCATTTTCTACTGCTTTTCACAGCGTAGAGCGCTCTGGTGATTTTCTTTTGCTTGTGCACTTCATAGCAGTCTTTTCTGTCATTATAATGGCAGAAAGACACATCATGTCCCACTCTCCTGCATTTTGTAATTTTGCACCCTTTGGTGCCTTTCATGTGGCACTATGGGGTGCTTAGCCTTGTATTTACCAAAAAAAAACAAATACATTTAAAAAAAAATGACGTGGGGTTCCCCCAATTTTTGTAGCCAGCTAGGGTAAAGCAGACGGCTGCAGCCTGCAGACCACAGCTGGCAGCCTCACCTTGGCTGGTAATCCAAAACTGAGGGCATCCCATGCTGTTATTTTAAATTAAATAATAATTTAAAAAAAAAAACACGTGCGGGTCCCCCCAAAATTGGATCACCAGCCATTGTAAAGCGGACAGCTGGGGTCTGATATTCTCAGACTAGGGAGGTCCATGGTTATTGGACTCTCCCCAGCCTAAAAATATCAGGCCGCTGCCGCCCCAGAAGTGGCGCATCCATTAGACGTGCCAATCCTGGAGCTTCGCCCCAGCTCATCCCGTGCCCTGGTAGGGTGGCAAACGGGGTAATATATGGGGTTAATACCAGATGTGTAATGTCACCTGGCATCAAGCCCTGGGGTTTGTGAGGTCAGGCATCTATCAGATACCCGACATCACCAACCCAGTCAGTAATAAAAAAAAAATAGACGACAAACACATTTTTATTTGAAAAAACACTGCTCAACACATTTCCTCTTTCACCAATTTATTAGAAAGAAAAACAAATCCAGGTCTGGTGTAATCCAAGCGGTTCCCATGACGATCCATACCATAGTCACTGTCCCAGTCAATGAAGAACAGAATGTTCCCCATTGGGTGGCAAAGCAATGCAGTGACCTGAGCTAACATCATGAGGTCAGCCCAGGTCACTGCAGGGCATGACAAGTGCTGCTGTCAGCGAGGTACATTACCTACCTGCGGTGACGATCTCCTGCACTGCTGATAGCAGAGCTGTCACTGACTTCAATGACCGCCGCCTTCACAGCCAAGTATCGTGGGAGCCTGTGACGTCACCGCTAGTCACAGTCTCGGGTCGGAAGCGAGAGGAGATGTGACAAGCGGCGGCCATGGAAGACAGTGACAGCGCTGAGGTCGGCAGGGCGGGACTTCATCACCGCAGGTAAACCGAGCAGGGCAATGTGTGCGGAGTGCCAGGTGGGTGGAGCCAAGTGGGGTAATGTCTGCAGAGTGCCAGGTGGGTGGAGCCAAGTGGGGTAATGTGTGCGAAGTGTGAGGTGGGTGGAGCCAAGCAGGGTAATGTGTGCAGAGTGCCAGGTGGGTGGAGCTAAGCGGGGTAATGTGTGCGGAGTGCCAGGTGGGTGGAGCCAAGCGGGGTAATGTGTGCAGAGTGCCAGGTAATGTGTGCGGAGTGCCAGGTGGGTGGAGCCAAGAGGGGTAATGTGTGCGGAGTGTGAGGTGGGTGGAGCTAAGTGGGGTAATGTGTGCAGAGTGCCAGGTGGTTGGAGCCAAGCGGGGCAATGTGTGCGGAGTGCGAGGTGGGTGGAGCTAAGTGGGGTAATGTGTGTAGAGGGCCAGGTGGGGGGGAGCTAAGCAGGGTAATGTGTGCAGAGTTCCAGGTGGGTGGAGCCAAGCAGGCTAATGTGTGCAGAGTGCGAAGTGGGTGGAGCCTAGTGGGGCCATGTGTGCGGGCGGCGGAGTGCGAAGTGGGTGGAGCGTAGCGGGGTCATGTGTGTAGGCGGCAAAGTGGGTGGAGCCTAGCGGGGCCATGTGTGCGGGCGGCGGAGTGTGAAGTGGGTGGAGCCTAGCGGGGCTATGTGTGCGGGCTGCGGAGTGCGAAGTAGGTGGAGCCTAGCGGGGCCATGTGTGCGGACGGCAGAGTGCAAAGTGGGTGGAGCCTAGCGGAGCCATGTGGCGTTGAAGACGTCAGTGTCGGGGACTGTATGGCTGGGGACAGGTGAGTGTGAGTGTGTGTGTACATGCCGAGTGCAGGAGGGGGCGGAGCCGAGCGGGGAAGTGTCGGCTCCCTGCACACGTAACCACGGTAAATATCGGGTTACTAACCAAAGGTTTGCTTGGATACCCGATATTTATCTTGGTTACCAGCTTACCGCAGGCTGCCAGCGATGGCTCCCTGCACACTGTAGCTGAAAAAAGCCACGCTTTTGCTGATAGAACCGTTCTCGAACATATCTCGAACTGTCGAGCTTTTAGCAAAAAGCTCGAGTTCTAGTTCGATCTAGAACAGCCCCCAAAACCACTTGAACCGCGAACTGGAGAACCACGAACCACGCTCAACTCTAAAAGGCATATGCAGGCTCACCCGTACAGGTAAAGGTCCAGCTCTCACTTGCAGGATTAATAATGTAAGGGTTTCTCCCAGCCAGCAGATCAGGTTCCACACCGAGGCCCAGTGCCCTTCACATTCACTGGTTTCTTCCCCAGCTCCAAGACCGCTCAGCCTCTGGCAAACTATTCACCATTGAAAGGACCTTTTCCCTTGGACAGTAGCAGACTGCTCACCTTCCAAGCTGACCCTTGCAGTCTCCATTCAGACATAGTTTCTGTCCCAGCTGCCACATGCAGCTCCTTCTGAGGGAGAAAAGTCCCTTTCTCTGAGCAGCCTCTTTCAGGTGAAAATATGCCTGGTTCTATACAAAATGTTTCAGGTGCATTCCTAATCAATACACACAGAGCAAGGATTTAACCCTCACCACCCTAGGTTTGCTAGAAACCTACTGTAGCTCCAGCTCCCGGTCCCAGCGTGGTATCCCCAAGCTTCCCCGCTCCCAGGCCACAGCAGGGGTATTCCTCCTCTCACCTGCCTGGTCCAAATGCAGTATTCCCGCTCGCCTCCGTTCAAGGGCTCCAGTGGGGGCGTCCTCCCTCTATCCTGCCCGGCGGCTCCATCCTCTCCTCTTCTGCCCCGGGTTCAGCTGTGGCCTCTTCCTGCTTCCAAGCCACACGCACTCCTCCTGTATATTCCCATAGGGTGTGCACATGGCCACGCCCTCAGCATCCCATTACCCAGAAGCTGTTCCAGAGGTCACCTATTACCTTAAAGATATTTAAGTCCACCTCCATTGACAGGTGGTGCCTGAGCAGCGTTGCCTATAGTGCATTGCTAGTACACAGGTCCCCATACATTACTGTGTCTTGTTCTTGTACGAGTCTTGTGAATCTAACCTCTGTCACATCCTAGTGCCTATTTGCTACTATCCCTGTGCTGACACGCCTGAGCCATCACTTCTGTGCCGCCACATCTGATCCATTACCTCTGTGCCGACATGCCTGAGCCATCACTTCTGTGCCGCCACATCTGATCCATTACCTCTGTGCTGACACGCCTGAGCCATCACTTCTGTGCCGCCACATCTGATCCATTACCTCTGTGCCGACATGCTTGAGCCATCACTTCTGTGCCGCCACATCTGATCCATTACCTCTGTGCTGACACGCCTGAGCCATCACTTCTGTGCCGCCACATCTGATCCATTACCTCTGTGCTGACATGCCTGAGCCATCACCTCTATGCCGCCACATCTGATCCATTACCTCTGTGCCGACATGCCTGAGCCATCACCTCTATGCCGCCACATCTGATCCATTACCTCTGTGCCGACATGCCTGAGCCATCACCTCTGTGCCGCCACATCTGATCCATTACCTCTGTGCCGACATGCCTGAGCCATCACTTCTGTGCCGCCACATCTGATCCATTACCTCTGTGCCGACATGCCTGAGCCATCACCTCTGTGCCGCCACATCTGATCCATTACCTCTGTGCCGACATGCCTGAGCCATCACCTCTGTGCCACTACATCTGATCCATTACCTCTGTGACGAAATGCCTGAGCCATCACTTCTGTGCCACTACATCTGATCCATTACCTCTGTGCCGACATGCCTGAGCCATCACCTCTGTGCCACTACATCTGATCCATTACCTCTGTGCCGACATGCCTGAGCCATCACTTCTGTGCCGCCACATCTGATCCATCACCTCTGTGCCGACATGCCTGAGCCATCACTTCTGTGCCGCCACATCTGATCCATTACCTCTGTGCTGACACGCCTGAGCCATCACTTCTGTGCCGCCACATCTGATCCATTACCTCTGTGCCGACATGCTTGAGCCATCACTTCTGTGCCGCCACATCTGATCCATTACCTCTGTGCTGACACGCCTGAGCCATCACTTCTGTGCCGCCACATCTGATCCATTACCTCTGTGCTGACATGCCTGAGCCATCACCTCTATGCCGCCACATCTGATCCATTACCTCTGTGCCGACATGCCTGAGCCATCACCTCTATGCCGCCACATCTGATCCATTACCTCTGTGCCGACATGCCTGAGCCATCACCTCTGTGCCGCCACATCTGATCCATTACCTCTGTGCCGACATGCCTGAGCCATCACTTCTGTGCCGCCACATCTGATCCATTACCTCTGTGCCGACATGCCTGAGCCATCACCTCTGTGCCGACACATCTGATCCATTACCTCTGTGCCGACATGCCTGAGCCATCACCTCTGTGCCACTACATCTGATCCATTACCTCTGTGACGAAATGCCTGAGCCATCAATTCTGTGCCACTACATCTGATCCATTACCTCTGTGCCGACATGCCTGAGCCATCACCTCTGTGCCACTACATCTGATACATTACCTCTGTGCCAAAATGCCTGAGCCATCACTTCTGTGCTGCCACATCTGAACCATTACCTCTGTGCCGACATGCCTGAGCCATCACCTCTGTGCCGCCACATCTGATCCATTACCTCTGTGCCGACATGCCTGAGCCATCACCTCTGTGCCACTACATCTGATCCATTACCTCTGTAACGAAATGCCTGAGCCATCACTTCTGTGCCACCACATCTGATCCATTACCTCTGTGCCGACATGCCTGAGCCATCACCTCTGTGCCACTACATCTGATCCATTACCTCTGTGCCGAAATGCCTGAGCCATCACTTCTGTGCCGCCACATCTGAACCATTACCTCTGTGCCGACATGCCTGAGCCATCATCTCTGTGCCGCTACATCTGAGCCTTCACCTTTGTGACACCATCTCGGTACTGCTGCAACTGTTGACTTCTATATCTTCATAAGACAACATGCAAAATTACTATTTTAATGTGTATAAATATATGTGCAAGTGTGAAAAGGAAGGGGGGCAGTTTTACAGATCCTTTTTAGACTGTGTACTTTAATAAATTAAGTCTTTAAACACTTCAGAAAAACTTTAGGACTAGGTTCACAATTGTACAATGGTGCTTGAAATTTTGTGAACCTTTCAGAATTGTCTATATTTTTGCATAAATTTAACCTAAAACTAAGTCTGATTTTTATACAAATCCTAAAAGTATATAATGAGAACCAAATAAAAAAAGTGAATAAAAATGACCTCATATCTGAGTGGCAAAGCTATAGGATTAGGAAATTTGAAAATGAAATATTAATGCGCAGCTTTCCATGAATGGCATGACAATCAAGTGTGAGTGCGTGATCTGTTTTCTAGTCTAATCTTCCCAACATGTTTTTGGAATTGTATTATGACACAAACAAAAAGATTCCTGAGGATTTCAAATGATTTGTTGATGCTCATCAGGCTGGAAAAGGTTACAAAACTCTCTAAAGAGTTTGGACTCAAGCAATGCAGATAGATTGTATTGGAGGAAATTCATGATCGTTATACCCTCCCCAGGAGTGGTCGACAATGTTCACTCCAAGACCAAGGTGTATACTAGTCTGCACATTGCAAAGGAACCCAAGGTAACATCTAAGCAACTAAAGGTCTCTCTCACAGTTAGTAAATATTAATATTCATGAACACACGTTAGAAAAATGATGTGTAGTGCATTATTACAAGAAAGAAAAGACACTGCTCTCCTAAAACATGTGAAAGTCTAATCAACAATTACTAAACGTTTAGATGCACTTATTATTGCACAGTGGAGTTACATCAGTCACCCCAGATGCTGGAAGCAAATGTTCAACTTCAAAGACTTTTTCCACTCCCAGATAAGTGACATTGGAATAGTCTAATATTTTGGACTCATTTGTTTGATTTAAATTTTTTTTTCCACTTTTTGGACTTGTGTAAAAATCTGATGTAGTTTTAGGTCAAATGTACACAGAATTACAAAATATGATGTAGGAATGATACATTTTCAAGCATCACTATATATCTGCGGACATGAGCCATACATTGAATTATAAACAAAGGAGAAAAAGGCACACATAACCCGGGCGCAAATCAAGAATAATAAAGACATTTCAATAATGTAAAAAAATAATATTTTATTGGGTCAATGAAGAAACACACAATTTAAAATCACTGAAAACAGACAATACATCACAAAAAGGCCTCAAGTTGTAATACAATAGCTCCGGGATAATATGCCAATTAATACACATCTAAAAAAACCATTTCTAATGAATAGATCCAAAATATCCACAAAATGTATCAAATAATTCTCCACATTGTAAGCACAATATTTAGTGGCATGCAAAGATGAGTTCGGACAATAATGTGCAGTTGGCACCTTAAGGGTTAATTCGCAGCAAGGCAGGGGAGAAAAAAAAAGGGGGAAGGGGGGGCCGCACTGACAAGTGTTGTAATACATTAAGGATCTAGCACATGAAATCATAATCATGCGATAGCCATAGTGTCATAGCTGCAAAGAGGTGGATCACAATCGCTATATCAAAGGCACATAAGTGCTGGATATCAGCTCAAAAGATGATCAGAAAGAGCATAGTCACCCACCGGGCCCGGTGTGGCCAAAAGTGTGCATACAACAAAGGGAGAATGAAGGAGCTGAAAAGCAAGTGTGCTGTGGAGGAGGCCGTGGAGAGAGCCCCACGCGTTTCGCTGACAGGCAGCTTTGTCCTCCCCTGACGAAGCTATCCACTTTTCGCATGATTTCCCTGAGTCTGGCTATTCTGGAGGATTTATTTGGCTTTCACCTGCACCTTTTGATATATGTATTGCTACTTTGTAACACCACGTAGCTGCCATTAGCATTGTAATTGTGTAAGGGGTTCTTTTTAGTACATGATCTCACGCATTGTGATGATCATATATCTCTATCGCTGGCTATCTGATCTATCTGATCTATGCCATATGCACTTCGGCGCTGAGATATACTATCATGTTGTGCAATTTCAATGACCATGGTTATGATTTCATGTGCTAGATCCTTAATGTATTAAAACACTTGTCAGTGCGGGACCCCTCCCCTCCCCCTTTTTTTTTTTCCCCCCTGCCTTGCTGGGAATTAACCCTTAAGGTGCCGACTGCACATTATTGTCCGAACTCATCTTTGCATGCCACTAATATTGTGCTTACAATGTGGAGAATTCTTTGATACTGCCACGCTCCCCGGCTCCTCTGCCACGCTCCCCCGCTCCCGGACCTCGCTTCCCCGCTCCTCCCCGGTCCCCCGCTCCTCAGCCTCCATGCTCCCTCACCTGCGTCCTCCAGGCAACCCGGTCCCCAGTCCCGGCACCCATCTGCTGTCCTGAGCCGGCCCGGCACTCCTGCCTCCTGCACACCGCATCCTGCTCTGGCTTCTGGCACCCGGGCCTCGCGCATGCACATTAGGGCGCGCGCGCGGTCATTGACCTTTTCTTAAAGGGCCAGCATTCTCCATCAGGATATTGAAGAATCAGGTACAGGGTATATAGGGGGTTCCTTTCCAAGTGGGCGGGGCCTGTTCTTCGTGTTTGCTAAGCTAGGAATCAGGTCTCCCTGTGCCTTGTTCCATACTTACCTATCTCTCTTGTAGAGTCGCTCCTGTCCCGCCAACCGGTCCTGACGATTCCAGAACCCCGAACGGTGACTGTCCACTATCTCGTCAGTCCCTACCATCTCCGATCCCTGGATCCGTGTGGTGACCCACCTCCTCGCTCCGTTGGTTCCGGATTCTGCCTGACATCACCTCGGCCTCCGAACCTGAGCTCTGTCACCCGGACTACCTTCAGAGACTCCGTGGTCCCAGGGACTTCTTCACTCCACTCCTCTGAACGGACTGTCCTGCTACCCGTAGTGCTCCGGCTACCGGGCACCTTGCCCTCGGTGAGGTGTTCAGCCCAGTGGATCCACCTCCTGGGCCTACCCGTCCTCCTGGTCCTAACAAATACATTTCGTGGATATTTTGGATCTATTCATTAGAAATGTTTTTTTTAGATGTGTATTAATTGGCATATTATCCCGGAGCTATTGTATTACAACTTGAGGCCTTTTTGTGATGTATTGTCTGCTTTAAGTGATTTTAAATTGTGTGTTTCTTCATTGACCCAATAAAATATTATTATACATATTGAAATGTCTTTATTATTATTCTTGATGTGCGCCCGGGTTATGTGTGCCTTTTTCTCCTTTGTGTACACTTCTGCTTTCACACATAGGGCAGCACTCATATGATCACTCCAGGCCGTGCACCCCTCCTCCCCATTATTCACATACATTGAATTATGTCTTAATTCGGCGGATACGTTTTAACATATCTACATCATGTGTCTATGTCTGTACATTTTTTTTTGTTTTTAATGATGTGATTTTTATTGCAGTTTGTTTTTTCCAATACAGCTGCATAAATCCAGTGGGGTGCACTTTATAAGTGTGCAGCTCACCTAAGCATTTTAGGTAGATGTCATGTTTTTATCGCCTCTTATTGCGTTTTATTGGAGTGTTGCGGCCACCAAAAAAAATGTAATCCTGGAGTTTTGAATTTCTCTTTTCTTGCACTGTTCACCAATCAGATTACATTTTAATTGTAGATTTTGATAGATCAGACATTTCTGAATGTGGCGATACCAAATATGTTTTATTAATTGGTTGGTTTTTTTTTCAATTGAACAAAAGAGGGATGATTTGAACTTTTGTCGGATTTTTTTTTTTTTTTTTTCATTTTTTAAAAACATTTTTATTTTAATGTTTTTACTAGTCTTCTTAGGGTACTTGAAGCTGCGATTATCTGGTTGCTTGTGCTGTACAGAGCAGGGCATCCACACAGCCCCGTGCAGCAGAAATGAAGACTTCCTATGAACGCCGGCTAGCAGGCGGGAAATGACAGCAGGATTTAACCAGTCTCCAATCCGCCCGCCGCTTTTAGAGGCATATATTGGCTGATTAGAACAGCTGATATGTGCAGGGACCTGACCTATGAAACATGAGCATGTTTATAGGCTGTGAAGGGCTTAAAGGGGATCTATCACCAGGCTTTTGCTATGTAATCTGAGAGTAGAATAATGTAGGAGCAGAGACCCTGATTCCAGCAATGTGTCACTTACTAGGCTGTCTTTTGGGGTTACTATAAAATCAGGGTCTCCTACCCATCAACTTTAGGCAATTTTTAATTTCCTAGTAGCGGATTCCAATTCATGCATAAAATTGTAGGCTATTCGAGGCATCATTAGATGGGGACCCAGCATGCAAGATACGCCTTGACACTGGCTGCTGGGCTGGCATAAAACTGGCCTTTTGTGTAAGCTGAGTTTCTCAACTTTAAAATGTATTTTCTTAGCAGAAATGCATGTCCAAGTTCCTATATTAAATGTCTGTATACCTTAGCATCTCAGAGTGCGGTTGTTTATTTGCTTTTATTTGCTAGTTTATTCCATGATCAGTTTGCTTTTGTTCACACTTGTCTGTTAGGAAATTCCATCAATTTTCTTGTTTTAGATTATGGGATCATGCTTTCTAACTGAGCACACCTTCCCATCAACTTAATGCAACTTTTAATTTCCTAATAGTAGGTTGCTAGCCACCCATAAAATTGTAGTCTATTCAGCTAAAATAGAGATATCACTAGATAGGGATACGGTAAGTGTCTAATTTTTTTACGTATTTCCTTAGCAGAAATGCATGTGCAAGTTCCTATATTCCATGTACTGTATACCTTACAGTCTCAGAGTGCAGCTGTTTATTTGTTAGTTTATTTCATGTTCAGCATTTACCTGTTTACACTTGTCTGTTAAGAAGTGCAATCAATTTTCTTGTCGTTACTGTTCAAGGCACATGTTGGCTGATCAGATCAGCTGATCTGTGTAGGGAAAGATGCGGGCTTGGTATGTGAGTCCGCATCAAAAGCAGGGACTCAACCTATCACATACGACATAGGTCGTGGAGGGTTTAAAGGGAATCTGTCAGTAGGTTTTTTTTTCTATATAATTTGAGAGGGGAGGATTCCCGGATTCCAGTAATGTGTCAGTTACTAGACTGTGTTCTGCTGTTTCATTAAAATCAGTGTTTTAGGATATCATCACCAGAGAACTGTCTTGTGATTCCTGGTCCAACCAGGCCCCCACCACTGAGTATCAGCTTGCTGTAAAAATATATTGTAACAGAAAACTGGCAATCAGTGTTGTGGGCGGCGTTATACACAGCTCAGCATTCCGAGCTCTGCTACATCTGCAGAAGATAGAACTGTAATGCTGGCACAACTGCTGCACCCTGTAAATTGAGTGATACATTGCTGGAATCAGGGAATTTTACCATACATTATGCTGCTCTAAGAAAACATAGCAAAAACGTGCTGACAGATTCCCTTTAAGTCAATCATCAGCTAGAAAAGCAATCAATATTCTGAAGTGTACAAAAAGCTGAAAATCTCGACCAACCTCATCTTGAATGTGGGATTCAGATTTGGCCACTACTACTTAAGCGGGCTTTACATGTGAGCGATATCAGTGACGATATCGCTATCGTGCATACCCGCCCCCTCTTTTGTGCGACACGGGCATATCGCTGTCCGTTGCACACAAAATGGCACTCCCCCATCACACTACTTACCTGCCCTGCGACGTCGCTGTGACCGGCGATCCACCTCCTTTCTAAGGGGGCGGTTCATTCAGCGTCACAGCAACGTCACAGCAGCGTCACTGAACCGCCGCCCAATAGAAAAGGAGGGTTGGAGATGAGCGGCCGGAACCTCCCGCCCACCTCCTTCCTTCCTCCCGTTCCGGTGGAGGCAGGTAAGGAGATGTGACACCACAGCGATATGTGCTGCCGCTGGAGCGACAACATCGTACCTGCAGCAGCACCGATATTATGGAAATGAGCGACGTGTCAACGAGCTACGATATCGCACGTATTTGTGCTCGTTGATCGTCGCTCATTTGCGTCACACGCTGCGATGTCTCTACCGGCGCCGGATGTGCGTCACTAACAACGTGACCCCGACGATATATCATTAGCGATGTCACAGCGTGTAAAGCCCGCTTTAAAATTATACAGGAGATCATGGCAATACATTCTATATGCCATATAATACATATTCCAAGAACTGTGCGAGGGCAAGGAGACAACCATAATATGTGAAGGAAAAGGGGTTTAAAGAGTGGTTATTGTTTTCTTATTTAATTTCTCAGTCTGTGCAAAGTTCAGAATTTTTGCTCAGATTCTATTCACAAACACTCTCCTGGTCTGGGCATAGGGGAAGGAGACACAGAAGCTCATCAGCAGATCAAACAGCTGCACTACGTGCATGGACAAGGCAGGTACAACAGCTCCTTCAGCATGGACGGGAAGAGGAAGCAAGACATGGTGAGGACGTATATTACAAGGAACCCTGCAGAGAGTGATCAATACATTACATGAAAAAAACAGATACCATTTATATTTTGGACATTTTGAGAAGCAATCACAAGAACACCAGGAGCACCATAACAGCAATATTTAGATACTGAACCATTTTTTTAATAAATTATTTTGAATGAAAACAAAATTGTTGTTGGTTCTGAAAGATAAATGGGTATTTATGACATGATAAAATCTCCTTCATCTATGTAAGGCAAATAGGCATCTAATACTGTCTACTTATAGGCATTTAAGGCATAGAGAATACAGTCTAGGGGCTTTACACGCAACGACATCACTAACCAGATGTTGTTGGGGTCACGGAATTCGTGACGCAGATCCGGCCTTGTTAGTGACGACGTCGTTGCGTGTGACACGTATGAACGACCGCTAACGATCAAAATTACTCACCTAATCGTTGATCGTTGACACGTCGTTCTAATCCCAAATATCATTGCTGGTGCAGGACGCAGGTTGTTGGTCGTTCCTGAGGCAGCACACATCGCTACGTGTGACACCGCAGAACGACAAACAACACCTTCCTGCATCCTCCGGCAACGAGGTGGGCGTCACTTTCTTTCGGCTACTTCTCCACCCCTCCTCCGCTTCTATTGGACGGCTGCTGTGTGATGTCGCTGTGACGCCGCACGGACCTCCCCCTTAGAAAGGAGGCGGTTCACCGGCCACAGCAACAGGAAGGTATGTGCGTGTGACGGGTCCTAGCAATGTTGTGCGCCACGGGCAGTGATCTGCCTGTGATGCACAACCGACGAGGGCGGGTGCTTACATCAGCGACATCGCTCGCGATGTCACTGCGTGTAAAGCCCACTTTAGCCCGTTAATGCTCCATGATGTACCATGACATCATAAAGTGTGTCAGCGTACTTGGAGTGGACACAGAAGAGAAGCCAGCTCCCTGAAGAGCACACGGAGGTCTATGCCACTTCTCACCGAGCCTGATTCATTAGGAGGCATGCACCTCACACTCCACCCTGTTCTCTCATCAATATAGCATGAAAAGAGCCCGTCTTAATGAATTGGAGGCAAAGAAATGTATATCTCTAATATCTCTAATATAAAAAGCCGAGTGTGTGTGTATGTGTGTATTTCCACTAAAGGAATCCTCACCGTCGCATTTACAATCACAAAATTTTGCACAGACACCCCATGTGACTCAGGGAACGTCATAGACTATGTTTTGAGGGGAAATTTTAACCCCGCGCTTTAAAGTTATTCACCAAAAAACCTACTTCCATTAAAGTCAATGGAGTTGGGAGCCATAATGCAACCAGAACTTCATAAGAATGTTATCGTGTCACAATGCAGCCAGGGAAAGAGACAGACAGACAGAAACAGAGACAGACAGACAGACAGACAAAGAGATAGAGAAACAGACAAAGAGACAGAAAGACAGACAGGAAAAGAGACAGACAGACAGAAAATGAGATAGACAGGGAAAGAGACAGACAGGGAAAGAGACAGACGGAAAAAGACAGATTAGGGAAAGAGACAGACAGGGAAAGAGAAAGACAGGGAAAGAGACAGACAGACAGGAAACAGACAGACAGGGAAAGAGACAGACACAGGGAGAGTTATAGCGTCAGATAGGGAAAAAGATAGAGAGATCGACAGGGAAAGAGACAGACAGACAGGGAAAGAGGCAGACAGGGAAAGAGATAGAGAGACCGACAGGGAAAGAGACAGACAGACAGAGACAGACAAAGAGAGAGAGAGACATACAGGGAAGAGACATACAGACAAAGAGCTAGAGAGAGACAAAGAGAGAGAGAGGCAGAGACTGGGAGAGAAGTAGAGACAGTTACCATCCCGGGCAACGCCGGGTACTACAGCTAGTGTTATACAGTACAGACCAAAAGTTTGGACACACCTTCTCATTCAAAGAGTTTTCTTTATTTTCAGGACTCTGAAAATTGTAGATTCACATTGAAGGCATCAAAACTATGAATTAAAATATGTGGAATGAAATACTTAAAAAAGTGAGAAACAACTGAAAATGTGTCTTATATTCTAGGTTCTTCAAAGTAGCCACCTTTTGCTTTGATTACTGCTTTGCACACTCTTGGCATTCTCTTGATGAGCTTCAAGAGGTAGTCACCGGTAATGGTTTTCCAACAGTCTTGAAGGAGTTCCCAGAGATGCTTAGCACTTGTTGGCCCTTTTGCCTTCACTCTGCGGTCCAGCTCACCCTAAACCATCTCGATTGGGTTCAGGTCTGGTGACTGTGGAGGCCAGGTCATCTGGCGTAGCACCCCATCACTCTCCTTCTTAGTCAAATAGCCCTTACACAGCTGGAGGTGGGTTTGGGGTCATTGTCCTGTTGAAAAATAAATGATGGTCCAACTAAACGCAAACCAGATGGAATAGCACGCCACTGCAAGATGCTGTGGTAGCCATGCTGGTTCAGTATGCCTTCAATTTTGAATAAATCCCCAACAGTGTCACCAGAAAAGCACCCCCACACCATCACACCTCCTCCTCCATGCTTCACGGTGGGAACCAGGCGTGTAGAGTCCATCCGTTCACCTTTTCTACAAAGACACGGTGGTTGGATCCAAAGATCTCATATTTGGACTCATCAGAGCAAAGCACAAATTTCCACTGGTCTAATGTCCATTCCTTGTGTTCTTTAGCCCAAACAAGTCTCTTCTGCTTGTTGCCTGTCCTTAGCAGTGGTATCCTAGCAGCTATTTTACCATGAAGGCTGCTGCACAAAGTCTCCTCTTAACAGTTGTTCTAGAGATGAGAAGGTGTGTCCAAACCTTTGGTCTGTACTGTGTATATATATATATATATATATATATATATATATATAATTAATCAACCCAATCGATAAATACTGTAAAGAGGAAAAAAATCAACATCAGGAGCAGGGGATTATTTATTGTCGCAGAACAGCACAAAACATAAGATAAAATATAAATAAAACTACACCAAAATAATATCAATAAAAATATCGGATCATTGTGTAAAAAACAAGCCGTCACACAGTTCCATTGATGGATAATAATCAAAGTTAAAGATCTTGAAATATTTAGATTGCTTTTAACAAAATTCTGCATTTTTTACAATTCAAATAATAAAAAAATATTTGGAATAACTGTGTTTGTACAGAATTATGTCACCAAATCATTTTTACTACATAATTAGCGCTGCTAAAATAAAAACCCCAAAACAATAGTGGATTTTGTATTTTTTCGCCATTTCACTAAATTTGTTTTTTTTTTTCATATTTTTCCATTTTTCTGTATTCTATACTATAAAATGAATGACGTCCTACAAAACACATGCCCTCGTACTCCAATGTGGATGGAAAAAAAAAGTTATGGTACTGAAAAAAAGGTCGAAAAAATGAAAAACACAAAAATTTAGCTGTGTCCTTAAAGAGTTAAAATTCTAGAAATGACTCGTAGTGGCTCATGCTGTGTGATGAATTTGTGCGTCTTTACACTGTGTCATTTACAACAATTATTATTTGGCTTAATTTTTGGCACAAATTTGCAACAAAACGTTTTCTGTATTTTGGCGAATGCAACACATGACGTCTCCCGTCGAGTGCAAATCGCAGTTTTCTGGTGCAAATTCGGCCAAAATTCTGCCACATTTATCAGAGTAAATCTAAGTGTGAATAGAGAGCGGCTTCACACTATGAAATGAAGATTTGTTTTTCCAATATCTGCACAAGGGGGCAGCCATGAGCGTTTTTTTACTTTTTACGTGACTTTTTTCTTTTTTAAAGACCCCCGATATCTTGTATGTCCTGAAATTACTATTGATATTGTATAAAATGAGCGTGAATCCATTGTTGCTCCATAAATGAATGGCACATTCATTCTGTAAGGACGCAGTCAGGAATCACGATTTCGCATCTTGTTTATATACTGCATCGGCTTCATACGCATCCCAGCACAGCCATTTCCCCTTTTTGTACGTATTTCCTGATTGACAATTTGGCTTTTATCTGAGGGCACAACTGTGATATCTGAAATATCTGACTTCAAGCTATGTATGATATGTAGGAGAGCAGCAGGGGTGGGGAATGGAAAAAATCATTAAATTAGTATTTCTCATGTATGCAAAAAGTAATACTTGGCAGATATAGTTTATATTAATCTTTTCCATGGTAACCAATTAGCACCATTACTATATGTGTCTAACTTTGGGGATTTCATCTATTCATGATGAGGGCAAAACATAGATGTAAGATTTTAAAGCTATATTTACTTTTCACCATCACCTGTAAAGTCCTCATTACATCTTCTCGCCACTGCCATTGACCCCTGAATCCCTAGGCCTCCTGGTCTCTCTGCTTCTCACCGGTACCTGTCTAGTCATCTTCACATCTTCTCATCACCGATGATGACTCCTGAATCCCTAGCCCTCCCGGTCTCTCTGCTATTCACCGGTACCTGTCTAGTCATCTTCACATCTTCTCGCCACTGCCATTGACCCCTGAATCCCTAGGCCTCCCGGTCTCTCTGCTTCTCACCGGTACCTGTCTAGTCATCTTCACATCTTCTCATCACCGATGATGACCCCTGAATCCCTAGGCCTCCTGGTCTCTCTGCTTCTCACCGGTACCTGTCTAGTCATCTTCACATCTTCTCATCACCGATGATGACCCCTGAATCCCTAGGCCTCCTGGTCTCTCTGCTTCTCACCGGTACCTGTCTAGTCATCTTCACATCTTCTCATCACCGATGATGACTCCTGAATCCCTAGGCCTCCCGGTCTCTCTGCTATTCACCGGTACCTGTCTAGTCATCTTCACATCTTCTCATGACCAATGATAACCCCTGAATCCCTAGGCCTCCTGGTCTCTCTGCTTCTCAACGGTACCTGTCTAATCATCTTCACATCTTCTCATCACCGATGATGACTCCTGAATCCCTAGGCCTCCTGGTCTCTCTGCTTCTCACCGATACATGTCTAGTCATATTCACCTCTTCTCATCACCGATGATGACCCCTGAATCCCTAGGCCTCCCGGTCTCTCTCCTTCTCACCGGTACCTGTCTAATCATCTTCACATCTTCTCATCACCGATGATGACTCCTGAATCCCTAGGCCTCCTGGCCTTCTCTGCCTCTCATCACTACATACAGTTAGGTCCAGAAATATTTGGACAGTGACACAAGTTTTGTTATTTTAGCTGTTTACAAAAACATGTTCAGAAATACAATTATATATATAATATGGGCTGAAAGTGCACACTCCCAGCTGCAATATGAGAGTTTTCACATCCAAATCGGAGAAAGGGTTTAGGAATCATAGCTCTGTAATGCATAGCCTCCTCTTTTTCAAGGGACCAAAAGTAATTGGACAAGGGACTCTAAGGGCTGCAATTAACTCTGTAGGCGTCTCCCTCGTTAACCTGTAATCAATGAAGTAGTTAAAAGGTCTGGGGTTGATTACAGGTGTGTGGTTTTGCATTTGGAAGCTGTTGCTGTGACCAGACAACATGCGGTCTAAGGAACTCTCAATTGAGGTGAAGCAGAACATCCTGAGGCTGAAAAAAAAGAAAAAATCCATCAGAGAGATAGCAGACATGCTTGGAGTAGCAAAATCAACAGTCGGGTACATTCTGAGAAAAAAGGAATTGACTGGTGAGCTTGGGAACTCAAAAAGGCCTGGGCGTCCACGGATGACAACAGTGGTGGATGATCGCCGCATACTTTCTTTGGTGAAGAAGAACCCGTTCACAACATCAACTGAAGTCCAGAACACTCTCAGTGAAGTAGGTGTATCTGTCTCTAAGTCAACTGTAAAGAGAAGACTCCATGAAAGTAAATACAAAGGGTTCACATCTAGATGCAAACCATTCATCAATTCCAAAAATAGACAGGCCAGAGTTAAATGTGCTGAAAAACACCTCATGAAGCCAGCTCAGTTCTGGAAAAGTATTCTATGGACAGATGAGACAAAGATCAACCTGTACCAGAATGATGGGAAGAAAAAAGTTTGGAGAACAAAGGGAACGGCACATGATCCAAGGCACACCACATCCTCTGTAAAACATGGTGGAGGCAACGTGATGGTATGGGCATGCATGGCTTTCAATGGCACTGGGTCACCTGTGTTATTGATGACATAACAGCAGACAAGAGTAGCCGGATGAATTCTGAAGTGTACCGGGATATACTTTCAGCCCAGATTCAGCCAAATGCCGCAAAGTTGATCGGACTGCGCTTCATACTACAGATGGACAATGACCCCAAGCATACAGCCAAAGCTACCCAGGAGTTCATGAGTGCAAAAAAGTGGAACATTCTGCAATGGCCAAGTCAATCACCAGATCTTAACCCAATTGAGCATGCATTTCACTTGCTCAAATCCAGACTTAAGACGGAAAGACCCACAAACAAGCAAGACCTGAAGGCTGCGGCTGTAAAGGCCTGGCAAAGCATTAAGAAGGAGGAAACCCAGCGTTTGGTGATGTCCATGGGTTCCAGACTTAAGGCAGTGATTGCCTCCAAAGGATTCGCAACAAAATATTGAAAATAAAAATATTTTGTTTGGGTTTGGCTTATTTGTCCAATTACTTTTGACCTCCTAAAATGTGGAGTGTTTGTAAAGAAATGTGTACAATTCCTACAATTTCTATCAGATATTTTTGTTCAAACCTTCAAATTAAACGTTACAATCTGCACTTGAATTCTGTTGTAGAGGTTTCATTTCAAATCCAATGTGGTGGCATGCAGAGTCCAACTCGCGAAAATTGTGTCACTGTCCAAATATTTCTGGACCTAACTGTACCTAGTCATCTATTCATCACCAATGATGACAGCTGAATCCCTGGGCATCCCAACTCTGATGAAGCCCGGGACACTTCTGCGCATGCGCACACAAGGTTATAGTGCATGTCTTGATAGAATGATGTCATAACCTTACATGTGCATGTGCAGAACCATTCTGGGCCTCATTAGAACCGGAATTCCTTACCTACCATAAAAGATGGAGATTTCAGTGCTCTCGGCAGTGATATAAAGATGCAATGAGAACTGGACGGGTGATGGTCAGGAATGGAGGGGCTGGAGAGAGGAGTGGACAGTTGAGCATAAGTATTTATGGTATTTAATTTATTTTTTACACTTTTGATTGCCCCTTACAGTTCAGAAAAATGGTGGCCATCATGTTCCACATTCATGCATAAGCATATTACAGAAAATATGTATTTTGGCATAATAAGATAGTTAAAATATTCACTTTCAATTGCATTTAGTAGCTCATCTCTGATATGACTATTCTGCTAGTATTTTACAATTTAGCCTCTGTTTTGTGTTCCAGAGGTGCTTTTGACAGCTATAACGATTATTCCTCTTCTCTATATACTTACTGTGATGACTGTCACAAGGTGGCACTAGACACTACTTGTATAAACTAAATGTAGAGGTAGTCAGACTGGCCGAGATCATAAACCGGGAGAGAACGACAGTACAAGGGGGCAGACAGAGACGAGATCAAGATACAAGCCAAAGGTCAGCCAGGAGAGTTTGTACAAAATACAGGGAGCAGGCAGGGACGTCGTCAGGAGAAAGTCTGAGGTCAGAAGCCAGGAAGTCACAACAGAAACAGGGAAGGACAGGCAGAGACAGGTAAACAACAGTCCGGAGTCAAGAGGCCAAGATCTGAATACTGAGCACTACAGAAGCCAACAGCACAACTGTAGCAAGGAAGTACGACTTCAGCGTCCTGAGCTAACACGCTCCCTAATGAAGCAGAGCAATCATCGGGAATGAGAAGCATCTGTGAGAGCACCTCCATGGACCGGCGTGGAACCCAGTGCTGTGAAACAACCCACAGAGCATTCATCCTGCAAAACGCTCTCACCATAAGCAACATATACCGGCTCTGCAGGAGAGCATAGCAGAACACTACAGAATGTTTTGCACATCGGAATTGTGACACACAGATGAGCAAAACTGTAACAATGTTTTAAGCTTTTAATTTTCAGACTCCATATCTCAGCATCCACTACAGCTTTGAGCGTGAGATGGCCTTCATTTTATAGACAATCATCTTAGCTATCTCATACATAAATTTGACTTCCAGCTATTTAGCTTATTATTAGTTATGCAGATTCTTGTCATGTCACTGCATTGTTACTGTTTTACTCTCAGTGTTTGAAAGTTTGAAAAATAATTTTCTTCCTGTATACTACTAATTACAACCTGTTCTCACATTCCCTAATAGCTCAGTGGGTTACTATGTTCATTCCCAAGGGAAAGATCACCGGTTTGAATTGAGGAGTAGCTAGGAAGATTTCCAAAGAAAAAATCATGCAGCTCATTGATAGCTGTTTAGGGTACTTTACACGCTGCGACATCGCTAACGATTTATCGTCGGGGTCATGGTGTTTGTGACGCACATCCAGCGTCGTTAGCGACATCGCAGCCTGTGACATGTACGAGCGACCTTCAACGATAGCAAAAGTGGTAAATATCGTTGGTTTTGGAGGGGTCGTACAAACACCAAATATCGTCTGGTCAGTAGCGTTGTTGTTCCTCGTTCCTGCGGCAGCACACATCACTGTGTGTGACACCGCAGGAGCGACGAACATCTCCTTACCTGCCTCCACCGGCAATGAGGAAGGAAGTAGGTGGGCGGCATGTTCCAGCCGCTCATCTCCGCCCCTCCTCTGCTATTGGACGGCTGCCGTGTGACGTTGCTGTGACGCCGCATGAACCGCCCCCTTAGAAAGGAGGCGGATCGCTGGCAACAGCGACGTCGCAGGGAAGGTAAGTCCGTGTGACGGGTGTTAGCGATGTTGTGCGCCACATGCAGCGATATGCCCGTGTGGCACCCTGGACTAGCCAGGTCATCACAGGTAACATACATACACCCCCACCCCCATTAGACAGTAACATTAGCCAAACACAAAATCCTTGTTGCCTCCCTCCAGGGGCTGATGTCCACACCAGGTGTGGCGGAGCCAAGCGGTTGGCCCCACCCACCGAGGAGTTCACAGGCCTGGAGGCGGGAAAAGTGTCAGAGTAGTTTTGGAGTTTGAAGAGTGAGGAGTAAACACTTGGGTGTCTGGTTTTGTGGCCCAGGCACTGACAGCAAGGTTGGCAGACGGTGGTGGCCGTCTGCAGGAGTGGTGAAGCAACGCGGAACCATAGGACCGGGGTCAGGCGTTGGACCGCCGATACCGACCAGGGAGCGAAGTGAAGCCAGCACAGACAGGCAGGGCCATCGGACCCCGACCAGGCTTGGAGCCGCCGACAATAGTCAAATCCGAGTGTGACCGGAACCCCAGGGCTTCTCTAACAGCCAAAGACCCGATAGAAGGCAACCGCCCACACTGTGAGGGTATACAGCTACCGCCTAAGGCTAGAGACCCAAGGGCTAGCGCCTGCGGGCAAACGGGCTCCTCCGGCATCCATACACCGGGGAGCGGACTACCGTTGGGGATCCATCGTAGTCAAACAAGTACATCAAGGTGCAGGGAAAGACAGCCGCCATCACCTGTCCGGGGAGAGACACTGCAGCCGGCTGCGGGACCCGTCCATCCAGCCGTTTGGTTTACCGAGGACTTTGTGCATCTCTTGCTGAGTGAGTACACCCGTGCCATCCGGCACCGCGCCGCGCTGTCCCTGCAACCCTGCACCTCACCAACCCTGCCTCCCCGTCACACCACCGGGCCCCGTGACCACCAACCCCTACCCACGGAGGGGGAAAACAACATCCCAGCTGCTCCCTACCATCGCTCCCGGGATCCCCGTCACCAGCAGCGGTGGTGCCCATCTTCACCGCAACCCGTGGGTGGCGTCACAGACTAAATCTTCCAAACCAACCACCCCTTTCACTCACGGGCGAGGAGCGCCGCTCGAGTCCCCGGATCCGGCCCACCGCTCGAGCCACCGAGCAGCAGCAGCAGCTGCAGCAGCGCCAGACCTGAGCGTTAGCGAGCGACCAGCAGCAGCGGCGGCGTCCTCCCCGCCCGCGACACCCGTGACGCACAATCGACGGGGGCGGGTACGCTTGCTAGCGATATCGGTACCGATATCGCAGCGTGTAAAGTACCCTTTTCTCTGCCAAGATAATTACCAAAGAGCATTGTGTGAATGCCCAAATAGTTGGAAGAATGTAATATTAATTCTGTTCACACAGCAAAGAGGTGACGTCCAGGCAGAATATTGGAGTTAACAAGTCGGCTCATCACAAGGTCTATCAGTTCTGATGCGAAAAACCTGGCAGTGGACACAGCTTTTTGCTTCATAATAGTGAGATCACAGATGACCATGTAAGCACCGTTCAATGCAGATTACACAAGTCTGGAATGGTGGCCGAAAAAAGTGAAGAAGCCTCGTCTTCAGCATTATCAAAATAAGCATTGACTCGAGTTTGCAAAAAAATGTGAAAAGTGGACAGTAGAATATTGGAAACGGGTGATTTGGTGTGATGAGATGAAAGTCAATAGACTAAACTCTGATGGGTGCAAATCGGTCTAGAAGAAACAAGGGGAAAAGGGGTTAACAAATTGATAAGTTGAAGGAACTGTGAAGCTTGGGGGAAGAAGCCTGATGATTTGGGGTTGTGTCACAGTCAAAGGCGTTAAATACTTGACCAGGATGGATGGTGGTCTCAAAGCTGAGCTATATGTGAGGATCCTACAAGATGAGTTACTTTGCACACTTGAGTACTATGGGTATGAAAAGGACGACAGTGTTCCAGCAGGACAACGACCAGAACCATATGGCAAGATTGAAGAAGAAATAGTTCAATGACAATGAAGTAGAGGCGCTGGATTGTAACCACAGTCCCCAGACCTCAACCCAATCGAACTCCTGTGGATAAAGTCGAAAAAACGTCTGTATATGTGACACCCTGGATTAGCCAGGTAGTCACAGACAGGCCCTTGCTCAAACACCCGTCCCCCCTAAAAAGGTAACAGCAGCCAACCTAAAAACCTTGTTCACCCCCCTCAGGTCTTGACGTTCACACCAGGGGGCGGAGCTAGGCGGTTGACCACGCCCACCGAGGAGTTCGGATAGCCTGAGGTGGGAAAAACAGAGCAGATTAGTTTTGGAGGTGAAAAAGAGAGTAGTTGAGAGGAATAAACGTCTGACAGGAGTCTGGGTCGTAGCCTGGACACCCTTTGGCCAAGAGGCAGACGGTGGACACCGCCTGCAGGAGCCGGGAAGACGGCCTGGTGGAACCGTAAGGGACCGGGACAGGGTAGTGGCTCGCCGATACTGAACCGGGGAACCGACTGGAAACTGGAGCACAGAGGGGGGTACTCAGACCCTGAAACGAGGTCCCGAATCTACCGGACTAAGTTAATTCACTGATTGAGGTCTGGACTTTAGGTCCTTTCGCAACCAAGTCCCGACTGAAGACAACAGCCCAACGAGGGGGATAGAAAGCCACCGCTCAGGCAGAGAGATCCCACGGGCCAGCGTCTGCAGGCAAACGGACTCCCGTCACTGAAGCGCAGGCAGTCCACAGCTACAAAACAAGGTGCAGGAGAAAGGCGGGGACCACCAAACCACGTGAGGGACCAGACGCAGCCGGCTGCGGGCACCGACCACCATTTTTTTGGTTTACCAGAGACTCGCACCACACCAATCTGTCCGCACCCTCACAACCGGGCCCCGGGACCATCATCCCCTACCCACGGAGGGGTCAACACTTGGCTGCGCAACACCGTCCCCGGGGCCTAGTAAACAGCAGCGGTGGTGTCTACATTCACCACAACCTGTGGGTGGCGTCACAAACATAACCCAAACCACGGCCCCGGCCGTAAACCTACCTACCAACCCCCTACGTAGTGCCAGCATCCTTTCAGAGCGACGTGACCCCGGGTCCGGAGGCGCTTGAGCCACCCACCAACGAGCCCGGATCTGAGCGGCTCGGCTGCAGCCGAGCACGGGGCGGTACATATACATTCCCAAGTGAGGCAACCAGTATACACCAACGTTGAGAAGGTGTAGAAGGGACCTGGGATCAAATTTTGGTAGAGAAATGCTTGAATCTGATCAAGAGCCCAGAAGGATTCAGGCAGTGCTGAACGCCAGAGGAGAATATTAACAAATAATAAAAATTAAAATTTTGATTTTTAAGAGTAAAACAGTAACAATGCAGATACATGACAGAAATCTGTATAACTAATCATATACTAAATAACTGCAAGTCCAATTTATGTATGAGATAGCCAAGATGATTGTCTATAAAATGTGGATGGTGAGATATGGAGCCTGAAAGTCAAAAAATCAAAACATTGTTACCCTTTTGCTCATTAGTATATCAACTTTATACATGTTCCCCTTCATATATTTTTGCTAAGCACAAGTAATCACTAATTTTAGAAACCTGCAAGTGAGTCACATTTACTGTATTCTTGAGTCTTCTCATCCATGGTAATTTCTCATACCGTATATGTGGAAATATTCTGTATTGTCCTAGGAAGGGTTTATTTTGTCATTAAATGTTGGATGACAAAGTCTTGTTATCTTCCTTTTTTAAGTCCGTTCATGTATTCTTAAGGCACCTTACTTACTCGGTTTCCATGAGTAATCCATTTGTATCTCAATAAGGAAGTCACCAATAGCCAGAGAAAGGAAATAGTTAAATCCTTTTTCATTCAGTACACCCCACTTCCCATCCCCACCCTATGAGAACAGGAAGCTGAAAAGGAAAAGCTTTCCCAGGTCCAGCAGCTGGGAACGAGGGACTCGGAACAATATATACATGAGTACCAACAATAAAATGCCCCCCATCCCCCCGCGGAGGAAGCTAGACAGACACTTCTTCAAGCAACCACAATAGTACTAACATTGGGGAGAAAGGGGACTTTTTTACTTATTGTATTTTAACCATTCTTTGAAATCTATGGTTGACTTTTTCATTGGACAAATGTATTAAAACATATTTGATGTTGCATATGTTGTTTTCCAAGAATAAGATACTGTGACGCCCCAGGAGCTGTAGGGTACTCGGTCCCAGGCGTGCGGTGCGCAGGGGGGAAAAGTCGTGACCCTGGGGGTCGGTTTGATAAAAAGGGGGTGAAAAATGGAAGAAGAATAAAATAAAAGGATTCTTGACTATGCTACTTGCGGTGTGCGGCCAGGTTATGGAAGTCTCCGCTGCAGGTTCCTGCTGCGGCTGGCGTAGTACCGTAGTACAGCTTAGGTTTTTTGTGCCCTCCGCAAGCAGGGCTAGGCCCCAGCAGTGGATGATGAGGGGGCAATAGCAGGGGACAGTCAGGGTACGGGTATGGAGGCAAGAAGGAAACAGTCCACACCAGTATTGCAGTTTCAACTTGCCTTTTACTTGTACCTGGACCCGCTGGTGCCGGTTACAGGTGTTCCCTCTTCCTTTATTCTCCGTGCCAGCTGTGACCTGGGTTGGCTGTCCTCCATGCACACTTGTTTGTATTGGGTTCCCGTGGCCTAGAGCTTCTGGGGAACCCCTCCATTTCAGTCTTGGTCCTATTGCAGGCAGCCTGGACTATTTAAGGGGTTCAGCCCCCGCTCTCCTCTTTGCTGCTGATACTTCAGACTCTTTGGTTGGTGAGGGACCCTGGAGATCCCTTCACCTGGCAGAATGAACAGTTGACTATAAAGTGTCCCGCTGTCCTAGGGTCTGCACCCCGCCTCGTGCTGAGTCCTCTGAGCCTTGGTTCCAGACTTCCACAGGCGCCACGCAGTCCCTGGAGTCTGACGCTTCCACAGGTAACCCACGGTTCCTGGAGTCTTGGTTCCTTACTCCACACTCCCTCACTCCTGCTACAGCGTTCCGGTGTTACTTCAGGTCTTTTTCCTTCTTTCTGTACTTTCACTCTCATCTCTCCTTGACTTCTTCCTCCACACTTCCTCACGCCAACTTCCCAACTGACCACACTCCCCTCCCCTTGCAGGGTCTCTTTCTACAGATTGGGTGGCAATTAGCCAATAAGTGCCCACCCCTTTTACCTGTTGCTAGGCTGTCTCCTAGTCTGGAATTGGTGTTATGCATATTGCCTGAGGGTGCTGGTGTGTTGACTGGCACGGATATTCCAGGGTTTGGGTTTTCACGGGTTACATTTGTGACACCTGATACCTCAGGGGTCCTACAATACCAAAACCTAAAATCAAAAAACAAGGAAAGACGTTTTCCACAATTTACATTTTTCCTGCATTGACTTGCTCATTAATATCAGAGAAAAAAAAGACAGTTTCCCTCTGAAATGCTAAATCATGCAAAGAATGAAGGCAAGAATATAGATATGACTTACTGCTTAAGGAAATCTGGGAAAAATTGAGATATTTTGTGATGGTATGATATTGTGGGTTGTGTATCATTTTGTGTAGGTTCGTATTTTAGGCGTGGTGCTCTGTTCATTCTATGTATTATTTGTCCTGTAAGCAGGTTAATCACACCCTGCAGTGCTTCTGTCCCTAGGTGTGGGGGAGGGGGCCTGAAATCCACCCAAAGTCTCTGTTTACCTGGGGGATTATTCATTCTGGCTGAGAAGACAAGATAGAAGGAGTAAGATTGATCCTGTGAGGGAGAAGCTGACACCCCAGAGAGACTGTGAGAAACCCTGATTTTCCTGGAAAAGAACTGCTGGAGGACTATGAGTAACCTCCTGGGAGATATATGCCATTACTAGACTACTTTACCCTCTGTGTGGTGGATTATTTGATGGACCTTCTGACTTGCTTGGAATAAATGTTCTTTGGATTGTTCAATCATCTCTCGCTCTGTTGATTGTGTGATATCAGAGAAGGACCCCGTGACATATTTATCATACAAAAATGGCCATTTCTATATCTGCCCAGTAGCCACGTCAAGGCATACTTCAAATACTGGGTACCAACTCTGAACTGAAGCCTCTCTGTGGGTTACAAACCTCCATGTGTGTGGGCATGTAGGAACCTGCTATAGAGAATAAAATCAACTATGGCTAATGGGGGAGGGGTGCACAATCAGAGGGCATAACTCCATAATCTAGACAAAAAAACTGATGGCACTCCCAAAATGCAGTCTGAACAGGTGCAAAACTGAACATGACATATAATAACAAAAAAGCAGTAATGCATATCTATTTCTTAAATTCATTGTTTGCATGCTTTAGCATTTCAGAGTGCAATTGTTTTTTTGGTAATATATGTCATGGTCAGTTTTGCACCTGTTCAGACTGCATTTTGGGAGTGCCATCAGTTTTTTTGTCTAGATTATGAAAAAATATTAAAATCAGCTTTACTCATCCACCACATTCCCAGAGCCTGTGCCTACTACATTGGCATTACTCTATAATGGTGTCATCACTGCTGCAGCTTGTCAACCAAGACTGGATGCAGAGGTAGAGGGACAGGTCTGGACCGCCAATGCATGATTAAAGGTCATTTTATTTTTCTATAATAGGCAAGCCTATACATTGAAAAAAATAAATCCTGGAAATCCTGTAGAGTATTTGTCTCATAAGTAAAGACAATATGTTATTAAAAAATAATTTTGGACCAAAAATGAGTTGATTTCTCATAATCTTGGAGATGATAAATACTTGAAGATCTTTGATTCAGAAATTGTGTTTGGCGTTCATGGTACTGTCATTTCCAAAAACAACTATGTAGGTCCATGGAGTTACCACATCCACATGTCGCGAAGCCTATACTGGCCCTAAAGCTGGGGCCCCTGCACTCACCCTAACCCTGTAGGTACCCTTGCTGGTAGGGAGGTCACCACCCTAGGCCCTATCTCCTGTCCTCGTCCCTGATGTTATGATCCACCTCTACAAACCACCACCCTGGAGGGAATGGGCAACAACATGAGTCAACACCCCACCAACAAATATAGACAGACGGGTAACAGCAACAACAAAACCAACACATACACATGGCAACCACACACAAAAGAGCCACAAAAGGTGTACGAGACAACATAAAAGGGGGGAAATAAACAGACTACTGGGGAACTTCCAAACCAGTACAAACCTACCTGAGAAGGCTGCAGCAAACTTCAATGCTGCAGCCAACAGAACAACTGAAAGAGTAAATAACAGCTCCTTCCACCTCCTGGCCAAGCGTCCTAATGATAAAAAATAACTGGCCCCCTCTGGTAGATGTAGAGGGTATTTATGAAACCTGGGCGTGGTCCGAACCAGAAACACCTGACCAGGAGTCAGGAGCTGCTGGAATTAATGCTCTTCTCCCCAAAGGGAAGGGAACTTATTTAATGTGCAGAGTCCCACAAGACAAAGTGAGACTCTGACCCAGAACATGTCAAAAACTCCGCAACAGGGGAATGTCAGTGACACCACAAAAATGATAAGAAGACCCAAAACATATGCACTTTGATTCAACCTAGGTAAGATCAAAGGTAGATAGTCACTTGGCACTTGCTCAGAATATTGGGTTGAATATCTTGTAAAAATCAATGAGTTCCCCTGATTCTGCCGCTATTTTCCATTTTGAGCTGCTTCACTCCATTTGAGAGATATTCATATTTGATTATTCTGAGACACAGTATGTGAAATTTCTGCTTTGCAGTCCAACTGGGCATTTCTTCAGAGTTTCCTCTGGGGTGTGCACTTTTGCTCCTCCCTCCCAGATGCTGCCAATCAGAGCAATTAAGACATCTGATTGTTAAAATGCTAAATCGGGTGCAGGAATGTGATTGGCAGCATGTGAGAGGTAGGAGTGAGAGTAAACACACTCAATGAAGGCTCTGAAGATCCTGAGGAAGGTCCTGGTATGGGACCGAAAATGTATTCATTTAACCACGTTGTTGTAATTCTCTATGGTTTTAATACAACATCAATAAAAGTGGCTTTAATCAGGCAGGGCCACTGGACTTCCATTTTAATAACATAATAAAGTTGGACTGCAAAGCAGAAATTTCACATGTTGTGCTCCAAAATTACTAATGCAAATATCTCTGCAATGAAGCGACGCAGAGTGAAATGGAAAAGAACGGCTGAATCTGTAATCCTCAGGCAAAATAGTTTTTCTAATGTTTAAACACAAAGCAGCAAACTGATAAGTTGCTATAGGCAACGCATTTCGTTTTTGTGAAATTTCCCCACCACTTCCGCGAAATGTTCTCTTCAATGCTGGAAATTACCTTCATTCTTACATGTACTATCATGCATGCAATGTGGGGAAATTACACCTCATTTATTAGTAGAACTAAAGAGTTGTTTGCATTTCTGAGTGGTAATGTATCAAACAGTTTGTGTCTTGCTTTGTTTTTATGTATCCAAAAAACATTCTGAAACCGACACAGCTGTTAGAAACAAGAATAAGACTGTCCTCCTCAACCCGTTCGCGAAGCGGCTAATTTCATTTTTGCGTTTTTGTTTTTTCCTCCCCTTCTTCCCAGATCCATTACTTTTTTTTACTTTTGAATGACATCACACCATAATAGTGTACTGGAAAACCGAAAAAATTCCAAATGGGGAAATGTTTTGAAAAATTACAATTCGTATGCGGGCTTTACACGAGACGATAGATTGTGTGATATGTCGTCGGGGTCACAGTTTTCATGACGCACATCCGGCATAGCGCACGACGCCGTCTCGTGTGACACCTCTGAGCGATGCAGTATCGCTCACAAATCGTGAGTCGTGTACTCTTTGTTAACCTTCATAATCTCGTTTATTCTCATGGTTGTTCATCGTTTCCGTGGCATCACACGTTGCTCCGTGTGACACCCCGGGAACGATGAACACAGCGTACTTGCGTCCCACGGCACCCGCCGGCTTAATGGAAGAAAAGAGGTAGGCGGGATGTTTACGTCCCGCTCATCTCCGCCCCTCCGCTTCTATTGGCCGGCGGCCGTGTGACGTCGCTGTGACGCCGAACGTCCCTCCCACTTCAGGAAGTGGACGTTCGTCGCCCACAGCGAGGTCATCCAGAAGGTAAACGCATGTGACGGGGGTTACACGAGTTTGTGTGCCACGGGCAGCGATTTGCCCGTGACGCAAAAACGTCGGGGGCGGGTACGATCGATTGTGAAATCGCACACAATCGGTCATCTTGTGTAAAGCAGGCATTACACATTGTGGGGAGAATTGTTTATACGGTGTACATTTTATGGTAAAAATGACCTTGCCATAAGATGCTCGTCCTCAGTACGATTATGGTGAAACCAAATATGTCCAATTTTTAATCATTTTAGTAGGGGAAAAAAATCAGAAATTTGCAAAAAAAAATTATTTGGGGGTTTTTGTCGCCAATTTCCAAGATCCGTAATGTTTTTATTTTTTGGATGGAGCTGTGTGATGGTTTATTTTTTGTGAGGAGATACAATGTCATTATTGATACCATTTTGGGTTAGATATTATGTTTTGATTGTTTGTTACAGCATTTTTTGTGGCGACCAAAAACATTTTTTGGTATTCTTGAATTTGTTTTGCTTACTGTGTTTGCCAATCAGGTTCATTATTTTTATATGTTAATAGAATAGACTTTTCTGAAAGCGACCTCACCACATGTGCATTTTTTTTATCTATATTTTTAATGGGGCAAAAGGGTGTAATTTGAACTTTTATGTTATTTATTTTTTATTTTTTAAAAATTTTTTTATTTTTGACTGTTTTTAGTAGCATGAAGCTGCAATTGTCTGCTTGCTTGTGCTATGTACAGCAATGCTATTGTAGCACCAGGGATATGGGGCACTCGGTTACATAGTTACATAGTTACATAGTTACTAAGGTAGAAAAAAAGACCTAGGTCCATCTAGTTCACCCTTCCTCCACCAATTCTACATTTGGTCACTAAGTCATTTATAACCAACATTGTTCTGTGTAGTGAGGAAATCATCCAGCCCTTAAAAGCTGTTATAGTATCTGCCATTACTACCTCTTGTGGTCGCATTCCACAGTCTGACTGCTTTAACTGTAAAGAACCCTTTCCTATTTAGCTGTCGGAATCGCTTTTCTTCCACTCGCAGTGAGGCCCCCTGGTCCTTAGTATTGTCTTCGGAAGAAATAAGTCATGTGCCAGTCCTTTATATTGACCACACATATATTTATACATATACATGAGATCTCCTCTGAGACATCTGTCATCATTATATGGCGGCCTCCATTACTCATCATACGGGTGGCCTCCATTACTCATCATACGGGCGGCCTCCATTACTCATCATACAGGCGGCCTCCATTCCTCTCATCATACGGGCGGCCTCCATTCCTCTCATCATACGGGCGGCCTCCATTCCTCTCATCATACGGGTGGCCTCCATTCCTCTCATCATACGGGCGGCCTCCATTCCTCTCATCATACGGATGACCTCCATTACTCATCATACGGGCGGCCTCCATTCCTCATCACACGGGCGGCCTCCATTCCTCATCATACGGACGGCCTCCATTACTCATCATACGGGTGGCCTCCATTACTCATCATACGGGTGGCCTCCATTACTCATCATACAGGCGGCCCCCATTCCTTGTAATAGTCTAGTTGCCCTCCTTTGAACTGACTCTAACTTCTGAATGTCCTTTTTAAAATGTGGAGCACAAAACTGGATCCCATATTCCAGATGTGGCCTTACAAGTGATTTATAGAGGGGTAACAATACGTTGGGATCACGGGATCTAATCTCTCTTTTTATACACCCTAGAATCTTGTTTGCTTTAGCAGCTGCTGCCTGACATTGAGTGCTGCTGCTCAGCTTATTTGTAATGAGAATACCCAAGTCCTTCTCCTGTTCTGTAGTCCCGAGTTTACTTCCATTTAATGTATACGCAGCTATAGGATTACTCCGTCCTAGGTGCATTACTTTACATTTATCAACATTAAATCTCATTTGCCAAGTATCTGCCCATTCTGACATCTTATCCAGATCTTTTTGTAATATTGTACTATCAAGGTCAGTTTTTAATATCCTACATAGTTTGGTGTCATCAGCAAAGACTGACACTTTACTATCAATCCCATCCACAAGGTCATTAATAAAGAGATTAAAAAGAATCGGTCCCAGCACAGATCCCTGCGGCACCCCACTGCTGACTATAGCCCATTTAGAGAATGTACCATTTATGACTACTCTTTGTTTCCTATCTTTTAGCCAATTCCTTACCCAGTTGCATATAGTTTCCCCTAGTCCTTGCTTCTGGAGCTTTAGTATAAGGCTATTATGTGGTACAGTATCAAATGCCTTTGCAAAGTCCAAATAAATCACATCAGCTGCATTACCAATATCCAGGTTTGCACTTACCCCTTCATAGAACCCCAACAGGTTGGTTAGACACGACTTATCTTTCATGAATCCATGCTGTCTGTCAGTTATTATATTATTTTCCTCTATATATTTTTGCATGTCATCCCTTAAAATGCCCTCAAAAACTTTGCATACTACTGATGTCAGGCTTACTGGACGGTAGTTGCCTGGATCTACCCTCTTACCTTTCTTAAATATCGGTACCACATCAGCAATCCTCCAATCCTGAGGCACCAACCCTGTTACAAGCGAGTCTAAAAAGATGAGATACAGCGGTCTGTCAATTACGGAGCTCAATTCCCTCAATATTCGTGGATGAATGCCATCTGGCCCTGGGGATTTGTCAATGTTTAATTTATTCAGACGTAGGCGTACTTCTTGTGTTAAATTAATTATATCGGGTGGCGGACTTTGATTTTTCACTTGTTGAATGATCCCTGGTTCCTTGGTGAACACAGATGAGAAATTCCTATTTAATATCTCAGTCTTTTGTTTGTCCTCTATAACTAACTTGTTATTATAGTTTAAGGGCCCAATACTATCCTTTGTTTTCCTTTTGGCATTAATGTATTTATAAAAGATTTTGGGATTTATTTTAATGTCATTGGCGATTTTTGTTTCAGTAGCTAGTTTTGCTTGTTTGATTTCTTTTTTGCATTTCCTATTGATATCTTTATACTCCTGAAAT
Source organism: Anomaloglossus baeobatrachus (assembly GCF_048569485.1). Taxonomy (NCBI): domain Eukaryota; kingdom Metazoa; phylum Chordata; class Amphibia; order Anura; family Aromobatidae; genus Anomaloglossus; species Anomaloglossus baeobatrachus. The sequence continues at coordinate 132,238,928 of NC_134364.1, read as the reverse complement.
GCTATTTCTGTATTCTCAGCCTTCAAAATTTTAAACACCCTTTGTTTTTGTTTTATTATACTTTGTACAGTCTTATTTATCCATAGTGGTTTCTTTTTATTCCTGGCCTTTTATTACCAGAGGGTATACGTTTTTTACAGGACTCTAGCAATATATCCTTAAACTTACCCCATTTATGTTCGGTATCCCCAGTTACCATGACTTTGTCCCAATCTACACATTTAAGCTCTTCCCTTAATTTGTTGAAATCAGCTTTCCTAAAATTCCAGGTTTTAGCATTTCCCCTTTGAAATGTTCTATTGAATATTACGTTGAAGCTTACCATATTATGATCGCTGGTGCCCAAGTGCTCCCGGACCTGTAGATCTGAAATTGTATCCGGTCTATTTGACAGGACCAGATCTAGCAGATTATCTCCCCTGGTCGGTTCACCTACCATCTGAGAGAGGAAATGGTCTTAAATGGTAGATAAGAATTTACAGCTTTTAGCAGAACCAGAAGATTCTATGTCCCACTGAATGTCTGGATAGTTGAAATCCCCCATAATAAGAACCCGATTATTATTATTAGCTGCCTTTTCAATTTGTTCCAGCATTTCACCCTCTATTTGTCAGGTATGTTAGGAGGCTTATAGCAAACTCCAATTAACAGTTTTCCATTATTCCCTTCCCCATGTACATTTACCCATACTAACTCTACATTGTTGCAGTTCCCCCCAATGTCATAATTCGACACAGGTTTTAGGTTAGATTTGATAAATATACACACCCCACCACCTTTTTTGTCTTTCCTGTCCTTCCTAAATGTACTATAACCCTGTATGTTTGTCACCCAGTCATGGCTTTCATCCAGCCAGGTTTCCATAATGCCCACCACATCATAATCCATGGTTGACATAAGAGTCTCTAATTCATTCATTTTGTTTGCAAGACTTCTTACATTTGCCAGTAGACATTTAATACTATTAACACCTTTATTACTCCTAGCCTCCCTACGTTCCTTGCATGTCCCATCCCCCCCTAATCCTTCATTGACCCCTACCGTCTCACTGTCTCTATCTGCTCTATCTATCCCCTTTTTTGCTCCACTTCCCTCCCTCCCCCCAGATCCTAGTTTAAAAGCTCCTCCATCTGTCTGACCATTTTCTCCCCCAGCACAGCTGCACCTTCCCCATTGAGGTGCAGCCCGTCCCTACCGTAGAGCCTGTAGCCAACTGAGAAGTCGGCCCAGTTCTCCATGAATCTGAACCCTTCCTTCCTGCACCAATTTCTAAGCCACATATTTATCTCCCTAAGCTCCCGCTGTCTTTCTAGTGACGTTCGTGGCACCGGTAGTATTTCTGAAAACACCACCTTGGAGGTCCTGGACTTCAGCTTCTCTCCTAGTTCCCTGTAATCATTTTTAAGGACCTTCCACCTGCCTCTAACTTTGTCATTAGTACTAATGTGCACCTTGACCGCTGGGTTTTCCCCAGCCCCACCCAGCAATCTGTCTATCCGATCCACAATATGCCGAACCCGAGCACCTGGCAGACAACACACTGTTCGGCATTCACGGTCTCGGCGACAGATGACCCTGTCTGTCCGCCTAATTATAGAGTCCCCTACCACTAACATCTGTCTGGGCTTTGCTGCACTCCTATTTCCCTCCTTCCTACAGCAGTTGTTTTCCTGGTTGCTAGGAGCAACGTCCTGCTGTAGTGACCCTAGTCCAGGCCCTTCATTCCTAATATCAGCCAAACAGGCATATTTACTAGGTTGTGCCAGGTCAGGACTAGGCTCCCTGACACTTTTCCCCCTACCTCTTCTTCTAACTGTTACCCAGCTACCTACCTCTGGGTCCTGATCTTCCCCACCTCCACCCTCCTCCATATCACTGGCCCCAGCCAGAGAAAGCTCAGTGAGCTCTAAACTGCTCTGCAGGTTTGCAATGCCCCTGAGTGTTGCAAACTGCTTATTTAGATCAGTTAACTTGGCTTCCAAATACGCAACATGCTTGCATCGAGTGCAGACATAGTCACCCTCGAACGGCTGCTCAAGGCATGCATACATCTGACAAGATACACACCTGGTAGCATTGTCCATGGAGCACCTATTAAATGGGGATAGACAGTAAAGTTGAAATATAATGAAAAGAAAATAATGAGAAACGTTTAAGGATGAATTCAAACTATGTTCTTGTGTTAAACTATGTTATTGTGTTTTAAACTATGAAGCACTTATCTGTAACCCCGCACTTTGCTGTAGACCTCGCACGCTCAGCACCTCGCTTGCTCTGGCGGTGTGTATGTCCGGGATTGGCATCTGCACCGTCGCAGCTACAGCCACAAAATTTTGCACACTCAGACGCCTGGACCCCGAGAGCGTCATAGGCTATGTTGTGAGGCGAAATTTCAACCCCGCGCGTTCCAATTAATTTACCAATCAATTTTGCCCCTATCTACATAATGGGGAAAAAGTGAAACGAAAAGTGTATCCCCACCGTCGCATTTACAATCACGAAATTTTGCACAGACACCTCATGTGACCCAGGGAACATCGTAGACTATGTTTTGACAGGAAAATATAACCCCGCGCTTTACAGTTACTCTCCAAAAAACATGGCTCCATTAAAGTAAATGGAGCCTGGAACTACAGGTTATTAGTAGGAGCTGTGATTGTTGCTATAGGAACAAAAGACATTCATAGTATAAGAAGCTTATATGTGAGGTAATAAGATGTTGGTGGGGCAATGGATAGACTGAGACAGACAGAGAGAGACAGACAGGGAAAGAGACAGACAGAGACAAACGGTGAAAGAGACAGACAGAGACAGACAGGGAAAGAGACAGAGAGACAGACAGGGAAAGAGACAGACAGAGACAAACGGTGAAAGAGACAGACAGAGACAGACAGGGAAAGAGACAGATAGAGACAGACCTGGAAAGAGACAGACCTGGAAAGAGACCGATGGGGAAAGAGACAGATGGGGAAAGAGACAGATGGGGAAAGAGACAGACAGATATGCAGACATAGACAGAGACAGGCAGACAGAGAAGGAGGAGACAATTAGAGAGCCAGACAAAGATAGATGGGGAAAGACACAGACCTTGATAGAGACAGACGGGGAAAGAGACAGAGAAATAGAGACAGACCTAGAAAGTGACAGACCTGGAAAGAGACAAACCTGGAAAGAGACAGACGGAGCACATTACTTGGCCAATTTAGTTAAATCTGTGTGGAATATCTGTGGTGTTGAACTATATGTTGTGAAATGCTTCTATTAGCTTAGTTTTTGCCTTTTAATAATTACATTTCTATCTATTTCTTCTGTAGTTTTTGTGTGCAGAATACATTTTTGTTAATACATTCTATTTTGTTAACAACAGTTATTAACCTGGGCTAGGCCGGGTAGTACCGCTAGTGTATCTAATATATAAAGCTGAATGTGTGTGTGTATGTGTGTGTGTGTATGTCCGGGATTGGCATCCGCACCGTCGCAGCTACAGCCACAAAATTTTGCACACTCACACTTCTGGACCCCGAGAGCGTCATAGGCTATGTTTTGAGGGGAAATTTTAACCCCGCTCTTTACAGTTATTCACCAAAAAACCTGCCTCCATTAAAGCGAATGGAGCTGGGAGCCACAGTGCAGCCAGAACTTCAGAAGAATGCGCAGCCATGCCCTTATATGGAATGTTGGTGTGTCACAATGCAGCCAGGGAAAGAGATAGACACAGACAGGGAAAGAGGCAGACACAGACAGGGTAAGAAACATACATAGACAGGGTAAGAGACAGACACAAAGAGACAGACACAAAGAGACAGACACAAAGAGACAGACACAGAAAAAGAGACAGGATGACAGGGAAAGAGACATACAGGGAAAGAGAGGGAAAGAGAGAGACGGGTTAAAAGACAGACACAGACAGGTAAAGAGACAGACACAGACAAAGAGACAGAGACACAGGGAAACAGACAGACAGGGAAAGAGAGGTAAAGAGACAGACGGGGTAAGAGACAGACAAAGACAGGTAAAGAGACAGACAAAGAGACAGACACAGGGAAAGAGACAGAGGGAAAGAGACAGGGAAAGAGACAGACAGGGAAAGAGAGGGAAAGAGAGAGACAGGTTAAGAGACAGACAGACAGGTAAAGAGACAGACAAAGAGACAGACAGACACAGGGAAAAGACAGACAGGGAAAGAGGGAAAGAAATAGACAGGGTAAGAGACAGACAAAGACAGATGAAGAGACAAACAAAGTGATAGACACAGGGAAAGAGACACAGGGAAAGAGGGGAAGAGACAGACAGGGAAAGAGAGGGAAAGAGACAGACAGGGAAAGAGACAGACAGGGAAAGTCACAGACATAGATAGACAGGGAAAGAGATAGATAGAAAGACAGGGAAAGAGATTGAGACAGACGGAGAAAGAGACAGAGACAGTCAGAGACAGTCAGGGAAAGAGACAGACAGACAAAGAGATAGAGAGAGAGACAGAGATATATACGGAGGGGGAGACAGACATTATAATTACATTTATATCTATTTGTTTTGTGGTTTGTGTGCAGAATACATTTTTGTTAATACATTCTATTTTGTTAACAGCAGTTATTAACCCGGGCGAAGCCGGGTAGTACAGCTGGTATATATATATATATATATATATATATATATACATATATATGCATATACTGTATATTTTTATATATATATATATATATATATATATATACTGTATATTTTTTATGCATCCCTATATATATATATATATATATATATATATATATATACACACACCACACACAGACAGTGGGTGAAGTAAGTATTGAACACATCACGAATTTCTTAGTAAATGTATTTCTGAAGCTACTATTGGCATGAATTTCTATTGCTCACCAGATGTCAATAACATCACATCCAATTCACAAAACCAAAGAAGTAAAACCATAGCTGTCCTTAAATTTAGTGATGTGTAATAATGAGAAATGACACAGGGAAAAAGTATTTGACACATGAAGAAAGAAAGGTGCAAAAGTGTCCCTTCCACCTTCCCTGTTCCCTTCTTTCCCTATTTCTCCCTTGGATTCGAAAATATTTGTCTATGCAGTTGATTTTGATATTTACTTGAAAAGTTTGTTGATAAATAAACAGTTTATAAAAAAAAAGGCATAGGAAGTCATGACAGCAGCTGAAGTCTATCAGTAATTAAAAAGCATTGAAAGCAATTTCACTTAGTGAAAAATATCAGCTGGTTCAACTTATGGCCTATAAAAGGTGTCTGATTACCAAGGTGCCACACAAGAAACATCTCATGATGGGTAAAACCAGTGAGCTCTCTCAAGATTTTCCCAACCATATTGTAGCAAACATACTGATGGCATTAGTTACAGGGCAATTTCTGCATTACTGAAGGCTCCAATTGGCACCATAATCCCGAAGTGGAAAGAACATCACTTCACCAAAAACCAGCCATTACCCGATGTTCCCAGTAAGATTTCAGATAAAGGAGTGAAACAAATAATCAAATGAGTTGTCAAAGAGCCAAGGGTTACCTGTGGAGAGCTACAGAAAGACCTGGAATCAGCGGGTACAATTGTTTGGGTAATGTTTTTTTTTTTCTTGATGAAGAGGTTGAAACACATTGAAACAGAAAATAAACCACAAGAATCCCCTTGCGTATCCTGCATCCTTTTTTAGCAACATTTTAGCAAAACAAATAGAGTTTTTAACTCCATTCATTCACCATTGCATTAATTACTGTGACGTACTTGAAGGGTTAAACGTCCTAAAGTTGTTTTGATTACTTTCATTGGTGCAGTATTACTTTTGGGGGCTTTCCAATGTGGAGGCCTTGTCAAAGACACTTCAAAACGGAGTAGATCTCTAAGAAACAAGTTTTGTAAATTTCCTTGAAAAACAAAAATGAAAAATTTTTTCTAAACTTTTAACCTTTTTAAAACTCAAACAAAATAAAAAGACATTTGAAAAATGATGTAGACAAATGGGAAATGTTTCTTAGTGATTGTTTTTACTATGAATTTTGGACTTACAGGCATTGTTCCCCTTATGTCTCGGCAACAATTTGTTAAAAAAACAAAAACACTCTTGTGACAGGGTCCTTCTCCCATATCACACAATCAACAGAGCGAGAGATGAGTGAATCATCCAAAGAGCATTTATTCCAAGCAAATCAAATGGTCCATAACATAATCCACAAAACAGAGGGTAAAATTGTCCAGTAATGGCATAAATGTCCCGGGGATCAGTCACAATCCTCCAGCAGTCCTTTTCCAGGCAAATGGGGGTTTCTCACAGTCTCTCTGTCATAGTGGCCGCAGCCTCAGCTTTTCCCTCCCAGAGGATCAATCTTTTTCCTTCTCTCTTCAAGTTCTCAAACAGACTGCCTGATCCCCCCAGGTAAGCAGAGAGTTTAGGTGGATTCCAGGCCCCCTCCCCCACACCTAAGGACAGGGACACTACAGGGGGAAATTACTTAAATAAAATGTACACACGACCAATACAGAGAATGGACAGTGAACCAGGCCTAAACATTAACCCGCACAAAATGGTACATAACCCATAATATCCCACCATCACAACTCTGTATTCACCTTCTCTAGCCCGAATTTTGGGCAACGTTCCTATATTTTTATAAATAAATGCAAAACATAGTAACCTAAATTCATCATTAAAGTACAATATTTATCAAACAAAATCACAGAATCGCTGGCTATGTTGAAATGTCAGATTTACAGCTTTGAGTGTGAAACTCCCTTCATTGTATAGTCAATCATCTTGGCTCTCCTACATATATTTGACCTGCAACTATTTAGCATATGATTAATTATGGAGGCTCTTCTCATGTCATTGTTACTGTTTCACTTCTTTAAATTTAAATTGTTATTCATTTGTTAGTCTTTTATAAATCCACCTTTGGTTTTAAACTCTGCCTCAACCCTTTTGCATATGATCTTGAGCAGATTCACACAAGTCTCAACCAAAATCTGATCTCAAGGTCTCTTCTACACATCCCCAATGTTGACGCATACTTGTCAACTCACTTTGGTATATACAGCCTTTTCTTCAATTATACTCGTGTTTGATTGCATTGACGTCTGGGGACTGTGGGAACAAACCAGCACCTCTACTTCATTGTCATTGAACTATTTCTTTGCCAATCTCACCGTATGCTTCAGGTCGTTGTCCTGCTGGAACACTGTGTCGTCCTTTTCATACCCATAGGACTTGAGTAAAAGGAATGAAGAGACATTGACTAAGAACCAAGTGTTTGAAACGCGTTCTCTCTGTCTTGGGTTTGTTTCACCCCAACATGGACTTTTTAATATGTAAATAATAAAGAATCAACGTTTTAAAGAATTTCCTGTTTGGACTCAAGTTGCTGGAATATCTTCCTTCATCATTACCATAGGACTTGAGTGTATGAAGTAACTCATCTTGAAGGACAAAAACATATAGCTCAGCACTGAGACCACCATCCATCCTGGTTGAGTATCCAATGCCTTTTGCTATGAAACATCCCCATATCATCAGGCTTCCTCCACAGAACTTGACAGTTCCTTCAATTTCTTGATTGGTTAGCATTCTTTTTCCCTTGTTTCTTTCACACTTATTTGAACCCATCAGAAGCTAGTCTACTGACTTTCGTCTCATGTCTTCAAATCACCCATTTCCAATGTTCTACTTTCCATTTTTAAGACATTTTTGCAAAGTCAAGCAGATGCTTTTTATGACGATATTGAAGTTGAGACTTTTTCACCTTTTATCCAGCCACCATACCATACTTGTGTAACGTGCGTCGCACAATGCATGTGTACCGCCCCGGGGCTCGGCCGCAGCCGAGCCGCTCGGATCCGGGCTCGTTGGTGGGTGGCTCGAGCGCCTCCGGACCCGGGGGTCACGTCGCTCTGAAGGGAGGCTGGAGCTACGTGAGGGGGTTTCGGTGGGGAGGTTCATGGCCGGAGCCGTGGTTTTGGGTTTAAGTTCGTGATGCCACCCACGGGTCGTGGTGAGTGTGGACACCACCGCTGCCATTGACTAGGCTCCCGGGGACGGTGTTGCGCAGCCAGGTGTTGACCCCTCTGTGGGTAGGGGGTTGATGGTCCCGGGGCCCGGTTGTTGGGGTTAGGATGTGGGGGTCCGGGCGTGTTGGCGTGATGCGGGGCGGTGCGCGGCCCGAGGGCACTGTTGTACTCACTATGACAGATACACCGGAGTCTCTGATAAACCAAAAGGATGGTGGTCGGTTCCCGCAGCCGGCTACATCTGGTCCCCCACCCGGTTTGGTGGTTTCCGCCTTTCACCTGCACCTCGTTTGTAGACTTTGACTGCCTGCGCTTCAGCGACGGGAGTCTGCTCCCCGGCTTTGTGTGTGTCGGGAGAGCCCATTTCCCACAGATGCTGGCCCATGGGATCTCTCTGCCTGAGCGGTGGCTTTCTATCCCCCTCTTTGGGCTGTTGTCTTCAGTCGGGACTTGGGTGGGAAAGAACCTAAGGTCCAGACCCCAATCAGTGAATTTGACTTGGTCCAGTGGCTTCTGGGCCTTGTTCTGGGTCTGAGTACCCCTCCTGGTGCTCCGGTTTCCAGTTGGTTCCCCGGTTCGGTATCGGCGGGCCACTACCCTGTCCCGGTCTCTTACGGTTCCACCAGCCGTCTTCCCGTCTCCTGCAGGCGGCAACCACCGTCTGCCTCCTGGCCACAGGGTATCCAGGCTACGACCCAGATCCCCGACAGACGTTTTCTCCTTCTAACTCCTCTCCTTTCGCCTCCTAGACTGCTCTCCTCCCTAACTTCATCTGCTTGCTTTTCCCGCCTCAGGCTATCCGAACTCCTCAGTGGGCATGGCCAACTGCCTGGCTTCGCCCCCGGGTATGAACGTCAAAGCCTGAGAGGGGTGACTCAGGGTTTTTAGGTTGGCTGTTGTTACCTTTTTAAGGGACTGGTGTTTGTGCAAGGGCCTGTCTGTGACTACCTGGCTAGTCGAGGGCGTCACACATGCATGGAGGTCTTTGATCTCATTATTACAAAGCATACAAGTCACTTCTACTGCCGTATTTGTCACACCAAAACTGATAGACCTTGTGTGATGAGACAATTTGTTGACTCCGACATTTTGTCTGGACGTGAACTCTTGGCTTTTAATTGGATAGACAATGTTCATTTCTTATTCTTCCAACTGTCATGGCCTCACATGATGCATTTTGGCAATTTTCTTGTCCAAGAGACCACTGTTCCTCTTAGGAAATCTTCTTCATGGTTGCCCCTTGATTTAAACCTATGACCTCTTGCTTGGGAATCAACCTAATAACACACTGAATTATTAGGGAATGTGAGAATAGGCTGTAATTTGTAGTATACAGGAAGAAATGATTTTTTTCAAACACCAGGAGGAAACCGTAACAATCTCTATCCTCTACCTCGAGTCGTCCTTAAAGTGACATTTTGTATTCACTTTATAAGACAAAATACAGAATTATTAGCGAGCCAGTGAGTATACAATATCCCACCCTCACCCTTTTTAAGTAAATTTAGCTAGTTTCAATTTCTGACAATCATTATAAACTACTTTCCCTGATCATTGGTGATTTTTTATTTAATTTTTGTATTGTTTAAATAAGGAATATTTTAAGATGTTTATGTACCCATTCCATTGCCAAACGTATTGTATTTTTTTCTTATAAGGTCTAATGAAAGGGGAAAAAAAACAAGAAAAAAATCTACAATGTTATCCCAACGTTACTTCTTGTGCAGACACTTGGAATTACAGGGTTCAGACAGATCTGATGACCATGAAGTCATTGATCACTTCCTGAACCCGGTGTATCAGGAAATTTGCTTGGAAATGTGACTTCCTGGTTCACTTACCCTCTAATGTGACATGAATGGCAGAGGGGTGAGTGATTTTGGTCTGTGACCAATGATGACCTGTAGTAACCTCATAATGACCCCAGGAGACTCATAGGGTAACCTTTATACTTCATATACCTCTAGTTGACAATTAGAGATCAACGCATTTTCTCTAGAGGGCTACACGTATGTATCCGTTGGAAAAAAATCAGGCTTAAACAATAAATATAAATATAAAACACCTATAGATTTATTCACATGTGCAATTATTTTGTTTTTTTGCTATTTTTTCAATATTACCACAGCAGATGTTATATTTAATTGAACATGATTTTTAAAATTATATTCTCATAGTAGATAAACCATACGTGTAGCACCAGAGTCCCTGCAGGGACGCCGACTTACTCCCCACCCCAGCCGGGTAATTAACCCGATGTATACTGTAGCAAGGAGAGCAAGGAGCCAGCGCTAAGCAGTGCACGCGGCTCCCTGCTCTCTGCACTGTGACATGTAGCTGCAGCACACATCGGGTTAATTAACCCGATGTGTACTGTACCTAGGAGAGCAAGGAGCCAGCGCTAAGCGCGGCTCCCTGCTCTCTGCACATGTAGCACAGCGACGTTATGATCGCTGCTTCTGCTGTGTTTGACAGCTAAGCAGCGATCATAACAGCGACTTACAAGGTCGCTGTTACGTCACCGAAAATGGTGACGTAACAGCGACGTCGTTGTCGCTGTCGCTTAGTGTGACACCAGCTTAAGCCCGGGTCCCTCCTATGGTCCACAGGGTCCATTACTCCCACTCAATGCCTCTACTCCAGTCACAAGCGTAACATTAGGGTGTACTACAGATTTTTAAAGCTGGCATTTAATTTACATATGTCCAAACCAGTTGGATGTGTGGCGTATCTGATTGTCAGTTATGGATAATCTCTGCTTGTTAAGAATACCCTGACAATAAGATGATCATAAAATATCCCTTTAATGGAAGCCCAACAATTATCGGAAGTCTGGGACAGAATCTTGTAGTAAGTGTTTTTTTTCCAGAAATGTTATGACAATAATAAGTGTTATAACAAGGGAAATTATTATAGTTTGCCCATGCAAATCAATGGGGTCTACAGAAAAATTAAAACAGGTATGCAAAAAGTCAAATGCGTATAGTTTTCCAATTTCATTTTATTTTTTTAAAACATTAATTTTCCAATCAATTAAAAAAAACATAACCCAGAATGATATGTTGTTTAGTACGGTAAATATACTTATGGAAAAGAAATTGTGGCAATAACAGCAGCATTTTGTTGTACGCAAGATTGAACTACTATAAGAATTTTCAAAAACATTTTCTTAGGTATTTCTTTAGGCATTTTTTTTCTTTAAATTATATATATATATATATATATATACACGTATGCAAATCCACAATTGTTTTTTGAGTTTTTTATTTACCATTTTCACCCATTTGGTAAAAGTGACCTGGCAATATGGTTCAGTGCGATTTTGGAAATTCTAAACGTATAGTTTTTTTTTATTATTATTTCATTAGTGAAATACAATTCAGAAGTTTGTAAAAAAATAAAAAATTAAAAATTGCACTTTTGTTGCCATTTTTCGAGACCCGTGAGGTTCTCATTTTCTGGGATCTGGGGCTGTGTGGAGCCTATTTTTGATGCCCTACGCTGATGTTTTTACAAATACAATTTTTGGATAGATATGATGTTTTGATCGCCTCTTATTGCATCTTATTGGAATGTCCGAACTTAATTCTGATGTTTTTATTTTTTTTTCGTTACACTGTTCACCAATCACATTATTTTATATTTTGATTGATCAGACAGTTCTGAACCTATGTCTATTTTTTTTATTTTTGTTTTATTTTCAAAAGGGGGTGATTTGAGCTTTGTGTTTTTTATTTTTCAATATTTTTAAAAACTTTTCTTCCTACTTTTTAATGTTTTTACTAGTCCCTTTAGGGGACTTGAAGCTCCAACCTTCCGATCGCTTGTGCTCTGTATAACATACATACTGCCTTCCTATGAATGTCGGCTTGTAGCCGGCATTCGGTGGATGTTCATCATGACAAGTGACATGGGACATTAGGTGACCTCCAGATGTCATGACAACCCATCAGCACCCCACAATCACATCTCGGGGCCACCACTGGGAGCAGGGAATTGCGCTCTCCCTAATGGCATGGCGTTAAATTGAAATGAGATTTAACTAGTTAACAGAGCAGGTGAATCTCCAATCTTCCTGCCATTGTTTGAGTTACATGTAGGCTGATCAGATCAACTGACATGAGCAGGAATCGATCTCGGCAAGTGAGCCTGCATCGAAGGGAAGTACATCACCTATACAGGCTTGGCATGTGAGCCTGCATCGAAGGGAAGTACATGACCTATACAGGCTCGGCATGTGAGCCTGCATCGAAGAGAAGTACATGACCTATACGGGCTCAGCATGTGAGCCTGCATCGAAGGGAAATACATGACCTATACAGGCTCAGCATGTGAGCCTGCATCGGAGGGAAGTACATGACCTATACGGGCTCAGCATGTGAGCCTGCATCGAAGGGAAGTACATCACCTATACAGGCTTGGCATGTGAGCCTGCATCGAAGGGAAGTACATGACCTATACGGGCTCAGCATGTGAGCCTGCATCGAAGGGAAATACATGACCTATACAGGCTCGGCATGTGAGCCTGCATCGAAGGGAAGTACATGACCTATACAGGCTCGGCAAGTGAGCCTGCATCGAAGGGAAGTACATGACCTATACAGGCTCGGCATGTGAGCCTGCATCGAAGGGAAGTACATGACCTATACGGGCTCAGCATGTGAGCCTGCATCGAAGGGAAATACATGACCTATACGGGCTCAGCATGTGAGCCTGCATCGAAGGGAAATACATGACCTATACAGGCTCGGCATGTGAGCCTGCATCGAAGGGAAGTACATGACCTATACAGGCTTGGCATGTGAGCCTGCATCGAAGGGAAGTACATGACCTATACAGGCTCAGCATGTGAGCCTGCATCGAAGGGAAATACATGACCTATATGGGCTTGGCTTGTGAGCCTGCATCAAAGGGAAGTACATGACCTATATGGGTTCGGGATGTGAGCCTATATCAAAGGGAAGTACATGACCTATATGGGTTCGGCATGTGAGCCTATATCAAAGGGAAGTACATGACCTATACGGGCTCGGCATGTGAGCCTGCATCAAGGGGAAGTAGATGACCTATACGGTCTCGGTATGTGAGCCTGCATCAAGGGGAAGTAGATGACCTATACGGTCTCGGCATGTGAGCCTGCATCAAGGGGAAGTAGATGACCTATACGGTCTCGGCATGTGAGCCTGCATCAAAGGGAAGTACATGACCTATATAGGTTTGGCATGTGAGCCTGCATGAAAGGGAAGTACATGACCTATACGGGCTCGGCATGTGAGCCTGCATGAAAGGGAAGTGCATGACCTATACGGGCTCGGCATGTGAGCCTGCATCAAGGGGAAGTAGATGACCTATACGGGCTCGGCATGTGAGCCTGCATGAAAGGGAAGTGCATGACCTATACGGGCTCGGCATGTGAGCCTGCATCAAGGGGAAGTAGATGACCTATACGGGCTCGGCATGTGAGCCTGCATCAAGGGGAAGTAGATGACCTATACGGCCTCGGCATGTGAGCCTGCATCAAAGGGAAGTACATGACCTATATAGGTTTGGCATGTGAGCCTGCATGAAAGGGAAGTACATGACCTATACGGGCTCGGCATGTGAGCCTGCATCAAGGGGAAGTAGATGACCTATACGGGCTCGGCATGTGAGCCTGCATGAAAGGGAAGTGCATGACCTATACGGGCTCGGCATGTGAGCCTGCATCAAGGGGAAGTAGATGACCTATACGGGCTCGGCATGTGAGCCTGCATCAAAGGGAAGTCCATGACCTATGTATGACATAACAATACATCACAAATCGTTATGAGGTTAAAAACTATTTTCAGATCTAGTTTAGAAATAGCGTTTCTCATACTTTGAAGGCATCGATGGGAAGTTTAGGGAAGCCTAAGAATGCAAATCCCTCTTTATATGTGTGGTTTTTGTAACTTATTCCTATTTACTACTAAAAATAAATATATATATATATATATATATATATATATATATATATATATCTCTATATATAAAAGGGTTTTGTTGAAACCTTAACATCATGTTACAAAGCATATATCTGTAATTTACATACTATGATGACCTTTATCATCTTAGCCTTGCAATAATGTTTGTCAAACTCCGGCCATAGGACCATTCATGAGCCAACAATGACAACAACCCTTCAGCACACTTCGGGTTAAACATAATTAAATAAAACATGAATATTATCAGTATTGCGGTTGTATTTTGTTCCTATGAAATAAGACCTCGTCCCACTTTCTTGTTGGTTTTTGCTTACATTACTAAATACTCCTACTGAGTTGGAAAGTCCTGAGAGTGCCCAAAACCATTACAAAAAGAAATAAAACAAAAAACATGTCTAGTTTATACATTTTTCTGCATTGCGTGAATAATACCAGAGTAACGTAAAAAAATATAAAAGCCATCACATCATTTTAAAATGACACACAGTCATACAAGAAACACGTTAGAAAGTCGATATACGGTAATTCTCTATATTCTTAAGACTCAGAAACCTAAAAATGTGAGTATAATCTGCAAATAAATACCTTGAGATGTTTATTTTATGGATTCTGCTCTGGTGTCAGTTAATATTTTCCAAAACTTAAATTATATCTGAAAAAAAAAAATATTTTCTAGCGTGTTCCTGTCCTCAGCAGTAATATTTACCATAGATGATACACAAGTATTTAATGGACTGAACGATCATTTATCAGCTAGAAATGGTGCTAATGTTTATTTAAGTATTCATGAAGAGATATTTGTGAAATACAGTGGAGATGAGTGAAAAGGAAAACCCACCCACCAGAGCTGCAAATGGGCCCTTTGCTCTATAACAGCTCCTTATAGAGAATGTATGCGTCGCGGGCGGGGGACACACCGTCGCTGCTGCACTCTCGCTAACGCTCGGGTCCGTTGCTGCTGCGGCTGCTACTGCTCGGTGGCTCGAGCGGTGGGCCGGATCCAGGGACTCGAGCGGCGCTCCTCAGCCGTGAGTGAAAAGGGTGGTTGGTTTGGGGGATTTAGTCCGTAATGCCACCCAGGGGTCGTGGTGAAGATGGGCACCACCGCTGCTGGTGACGGGGATCCCGGGAGCGATGGTAGGGAGCAGCTGGGATGTTGTTTTCCCCCTCCGTGGGTAGGGGTCAATGGTCCCGGGGCCCGGTGATGTGACATGGAGGCAGAGTTGGTGAGGTGCAGGGTTGCAGGGACAGCGCGGCGCGGTGACGGATGGCACGGGTGTACTCACTCAGTAAGAAATGTACAAAGTCCTCGGTAAACTAAACGGCTGGATGGACGGGTCCCGCAGCCGGCTGCTGTGTCTCTCCCCGGACAGGTGATGGCGGCTGTCTTTCCCTGCACCTTGATGTTCTCATTTGACTACTATGGATCCCCAACGGTAGTCCGCTCCCCGGTGTATGGGTACCAGAGGAGCCCGTTTGCCCGCAGGCGCTGGCCCTTGGGTCTCTAGCCTTAGGCGGTAGCTGTATACCCTGTGGGCGGTTGCTTCAATTGGGACTTTTGCTGTTAGGAAACCCCTGGGGTTCCGGTCACATTCGGATTTGACTGTTGTCGGCGGCTCCAAGCCTGGTCGGGGTCCGATGGCCCTGCCTGTGTGTGCTGGCTTCACTTCGCTCCCCGGTCGGTACCGGCGGGCCAACGCCCGACCCCGGTCCTACAGTTCCGCATTGCTTCACCACTCCTGCAGACGGCCACCACCGTTTGCCAACCTTGCTGTCAGTGCCTGGGCCACAAACCCAGACGCCCAAGTGTTTACTCCTCACTCTTCAAACTCCAACCTCTATCTCCCACTTTTCCCGCCTCCATGCCTGGGAACTCCTCGGTGGGTGGGGCCAACCACTTGGCTCCGCCCCACCTGGTGAGGACATCAGACACTGGAGGGAGGCAACAAGGGTTTTGTGTTTGGCTGGTGTCCCTGTCTAATGAGGGTGGGGGTGTTTGTGTGTTATCTGTGACGACCTGGCTAGTCCAGGGCACCACATATGTCTTCTTAAAGAAGATCTGTCACTTGTTTAAAAACTAAATTCCTTGTTAAAATTCATGAGCTCCTCTGATTCTGACGCTTATTTCCATTTTTCACTGTGTTGCTCCATTGCAGAGATACTCAAATGTGGTTTTTTTTCTGGAGCACCTTATGTGAAATCTCGGATTTGTAATCCAATTGGGCAATTCTGCCGAGTTTTCTCTTTGTGGGTGTGCTTGCGCCCCAACCTCCCAGGTCCTGCCAGTCAAAGCGATGCAGCTGGTCTACTGGTATCGGATGCTGCTGAGCTGTGACAGGTAGTATCTGGGAGGAAGACGTGAAAGCACAAGCCCCCAGAGAAGACTCTGAAGGATCACCAAGTTGGACTGAAAACCAGAGATTTCACATACTCCATTGCATAAAAAATGTGAATATACCTTCAATAGGGTGATACAGCGCTGAATAGAAAATAGCAGCAGAATCGTGGAAGTTCAGGGATTTTTACAAGATATTCAAATGACAGGTCTTCATCAACAATCCACTACATATTGTGAGTAGAGATGAGCGATCCTGCCAAGGATCGGATCAGTTAAGGATCGTCGATGCTGCCTGAGACCGCGATCCGATCGATGATCCTAGCGGAACCCATTAAATTCAAAGAGAGGCAAAAGTGTCCATTTGTAAAATGGTGTAGAGGGGCTGTAAAAGAAAGAAAATAAAAAAGGGTTAAAACAGTACATGCTTACCGCATCTGTCGCGGGCGGAGGGGACGCGCTCGCCACGCTCGGGTCCGGGGCTTCTGCTGCTGCTGCTCGGTGGCTCAAGCGGTGGGCGCGGTGCCGGACGGCACTGGTGTACTCACTCAGACAATCAATGACAGAGTCTCTGGTAAACCAAAACGGCCGGATGGACGGGTCCCGCAGCTGGCTGCAGTGTTGTTGTGCTCTCCCTGGATGGCTGATGGTGGCTGTCTTTCCCTGCACCTTTTAGAATGTTCTGATTCCTGTGGCTGCCCACCGGTAGTCCGCTCCCCAGCGTATAGGTGCCGTAGGAGCCCGTTTTGCCCACAGGCGCTGGCCCTTGGATCTCTAGCCTGTGGCGGTGACTGTATATCCTCACGGTGTGAGCGGTTGCCTTCTGTCGGGACTTGGTTGTTGGGAAACCCCTGGGGTTCCTGTCACACTCGGATTTGACTATTGACGGCGGCTCCAAGCCTGGTCGGGGTCTGATGGCCCTGCCTGTGTGCTTAGCTTCACTCCGCTCCCCGATTCGGTACAGGCGGGCCAACGCCCGACCCCGGTCCTTACGGCTTCGCAGAGTTCCACCAACTCCTGCAGACGGCCACCACCGTCTGCCAACCTTGCTGTCAGTGCCTGGGCTCCTACCCAGGCACACGCAGACGTTTTACTCCTCTCACTTTCACCTTCTAAACTCATCTGTGACTTTTCCCGCTTCCAGGCCTGTGAACTCCTTGGTGGGTGGGGCCAACCGTCTGGCTCCGCCCCACCTGGTGTGGACATCAGACCTTGGAGGGAGGCAGCAAGGGTTTTTGATTGACTGTTGTTACTGTCTAGGGTGGGGGATGTGTATGTTGGTATGTATGTGACTACCTGACTAGTCCAGGGCGTCACACATCCCCGCAGCTGCAGCGCTACTTCCGGGTCAATAATTATCCCTAATGCATATTCACTGCTTTCTGCTTCCACTGGCGTGTCTGATTAGCCGCCATTGGAGCACACCCCCACCCTCTGAGACAGTGTCTGTGATTGGTTGGAATCACACAAGCGGTCTGTGGTGATAAATAAATAAATAAAACAATTGGCGTAAGGTCCACCCCTGTATGAATACCAGCACAGATAAAGCCACAGCCACAGCCACAGGCTGCAGCCCCAAGACGTCCATTTATCTTGGCTGTGTATCAAAAGAGGACCCGCATGCAGATTTTTTTTTATTTAAATAAATAAATGAATTCATTAATAATTAAAAAAAAACAGCATACGATCCACCCTCCCATCCCCAATTTTCATACCAAACCAAGATAAAGCCTGACAAATGGGTGCTGGTATTTCTCAGGTTTGGGAGATTCTTACTTATTGTGTGCCCCAGCCTAAAAATAGCAGCCTGCAGCTGCCTGGGATTGCCGCATCCATTAGATGTAACAAACCCAGTGCTTTACCCAGCTCTTCTGGTTGCCCTGGTGCAGTGGCAATCAAGGTAATAAAAGGTTAATTACTGCCCGCAGCTGCTACTAAATGCTAGAATAGTAATGGGGGGTGTCTATGAGACAATCTGTAAGTGAAAGTAAATAAACACAAACACCAAAAAAATCCTTTATTTGAAGTAAAAGACAAAAAAAATCACCCTCTTTGACCAGTTTATTAACCCGAAAAACACCCCTCCAGGTCCGACGTAATTCAAACTACGAGGTCCCACAACAATTCCAGCTCCGCTAAATTACTGAAGCCACAGCGCACGATCATGGAACATGACTGCTGTCTGTGAGGTTCAAGTCTTCAAAGCAGAAGAGAAGGTATTAACGCCATGCAGTAGCCAAAAAAGATGTAAAATTGTTGAGTAACTAATACTTATTTTATTCCATAGGTCTACACGTTTCGAGGTATAGGACCTCGGCCTCAGGACTAAAAAATCAACACATCAAACAGAATAGGATGATACACTTATATACATATGGTATATAGAGAAGACCGCCTACTGAGAGTTTAAAAAAATCGGCGGGAAAACACATCTGCTTCAATGACAAAGCATTTTTTAGTAAAAATAAATTAAATTATTTCGTATTGTTAACAATTAAGATTGTATATATAACTACAGCTGAAAAAAACTTTTGAAAAATGAAGGGGCTAGAACCCCACTTATTATAATATATATCAGAGAGCAGGACCATTCCTATGCTTGACACCACCACAGAACTTATGTAAGTGTAGGTGAATAAAGTGCAACATGTGCATAAATACATGAAAATAAAAATAAAACATATTACATGGTGTGAAAAATGTCTTTTTTTGTGCATAACTAAGAAGGGGTACATATATAGACTAGGAGGCTAAAAAAATTATATGTGCCACCCTTGCAGTGGTCGAACCGCTCGGATCCGGGGGTGGTGATTACTCGTGGCTCGAGAGTCTCTGGACCAGGGGG
Organism: Anomaloglossus baeobatrachus; assembly: GCF_048569485.1. Classification (NCBI taxonomy): domain Eukaryota; kingdom Metazoa; phylum Chordata; class Amphibia; order Anura; family Aromobatidae; genus Anomaloglossus; species Anomaloglossus baeobatrachus. Next base: position 132,219,761 of record NC_134364.1, on the reverse strand, counting down.
CTAGGGGCCACACTCCAATGAAGAAGAGTCTATTTACAGGGAAGATATAGTTCGTGATGCCACCCGTGGTGTACAGTAATTGGGAGTACCGCCGCTGATGTTGGGAGTACCCTGGGTGATGGACTGGGGGTAGCTAGATGTCGTCACCCTCCATGGGTAGGGAAGGCCCCGGGACTCTGGATGGTGGGGTGCAGGGGAGCGCAGGGCTAGGTGGTAGCAGTGGAGAATCGTGTACTCACTCAGACCGGTTATCGTGGTGCTGGATAATGTTTTGTAAAGTCATTACACACACATGCTGCAGATGAACCAACCATCCCAGTGCACCACTGCTGCTTGGGAAGGAGAGTGTAATGCTGCCACCAGGGGGAGCCAGAGCTCTGCAGCAGACAACACTACACAGAGCAATGAGAACCAGGAAGGAAATGCACAGCGTTCTCATGCACTGCCTAATCAGCACAGCTGAGAGGCAGAACTGCAGGGTTTGTGAGGAATAGTCAGACAGGCTGGGTCAAACACCGTACGGGCAGAAGCAGGACCGGAGGAGCAAGCAGAAGTGAAGTCAAAGTCAGGCTAAGGTCAGTACCGGAGGAAGCAACCGAGTGGGGAATAGGAGGGGGGACACAGGACAGGAGGGACGACCAGGGGACGGAACACAGACAAGGGCACAGGGGCACAGGAACAGACAGATCAGGATATCACTCACAGGATCAGCAATCACAGGCAAAGCAGAGCTAAGCTTATAGCCGGCTCTGGTTCACTGGAAGTGTCAGCTTTTAAGGCATCCAGGGGCCGGAAGTGAGGCCCGAGAGAAGGCTCCTCCCCCTAGCCATGTGGATAGGGAGGCGAATCATGACAGTACCCCCTCCTCAAGGGGGGGCCACCGGACCCCCAGGCTTCCCAGGATACTTACGGTGGAAAGCCGCAATTAACCGATCGGCCAGCACGGAGCGAGCCGGCACCCAGGACTGGTCCTCCGGACCGTAACCCTTCCAATGAATCAGATACTGGAGGGAACTACGAACCCAACAAGAGTCGATAATACGCTGAATTTCGTACTCCTCCTCACCGTCCACCAGTATCTTAGCCGGAGGGGTCTGAGAATCCACCACCGAAGGGACAAATGGCTTAAGCAAGGAGGTATGAAATACATTGGGAATACACTAGGTCTGGGGCAGTTGCAACCGAAAGGCCACTGGGTTAATCACTTCGATGATCTCATAGGGCCCTATAAACTTAGGACCAAACTTAGCAGACGGAACCCTGAGCCTGATATTCCGAGTGGACAGCCACACTTTGTCCCCCACCTGAAAGGGGGGTCCCAGAGAACGGCAATTGTCCGCTTGGCGTTTCTGGGACTGTTGAGCCGTCACGATGCACCGCCGTACCTCCTTCCACACCTCCCCCAGATGCTGAACGATGGAGTCGGCCCCTGGACACTCCGAATCCACTCTAGAGAAGGTCCCGAAGTGAGGGTGAAACCCGTAATTACAGAAGGGAGAAGTTCCCGTAGACTGATGGACTCTGCTATTGAATGCAAACTCCGCAAAGGGCAAAAACATACACCAATCCTCCTGCTGAGCAGAAACCAAGCACCGCAGGATTTGCTCAAGGGTCTGATTCGTCCTTTCCGTCTGCCCATTAGACTCGGGATGATAGGCGAACGAGAAGGACAACTAAATTCCCAACCGCCTGCACAAGGCCCTCCAAAACCGAGAAATGAATTGTACCCCCCTGTCAGACACAATATTCAGGGGCAACCCATGTAACCAAACCACCTGGTCAATAAAGTGGTTGGCAAGGGTCGCAGCAGAAGGTAGACCGGAGAGGGGAACAAAATGTGCCTGTTTACTAAAACGATCCACCACCACCCAGATCACAGTGATACCATTTGAGACAGGGAGGTCTGTAATGAAATCCATGGACAAGTGGGTCCATGGTCTTTCAGGAACAGGTAATGGAACCAGTTCCCCGGCCGGCCGGTTACGACATACCTTAGCACGGGCACATGTAGCACAGCTAGACACAAACCGAGCAACATCTGAGTGAAGAGACGGCCACCAAAACAGTCGAGCAACAGCCCTGCGAGTGGCTGTATCTCCAGGATGGCCACTAAGTACGGACTCATGGAACTCTTAAAGTACTCGTAACCGGAGGTGCAAAGGGACAAACAGTTTAGTGTCTGGAGCGGAAGATGGCGCTGAGGACTGGGCCTCCCTGACCTCAGCCTCTAACTCGGACGACAAGGCAGCGACCACCACCCCTCGTGGAAGAATGGAGGAAGGAGGCTCTGGAGGTGACACCGGGTCCAAACTATGAGACAGTGCATCTGCCTTCACGTTTTTAGATCCCGGACGAAAAGTAATACAAAAATGAAATCTAGAAAAGAAAAGAGCCCACCTCGCTTGTCGAGGCGTCAATCTCTTGGCGGACTCGATGTACGCGAGGTTTTTATGATCAGTGATGACAGTAATACGGTGAACAGCACCCTCCAAAAAATGCCTCCATTCTTCGAATGCCAACTTTACCGCCAATAATTCACGGTTACCCACATCATAGTTCCTCTCAGCTGGAGTAAATTTCTTGGAGAAGAACGCACATGGTCGCAGATTAGTCAGAGTAGCAGGGCCCTGAGAGAGAACAGCTCCCACCCCCACCTCTGAGGCGTCCACCTCAACAACAAACGGCACCTCGAGGTCAGGCTGTACCAGGACTGGGGCGGACATGAACCGCTCCTTTAACTCAAGAAAGGCCTGGACAGCCATTTGCGACCAGTTCTGCAGATCCGCCCATTTCCGTGTAAGGTCAGTCAATGACTTGGCAATTTGAGAAAACCCCTTAATGAACCTTCGATAATAATTAGTGAAACCCAAAAAGCGTTGTAGCGCCTTGATATCCCTGGGTTGCACCCAATCCACGATAGCCTTCGCCTTTCCTGGGTCCATTTTAAACCCATAACGAGAAAGGAGTAACCCAAGAAAGGCTATTTCCTGCACAGAGAAAACACATTTTTCAAGCTTGGCAAACAGATGGTTATCACGTAATCTCTGTAATACTGAGCGAACGTGCATAATATGCGTATCTCTATCGGCAGAATAAATCAAAATGTCATCGAGATAGATGACCACAAAACGACCAAGAAAATCAGAGAAGATATCGTTGATGAAATTTTGAAACACCGCAGGGGCATTTGTTAGACCAAAAGGCATCACCAAATTCTCAAATAACCCCTCTGACGTCAGAAAGGCCATTTTCCACTCATTCCCTTCTCTCTCTAATACGGATAAGATTATAGGCCCCCCTGAGATCTAGTTTGGTAAACCACCGGGCTTCAGAGAGTTGGTTGTAGAGATCAGAGATGAGTGGAAGCGGATACGTGTTTTTCACAATAATTTTGTTTAATTCTCGGAAATCGAGACATGGCCTTAATCCTCCGTCCTTCTTCTTTACAAAAAAGAACCCAGCAGCCACAGGGGAAGAAGGACGGATATGCCCTTTACGTATACTCTCAGATATGTATGATTTCATAGCAGCCCTTTCTGGACCCGAGAGGTGATATAAACGGGCCTTAGGCAATTTGGTATTGGGAAGTAAATCAATGGCACAGTCATATGGGCGATGAGGCGGCAAAACCTCGGCCACTGTTTCCGAGAATATGTCTCCGTAGTCCCTCAGGTATTCCGGAAGACCCTCAGGACTTACGGAGAACACAGGTACAGATTGTAAACACCTTTTATGACAAGCAGGACTCCATTTGACTATGGTACGACACTCCCAATCAATAACGGGATTATGTAACCTTAACCATGGATACCCCAAAACTAATCCAGCAGGGAGATTGGCCATTACAAAACAAGAAATAGTTTCAGAATGCAGAGACCCGATCACCAGAGTAAATTTTTCTGTAGCAAACCGAATGAGGTTTTGAGGCAGCGGTGTTTTATCAATTGCCAGGAGTTGAATGGGTCCTTCTAACCTCACTGTCCCTAACTCTAATCTTTGGACCAACTCAGAGTCAATGAAGTTCATAGCGGACCCACAGTCAACAAAGGCAGTAGCAGACCAGACCGACTCCTTGACCCGGAAGTCGACATTCAGAAGTATCTTATTGGAGGAGAGGAAAGGTACCTGATAGTCTGGGCAACCTCTTCGACCATTACCCAAACTTAGAAGTTTCCCGACGACTGTTTAGCGGAGGGACAAGCCGGGCAGTCTTTCCTCCAGTGTCCATGGTGTCCACAATAGAAGCACAGCTTGAGATCCCGGCGTCTTCTCCTCTCTTTCTCATCTGGACTGATGACTCCAACTTCCATCTGTTCCATAGCCAGCAAAGAAGGTGCCCTAGGTAGAGGGGGCAGAATCTCACGCATGGTTCCCCTTCTTTCCCGTAATCTGCGGTCCATAAAAACTGCCTCCGTCATCGCATCATCCAAGGTGCTGGGAGGAGGGTGCAGAGCCAAGGCATCTTTCAGGGAGTCCGAAAGACCTCTCCGGAATTGGCACCTGAGTGCAGAATCATTTCTTCGTACCTCAGTGGACCACTGCCGAAACTCAGAACAATATAGCTCAGCAGTGTGGTTTCCCTGAGTGAGACACATGATCCTGTCCTCAGCCACCCATACACGGTCTGGTTCGTCATATATCACCCCGAGGGAGTCAAAGAAGAGGTCAACCGAATGCCGTTCCGGGGCCGAAGGGGGTAGGGAAAACGCCCAGGTCTGGGGACCCCCTCTAAGTAACGACATGATGATCCCCACCCGCTGGGTCTCATTCCCCGAGGACAGAGGCCGGAGAGTGAAAAGAAGCCTGCAACTCTCCCTAAATGTCCGAAATAGGTTTTTCTCCCCCGAGAATTTATCGGGGAGCATCACTGTGGTTTCGGGGGAGGTCAGTTGGACATCAGTGGGACTATGCTGTCCTACGGTTTGTGAGGTAACTGCAACTGAGGTGGCCCTCGCAGAAGCAGAAACCTCACTCTGCAGAATGTTGCGTGAAGCTACCAGGGTGCGATGCTCTGCAGCCAAATCCTGCACCAGCTGCGTAAGGTTGGCTACTTGCTCGCACAAAGTACTGAGTGGATCCATTACAGTTTGTTATCCTGCAAAGTTGGAGCCCACTACCAAGAATTAAATGGCTTATTTTTTTTTTCCCCTATGGGAGATAAAGCCTATTGGGGCCGGCTATACTGTAATGCTGCCACCAGGGAGAGCCAGAGCTCTGCAGCAGACGACACTACACAGAGCAATGGGAACCAGGAAGGAAATGCACAGCGTTCTCATGCACTGCCTAATCAGCACAGCTGAGAGGCAGAACTGCAGGGTTTGTGAGGAATAGTCAGACAGGCTGGGTCAAACACCGTACGGGCAGAAGCAGAACCGGAGGAGCGAGCAGAAGCGAAGTCAAAGTCAGGCTAAGGTCAGTACCGGAGGAAGCAACCGAGTGGGGAATAGGAGGGGGGACACAGGACAGGAGGGACGACCAGGGGACGGAACACAGACAAGGGCACGGGGGCACAGGAACAGACAGATCAGGATATCACTCACAGGACCAGCAATCACAGGCAAAGCAGAGCTAAGCTTATAGCCGGCGCTGGTTCACTGGAAGTGTCAGCTTTTAAGGCATCCAGGGGCCGCAAGTGAGGCCCGAGAGAAGGCTCCTCCCCCTAGCCATGTGGATAGGGAGGAGAATCATGACAGAGAGCACATCCAAGTATCCGCTCCCAATAGTATTCCTGTGCTGTGTCCCAATTTAGTCCAACCTCTTGGGAGCTTCCACTCCTCGGCCCCTCACACTACGAGGACCACATGGGCACTCACCGCTTGCTGCTGTGTAGAAAAATGCTTTTATCTGATTTTTTTAACCAGTTAGACCCCTCGAAGCACTGCAGGTGTGCGAAACGGCCGTCGTCTAACGTGCTGTCCGCTCCCTTTCACTCCCCCTCAGCACAGCATGTAACTCTGAAGCTTGAATAAAAGCATTTTTCTACATAGCAGCAAGCGGTGAGTGCCCATGTTTTTCTTACCTTTGGATGCTTGGATTATTGGGGACTTTATACAGGAGCACCACGCAGCTGTATAGTTCCTGGCAGTATATGAAAAACTGGCAGTAATTTAAGTGGTGAAAACGCTTACCTTCTCCGACCCTTCAGAATAGTGCCCTACATTTCTTCCTTCTTCAAACTACGCACTATGAGGACCACTACTTCACTTTTCCTGGGGGCTCCAATCCCCTGTTCCCTCTCCCCTTGAGAGTTTCTACTTCACCTCCTCTCCCTTTGCTCCCCTGGAGCCGACTGACTTGTCACCTACCACCAGTCTGCTTAACTCTTCGGTGGGTGGCCCTCTCCTCTCTAGACCTACCCACTGGCTTGTCTGTCCTGTACTGGTGTGAGTGCGGATTGGGGGTTTGAATGCGGTTGGTAGCAATACCACTTGGTGGAACCTGGAACCAAGAAGGGTGGGTTCTGCAGTATAAGGTCAGGAGTGCAGTTCCCTGTGACACCCTGACTAGTGCAGGGGCATCACATAATTTTATTGTCTCTGTCCGGGGCAGCGGCTGATTCGCCATTTTTGTTATGTGAATTTAGAAGTTGTGCCTGGCACAACCCCACCAGGTGAGTGTGTTTTTCCTACATTTACCTCCCGGATAAGACCTTATTTGCGCTTTCCTCCACAGCTTATCCACCGTATCATGAATCAGATGTATCTGATTCCACCGGTAACAGCATACAAGACATCTTTAATGAAAAACTGGAGGATGGAAAACTGATGACATATCAACGCTATATATATATAATTAGTTTAACTTTCTAAAAACAAACATGAATAAGTTCATTAATAAATGTTTGGGTTTTAAAAACATTTAAAAAATGTAAAAAGAAAATTCTTATATTTCCTCGAGATCAGCACTTAAACACTTTGATTTGCTCAAATTGAGTACCTGAACATTTTAGTGCTGGAACATCACTAATAAAATTGTCTCTGGTGGCACTTTGGTCTCCTGACCAATCTCCAGCTATCATTGCATCCAACACTTATCGCTGAAGAGCATAGACCCAAATCCAGCCTCCATTGCTTCATTCCAGCCTCTGGCCTCTATCTGTAGACCTTATAAACAGCACCATGAAGAGGCCTTTATAAGGGAACATCACACCAGGCCTTGCTATAAAGTTTCCTCTTTGACTTATTTCAACATGTGCTACTGTGAGCAGCCTTCAAGTCATAAACATGGTATCATGGCCTACAGCAACACCGGACTTGTCTTACATCGAGCACATCTTGGATATCATTGGCAGTCAATTACAAAAGGGAACAGCCAACAGCAGATTTTGATAGTTTGCATACCCAAGTACATTCAGCATGGCAGAACACTCCTCAGACAACCAGTAATACCTTCATTGATAGCAGCCGAAGCTGTAAGTGTGGGGATTTCTGCACATGGTGCTCAAACACAGCATGGAATAAATCAACCAATTATGAAAAGCTTGTTTTCATCATTAACATGTTAGTCAATATGGTTTCAAGAATTGCACAACTCTTGTTTCTTAAGGGCCCGTTACACGCTACGATATATCTAACGATATGTCGTTGGGGTCACGCCATTAGTGACGCACATCCGGCATCGTTTGACATATCGTAGCGTGTGACAGCTACGAGCGACTGTGAACGAGCAAAAATATTCACCTTATTGTTGCTCGTTGACACGTCGCTCATTTTCAAAAATTCAAAAAATCGATTGTCCTTCTGCGCGCCGGTTGTTCATTGTTCCCGAGGCAGCACACATCGCTCCGTATGACACCTCGGGAACGATGAACTGCAGCTTACCTGCGGCCACCGGCAATGCAGAAGGAAAGAGGTGGGCGGGATGTTACGTCCCGCTCATCTCCACCCCTCCGCTTCTATTGGCCGGCGGCTGTGTGACGTCACTGTGACACCGAACATCCCTTCCCTTCAGGAAGAGGATGTTCGCCGCCCACAGCGAGGTCGTTCGGGAGGTAAGTACGTGTGACAGGGGTTACTGACTTTGTGCGCCACGGATAACTAATTGCCTGTAACACACAAACGATGGGGGCGGGTGCGATCGCACGATAAATTGTCGCGTGTAATGCGGCCTTTAGTGTTGAAATTGTAATGTTGAGAAGTATATTTTTATGAAACAATCCTAGTCTTTAACCCTTTAATGATCACGGGCTGTACTGGTACGTCTTAAGTGGTCATAGTGTAATCACCAGCGGGTGCTGTGGGCAGCAGCCGGCGATCCGCACATGTCAGCTGATTTAAAGAGCAGACGTGTGCCTCCAGGCACGAGTGGATCCACAATCCGTCCGTGCCTGTTAACCCCTTAAACTGGAATGTCAAAATGTGACATCGTGATTTAAATCCCGGCAGCGGTAAATCTTCACTTACCCGGCTACATTGTCGGCATTGTGACGTGATCACTGTGAGCCGATAGTTGTCAAAACTTCAGATTTTTTTAACCCCTTAGATAAAAGTAAACCTATACATGTTTGTTGTCTACAAACTCGTACCGACCTGAGGAATTATACCAAAACATCAGTTTTACCATACAGTGAACTCGCTGAATAAAATATCCCAAAACCTATCATGCAATCACACTTTTTTAGTAATTTTTTAGCACTTGGAACTTTTTGCAGTTTTTCAGTACACTATATGTTAAAATTAACAGTTTCATTTAAAAATACAACTCATCCCGCAAAAAACAAGCCCTTATATGGTAAGATTGAAGGAAAATAAAAAAGTTACGGCTCTCGGAAGGAGGGGAGCAAAAAAAAACCAACAAACGGAAAATCGTACGGGGTTAAAGTAATGTTATCAGTGGTAAGACTATGTCTACCACTGTGGCGGCTGGTCTTATGTATTGCTCCCGATCTGGTTAGAGAGAAGTCCTGAGTATGACATCCCTCAGTGACATCCATGTACCATAAGAGACATATGGACAGCGACTAGGACAACACCTTTATGGTATGTTCATATGAAGCATTTTATGAGGATTTTGAAGCTGATACTAGAGATTAGCAAAGTCGAGTTTCCTTAACCCCTACCTGACATTGGACGTGTCGGAACCTCTTATTTTAAAGTACATTCCTGCCAATAGATGTACCCATACGTCCTAGTGATCAAGTGGACATAGGAGCTGTGCTCGCCCGCTCCCTGTCACCTCAGCTGACAACGGCTTTCACAACCAGGAGCGGTGACTTCACCAACTGTATCTGTTCAACCCCCTAAATACCAAGGTCAATAGCAATCACAACATTTGGGAGACTGGAAAATGAGTGCGCTCTCACGCCAACTCGATCAAAACCCTCCTGACATGATCATGGAGACCTGCTCATTGCCATGGCAACCTGAGGTCAATAGATGGCATCCAGGTTACCTGGCTATGCTGGCCTGTTAAAATTACATAAACTTACAACCTAATGATCGTGCGAGCACAAGACCGGCTCTAGTTGTTTAAGCCCTTAAATTCTCCAATCAATAGCAATATTTAGGGGACCAGAAGAGGGAGTGTGCTTCCTGTCTCACTCGAGCGGGACCCCCACAAACTTATCACAGGGGCCCGATTGTTCCCATGGCAACCCAAGGTTGAAAGATGAAAGACAACGTCTGGGTCTGCCAGTGATGGTGGCCTGTTACACCATGCCATTAGCATCGCCTAACATTCATTTGATCAGTGTCACACTGACAGGTATAATTTATAGCAATAATAATACGTTTTATATCTATAGCTCTAACATATTCCGCAGCGCTGTACAATTCAGCGGGGACATGTACAGACAATATGAGACATTACAGAATAACGAAATTCAGATTCAAGAGGAGTGAGGGCCGCGCTCGTAAGCTACAGTCTATGAGGAAATAGGGGGCACAAAAGGTGAATGGGGGGAGAAATGCTTGTCATATATGGTCCAGCCATCGATTTAATAGGGGATTCAAAACCAGGTGCGCGGACCGGTCGCCAGACAGAATATATACATACAGAGTGTAAAAAATACATGAAGATGAAGGAACCAGAACATACAGGGGACAAGAATTGGAAGTAAATTTTATGAAGGGCAGAAAGGGACTAGATTAGATCAGGGCAGTGAGGTGTTAGGCTAGTCTAAAGAAATGCATTTTTAGGGCCCGCTTAAAGGTGTGGATGTTGGGAATTAATCAGATTGCTCTTGGTAGTGTGTTCCAGAGCAGAGGCGCAGCTCGTGAGAAATCTTGAAGACGGGAGTGGGAGGTTCGAATTATTGAGGATGTCAGTCTTTGGTCATTAGCAGAACGGAGTGCACAGGTGGGGTGATAGACAGAGATGAGGGAGGAGATGTAGAGGGGTGCAGAACTGTGGAGAGGATGGGTAGTGTGATAGAGAGAGATGAGGGAAGAGATATAGGGCGGTGCAGAACTGTGGAGAGAATGGGTAGTGTGATAGACCGAGATGAGGGAGGGGATGTAGGGTGGTGCAGAACTATGGAAGGCTTTGTGGGTTAGAGTGATAAGTTTATATTGGACTCTGCAGAAGATAGGCAACCAGTGCAATGACTGGCACCAAGTAGAAGCATCAGTGAAGCAGTTGGAGAGGAAAATGGTCCTGGCTCTGGCATTCCGGATGGATTGGGGAGGGGAGAGTTTAGTAACAGGGAGACCAATTAGTAAAGAATTATGTACCGCCCTGCGCTCGGCTGCAGCCGAGCCGCTCAGATCCGGGCTCGTTGGTGGGTGGCTCGAGCGCCTCCGGACCTGGGGTCACTTCGCTCTGAAAGGGAATGCTAGCGCTTTTTGGTGGGGGTGTTAGGTAGGTGCACGGCCGGAGCCGCGCTTGAGTTCGTGACGCCAGCCACGGGATGTGGTGAAGGTAGATACCACCACTGCAGTTACGGGGCACCCGGGGGAGATGGTTATGCAGCAAGATGTTAACCCCTCCGTAGGAAGGGATGGTGGCCCCGGGACCCATTGGGTGTTAGTAGCTGGGCGGTGCAGGGCGGTGCAGGGCAGTGCACGGCCGGATGGCACAATTGTACTCACTGTTATTGACCCCCTGGTAAACAAAGTTGATGGTGGTCGGTGCCCGCAGCCGGCTGCATCTGGTCCTCCACCCGGTTCGGTGGTCTTGGCCTTTCTCCTGTACCGTGTAGTGTATTTGGGCTACCTGCGCTTCAGCGATGGGAGTCCGCTCCACGGCTGTGTGTGTCGGGAGAGCCCTTTTGCCCGCAGACGCTGGCCCGTGGGATCTCTCTGCCTGTGCAGTGGCTTCCTATCCCCCTTGGTGGGCTGTTGTTTTCAGTCGGGACTTGGGTGGGAAAGGACCTATAGTCCAGACCGCAATCAGTCAATTAACTCAGTCCAGTGGATTCTGGACCTCGTTTCAGGGTCTGAGTACCACCCTGTGTGCTCCGGTTTCCGAGTCGGTTCCCCGGGTCGGTACCGGTGGGCCACTACCCTGTCCCGGTCCACCACAGTTCCACCGAGCCATCTTCCCGGCTCCTGCAGGCTAGGCCACCGTTTGCCTCCTAGCCAAAGGTGCCCAGGCTTCAACCCGGCATCTGTCAGAATCCTTCACTCCTCACTCCTGTGTCAGACTACAACTCCTTCTCTCAACTCCTCTGTCAGACTACAACTAACTACTGTTTTCCTGCCTCAGGCTCTCTGAACTCCTCGGTGGGCGTGCCAACCGCCTGGCTCCGCCCCCTGGTGTGTCCATTAAGCCCTGAGGGAGGTGACTAGGTTTTTTATGGTTGGCTGGTGTTACCTTATTCGGGGACAGGTGTAATGCGGGGGTCTACCTGTGACTACCTGGCTAGTCCAGGGCGTCACAATTACAGTAATCCAAGTGAGAATGAATGAGAGCGACAGTAAGAGTTTTTGCAGAGTCAACGGTAAGAAAAGGTCGAATTCTAGAGATGTTTTTGAGGTGGAGGTGACATGAATGAGCGAGGGAACGAATGTGGGGAGCGAAGGAGAGATCGGAGTCAAATATAACCCCAAGACAGCGGGCGTGCTGCTGGGGAGTAATGGTAGAACCACACACAGACATGGTAATATTGAGTTTCGGAAGGTTAGGAGAAGGAGGAAACAGGAGAAGTTCAGTTTTTGACAGGTTCATTTTAGATAGAGGGAGGACATGATGTTGGAGACAGTGGACAGACAATCGGTAGTATTTTGTAATAGTGCAGGGGTGATGTCAGGAGAAGATGTGTACAGTTGGGTGTCATCAGCATAGAGATGGTACTGGAAACCAAATCTGCTGATGGTTTGTCCAATAGGGGCCGTGTATAGAGAGAAAAGGAGGGGGCCTAGGACTGAACCCTGAGGAACCCCGACCGTAAGGGGAAGAGAAGTGGAAGACATTATACCAACAATCAGAGAACTAAAAGTTAATGTTCCATATAAAACAACTAAGTAAAAAAAGTGAAAAAAGAGGAAAAAAGTAAAAATTTAAAATATCATTAAAAAAAATATTTACATATATATCTCAATAAATATGTATATATATATATATATATATATATATATATATATATATATGTAAAACAAGATTAAAAAGTACACATATTTAATATTGCCGCATTCGGAGCAACTACTGTAGGTATATCATTAGTAAACCCTTTCAGTGAACACGGTAAGAAAAAGCAACATAGCAAAAAATGTCTTTTCATCAAAGAGATAACAAAAATGTGGAATAAAACGTAAAAAAAGAACAATTCGAGTGCAAATAAAAAAGATATTGCTGAAATCCTGATCTTCTCCCATAAAAAGCCAGCCACCACACAGCTCCATCTGTGTAAAGATAAAAAAAACTATATTTCTCAGAATACAGTAATGTAAAACCAATTTTTTTTCTATAACAGTGGTAAAATAAATAAAACAAACAATGTAAATCTGGTGTCGCTGTATTTGTGCTGAAACAAAGAATAAAGCTGTATTATTACTTTTACAGCACGATGAATGGCGTAAAAATAACCCAAAAAAATAAACAATTCCCAAATTGCTTTTTTTTTCTTGATTTTGCCCCTCACAAAAAGCATAATAGAGAGCGATCAAAAATATTGTGTCCCAAAATGGTACCAATAATAGAGATGCCTCATCCCATAAGAAACAAGCTCTCTCATGACTATCAGCAGAAAAGTTAAAAAAAACTATAGCCTTCAAAAATTGATGATGCAAAAAACCTTTTAGTGTGATAATAGCCCAACCTATAAAAAACTTATATAAATCTGGTATTGCTGTAATAATACTGACTTGAGTAATAAAGCCGCCTAATCACTTATACAGTAATGTGAACGGCATAAAAATGTAATAAAGAAAGCCAATTCTTCCACTGCTAATTTGTTCATTTTGTCTCCCAAAGATCGCAGTCAGGCTTTGCTCACATTTATCCTGCGCTCTGCACTGAGCGCTTACACTGGAGTTTATATGTAAAACTCAGAAAAATGTGATTCAGGCAAAATTCCCAACAAAAACTCAGTGCAATGAGGCAGAGAGTCCTGTCTGGCCTGTGGTCTGGTGGTGTCCATCTTTTAACTTGTCTTTTTAGGTGTGCACAAGAGTGTGGTTAACAAAAGCTCTGTGCACCTTTGAAAAGATAGATACCGCTGAACAGAGACCAAATAGAGTCCAGGGTTAATGTGATGCCACATTAGTGAATAAATCTCTAAGGGGTTTCACCTGAATCACGTATTTCGGTCATGTAGATGGAAAACTTAATATAAGTGTTCAACATAAAGCACAGGATAAATGTGAACCAATCCACAATGTTCTTCACCCCAAATTGTCACCAAAAGTTGTCAACTCAACCCACAAAAAAAACAGGTCCCTGCTGAGGTCCATCATCTATTAACGGAAATATAAGGGGCTTCCACTTTATTGGTAGCACAAAGGCTCTGCAAAAGTGCTATGGCTCCCCTCGAAAAATAAATTCAGCAAAATCTACACTCTCAAATCTAAATTTCCCCTTCCACAATGTTCCTAAACCACTGTTAACATCCATGTTTGCCATTATTGTAGTGAGGAAAGACCACTTAAATTTACTGCATGTGTGTCTCCAGAAGTACGAACTGGACACAATGTAGGGGCACTACAATGTACAGGGCACTACAAGGACTTATTTGCCATTTTTAATTCTGCAACATTCACTGTCTTTGACTCCATGGGTGTTTTCCAGAGACTAAATCACTACTTCCGCAGAAGAATTCCCAGAAGAGTGTAATATCCAAAATGTGGTCACTTAAAGATGTTTCTGCTGATCTAGCACTTATGGACTCTGTAAATGGAGTCCATAAACTATTCTAGGAAAATCTGTGCTCCAAAAGTCAAATGGTGCTACTTCCTTTCTGAGCCCTTCCCTGTGACCAAACAGTACAGTCCCATAAGGGTTATTGCCTCGTGTATGAAAAATTGTGAAACACATTATGGGGTCTTTTTTACTTATTCCCCTTGAGAAAATTGTAAATTTTAGGCTTAAACAACATTTTAGTGTAAAAAATGTAATCATTTTTTCTTCATCGCCCAATAGTATAAACTATTATGACACACCTATGGTGACAATTTGGTCACTGCACCCGCAATTAATTAATTGATCGGTGCAGTTTGTAAAATGGGGTCACTTGTGGGGGATTTCTTCTGTTCAGGAACTTCAGGGACTTTCACGTTGTGACCTGGCACCCACAAACCATTCCAACTAAATCTGACATTCAATATGGCGCTCTTTCCCTTCTGAGCTTAGTACTGCGCCTCAAAAGTAGTTTTCAACCACATTTAGGGTAATGGCCCTCTCAGGAGAAATTGTGTAACAAATGTTCTCTTATTCCACTTTCTCTTATTACCTTTTTTGAAAATTAAAATGTTGAGGCCATAGCAACATTTTAGTGGAAAAAAAATGTTATTTTTTTTATTTTCACAGCTTAATGTTATTCAATTCTGTGAATCACCTGAGGGTTAGAATTGCTTACTACACCACCAGATGAATTCCATGAGAGATGTAATTTCTAGAATGGTTTCAATTATAGGGGGTTTCTGCTGATTTGGCATGTCAGGAGATCTTGAAATGTGATATGGTGTCCTCAACCTTTTCCAGTCAAAATAGTGATCCTTCCTTTCTCAGCTCTGCCATGCACTCAAACAGTAGTTTTCCACCACACATGGGGTATCAGCATACCCAGGAAAAATTGCACAACAAACTGTTTGATCTATTTTCTCCTTATGAAAATGAATGTGTATAGAGGAAACTGGGTATGTCACCGCGCTATCACCAACACATGGATAGGTAAAAATGATTCCATATCTGAATTAAGTTGACAAGTTCAGGTGAACACGTTTCGGAGGTCGCAGCCCCCTTCTGACATTCTTTGTCATTACTTGATGTCCTGAGGAAAGGGGCTGTGACCTCCGAAACGTGTTCCCCGTTCTGGCAAGTTAATAAAGACATGGAATAATTTTTACCTATCCATGTGTTGGTGATAGCTTGGCGAGATACTCGGTTTCCTCTAAACACGTCCATTTGAATTATCCGGGACTACAGCTATTTCACCTCTGTACCTGCGCGATTAGAGGACTCAATTTACTTGGTGTTTTAGCTGGTAAGACCCTCTTGCACTATTTTTCCACAGGCTTTCTTCTAACCTTGTGAAAATGAAATATTTGGTGTTAAAGCAACATATTTGTGGTAAAAAATGTATTTTTTCATTTTCGCAGCTCACCATTAACCCCTTTACGACCAAGGAAGTAACTGTACGTCCTTGATCATATCGTGGTAATCACTGCCGGCTGCTGCTGTGAGCCGACGGTGATCCCTGCGCGTCTGCTGAATTGAACAGCAGACATGTGAGGCTAACAGGCGCAAGCAGATTCGCGATCCACACGTGTGTGCTTGCCACTTAGATTGCGTTGTCAAAAGGTGACAGCACGATTTAAATGGCCGCGGCAGGAATTGCACCAAGTTCAAATCACCCGCCGTTTGCCACATTAAAAATAAAATCGTAGAAAAAATAAATATACACATATTTGGTATCGCCGCATTTAGAAATGCCTGATTTAGCAAAATACAAAATGAATTAACCTGATCGGTACACGATGTGGCAAGAATAAAATTCCAACCGCCAAAATTACAGTTTTTGGTTGCCGCAATTTTTTTTAAAATGTAAAAACAGGCGATCAAAACTTAGCATCCATACAAAAATGGAACATTTAAAAATGTCATCTCGAGAAGCAAGAAATAAGCCATCGCTGAGCCCAAGATCTCAAAAAATGAAAACACTACGGGTCTCGGAAATGAGGGATAAACTTCTGAATTTTATTTGACCCCTTAGATAAAAGTAATAGTATACTTTTTTGGTATGTATGAATTCATACCAACCTGAGGCATCACACCGACACATCCGTTTTACCATATAGAGAATGAGGTTAATAAAATATCCCAAAAACAATTATTACATTTCTTTTGCAATTTTACCGCACTTGGAATATTTTTCCCATTTTCCAGTACACTATATGGTAAAACTAATGGTTTCATTCAAAAGTACTATTCATCCCACAGAAAACAAGCCCTAATATGGCAAGATTGACAGAAAAATAAAAAAGTTACGGCTCTCGGAAAAATGGGAGCAAAAAACGAAAATGAAAAATTGCCCCAGGGTGAAGGGGTTAAAAATTTCTGTGAATTACCTGTGGGTACAAGGTGCTCACCACACCTCTAGATAAATTCCTTTAAAGGTGTAGAATACAAAATTAGGTCAGTTGTAGGGGTTTAGCTCCCAATATTTAGGCACATCAGGGGCTCTGCAAACACCACCTGACAACTGCTATCTTTTCCAGCAAATTTTGGGCTCCAAAATTCATATAGAGTTCCTTCCCTTCAGAGTCATTTTATGCACCCAAACAATAGTTTTCCACCTCATATGGGGTGTCGCTGTACTCCAGTGAAATTGCACAACATATTCTATGGTCTATTTTATAATGTTACCCTTGTGAAAAGTAAAATCTTTGCGGTTATAGCAACATTTTTGTAGTAAAAATACATTTTTTTAATTTTCAAGGCTCAATTTTATAAAATTCTGTAAAGCACCTGGGGTTCCTAAGTGCTTACCACACATCTAAATGCATTTATTGAGGGGTTTAAATTCCAAAATAGGGTCACATATGGGGCCTCCAAACGCAACAATCTATTTCAGACAATTTTGTTCTTAAAAAGTCAAATGATGCTCCTTCCCTTCTGAGCCGTGACGAGCACCCAAACAGTAGTTTCCCACCACATATAAGGTATCTGCATACTCAGGAGAAATTACACAACAAAATGTACATTTCTTTTTCTCCTGTTATCCTTGTGAAAATGAAAAATTGTGGGCTAAAACAACATTTTTGTGGGAAAAAGTACAATTTTTATTTTTTTTTCTTCTCCATTGCTTTAATTCATGTGAAGCAACTAAAGCGTTAATAAACGTCTTTGATATGGTTTCTAGCACCTTTAGGGGTGCAGATTTTAAAATTGTGTCACTTTGGGGTATTTTATGTCATATAGGCCTCTCAAAGACACTTCAAATATGATGTGGTCCCTTAAAAAAATGTTTTTTGTTAATGTTGCTTGAAAAATGAGAAATTGCTGATGAACTTTTAACCCTTCTAACTTCCTAACAAAAAAAAAAATATGTTTCAAAAATGTACAATAAATTAGTCATGTGGGAAGTGTTATGTATTAACTATTTTGTGTGACAGAACTCTCTAGTGGAAGCGCATAAATACTTAAAGTTTGAAAATTGTGAAACTTTTCATCAAAATTCCAATATTTTCACACATACAAAAAAATGTCTATCTAAATATACCACTATCATGAAGTACAATTTGTCACAAGAAAACCAAACTTTCTCAGAATCATTGGATCTGTTGAAGCATTCCAGAGTTAATATCTCATAAAGTGATACTGGTGAGAATTGAAAAAAAAAAAATGGCTGTCAAGAAAGTGAAAACAGGCTTTGGCGGTAAGGTGTTAAATTTGCAGTTCCACGCAAATTTGAACTCTGAGATTCAATTTACTAAAACAAAAACTTGCCCAACACCATTACCCACACTGGTAAAGCATCAGACAGAGAGATAATAGAGTTGTGCGCTGCCAACTCGTTATGCCTAATAGCTGTCAATTGTATTATCATAACTTATAAGGCCTCATTCACTCTACGTGCCTCCGGTACGTGTTTCCTCAGTTTCCCCACTTAACGGAGACACGTACACAAGTAGACCTAGGTATTCCAATGGATTTTGATACACGTATGTATTTATGTACGGAACGTGTGTCCGTTCCGTACTTACGTGTGTCCGTGTGTTTCTCATGGCAACATGTCTGTTTTCTCTCCAGCATCACGGGGGTCACACGGAACACAACTGGTCACACATAACACAAACGGACCACATGGATATATTCCGTGTGACATGCACCGGAGAAAAGACATGTGTCTGTGAGAAGAAAATCAAAACTTTACTCACCTTCTCCAGCCCTCCTGTCTCTGCCACTGCTGTCACTTGCTGCCGACCGCAGCTCATTATGCTAATTGAATATTCACTTCATTGCGGCCGAAAACTGCAGCAGCGGGGAGTTGGTAGGATCAGAGACCGAAGATCAGCACTACAGACAGCGATGCCAGGGACAGGTGAGTAGAAAGTTCCCTTCTCCGTGTGTTATCACGGATAACACACGGAGAACACACGTAGGCAATAAACACGGCTCAAGGAGGGCAAAACGCACCTCTGACACGTCCGTGAAAAACGTGCGTGGTTTTTCACGAACGTGTGAAATAGGCCTAAAGTGGTGGTCACGACACCACTGGGTCATTGGAGTTTAGCGGTTTCAGTGGATAACAAAGAGGTGTATGATTGGTACTATGTATGAGTTGGATTCCAGATTCACCAGGTAAGTGAATTAGGCACATCATATTGATACTTTACATCATATTGAGACTTTATCTTTTCCCCCCACCCCGAGTACTGACATCAACAAAAATGTGTTTTTTTTCATATTGAATTTTATGGAAAGCTTTCAAATGTAAATTTCAATTGATCTGCTCAACTTTAGCAGATGCACAACAATATCCACATCAAAGCATTCCAGGGTATGTGTAAGCAGTAGTGATGAGAGAGTACTAAAAAGCTCGGGTGCTCGAAGCTCGGGCCGAGCCTCCTAAGATACTCGTGTACTCGGGCCGAGCAACGAGCCCAATGTTATCCTATGGGAGACCCGAGTATTTTTGTGAAATGACCCCCCGGCAGCATGGAGAAACCCTAAAAATGTCACAAAAGTCTCAGAAGAGTGCTCAAATGACATGGCAACAGCATGGGGAAGACCCCTTGAAGCATTTATCACTGAAAAGTCACAGCTGTGAACAATTTTGTCCGCGTTTTACGCCATTTTTACGGACTCACCAGAAAACCTTCCAAAATGACCCCAAAATGATTTTTCATGGCGGAAATGTTAAGGGCACATACCCAATAGTGAGATAGAGCTGGTGTATGTTACTTTTTGAGATTAATACATGAAAGATTTTACGTGAAAACATTGTGTGGCACTCCGATGTCCCTGAGAAGAGACGTACATGAAGGCCTCTTGAGTCTAATGTGCCCATTTTGAGGAAGTGAGTCTTTGTAGTATTTTCCTTTGCCAGGGCAGTCCAAAATTGTGAGGTTCACCAATGCCCCTGCATACAGACGTGCATGATGGCCTGTAAACCTGAAGTGCCCATTGTAAGGAAGTGGGTCTATTTCAGTATAGCCCTTTGCCAGGGCAGCCACAAATTGGGAGGCTCCACGTTGTCCCTGGATAGAGACGTGCATGAGGGCCTGTAAACCTGAAGTGCCCATTGGAAGGAAGTGTGTCTATTGTAGTATAGCCCTTAGGCAGGGCAGCCAAAAATTGGGAGGCTCCACATTGTCCCTGGATAGAGACGTGCATGATGGCCTGTAAACCTGAAGTGCCCATTGTAAGGAAGTGGGTCTATTGTAGTATAGCCCTTAGGCAGGGCAGCCAAAAATTGGGAGGCTCCACATTGTCCCTGGATAGAGACGTGCATGATGGCCTGTAAACCTGAAGTGCCCATTGTAAGGAAGTGGGTCTATTGTAGTATAGCCCTTAGGCAGGGCAGCCAAAAATTGGGAGGCTCCACGTTGTCCCTGGATAGAGACGTGCATGAGGGCCTGTAAACCTGAAGTGCCCATTGGAAGGAAGTGGGTCTATTGTAGTATAGCCCTTAGGCAGGGCAGCCAAAAATTGGGAGGCTCCACGTTGTCCCTGGATAGAGACGTGCATGAGGGCCTGTAAACCTGAAGTGCCCATTGTCAGGAAGTGGGTCTATTGTAGTATAGCCCTTAGGCAGGGCAGCCAAAAATTGGGAGGCTCCACATTGTCCCTGGATAGAGACGTGCATGATGGCCTGTAAACCTGAAGTGCCCATTGTAAGGAAGTGGGTCTATTGTAGTATAGCCCTTAGGCAGGGCAGCCAAAAATTGGGAGGCTCCACGTTGTCCCTGGATAGAGACGTGCATGAGGGCCTGTAAACCTGAAGTGCCCATTGGAAGGAAGTGGGTCTATTATAGTATAGCCCTTAGGCAGGGCAGCCAAAAATTGGGAGGCTCCACATTGTCCCTGGATAGAGACGTGCATGAGGGCCTGTAAACCTGAAGTGCCCATTGTCAGGAAGTGGGTGTATTATAGTATAGCCCTTAGGCAGGGCAGCCAAAAATTGGGAGGCTCCACATTGTCCCTGGATAGAGACGTGCATGATGGCCTGTAAACCTGAAGTGCCCATTGTCAGGAAGTGGGTGTATTATAGTATAGCCCTTAGGCAGGGCAGCCAAAAATTGGGAGGCTCCACATTGTCCCTGGATAGAGACGTGCATGATGGCCTGTAAACCTGAAGTGCCCATTGTAAGGAAGTGGGTCTATTGTAGTATAGCCCTTAGGCAGGGCAGCCAAAAATTGGGAGGCTCCACGTTGTCCCTGGATAGAGACGTGCATGAGGGCCTGTAAACCTGAAGTGCCCATTGTCAGGAAGTGGGTGTATTATAGTATAGCCCTTAGGCAGGGCAGCCAAAAATTGGGAGGCTCCACATTGTCCCTGGATAGAGACGTGCATGAGGGCCTGTAAACCTGAAGTGCCCATTGTCAGGAAGTGGGTGTATTGTAGTATAGCCCTTAGGCAGGGCAGCCAAAAATTGGGAGGCTCCACATTGTCCCTGGATAGAGACGTGCATGAGGGCCTGTAAACCTGAAGTGCCCATTGTCAGGAAGTGGGTGTATTATAGTATAGCCCTTAGGCAGGGCAGCCAAAAATTGGGAGGCTCCACATTGTCCCTGGATAGAGACGTGCATGATGGCCTGTAAACCTGAAGTGCCCATTGTCAGGAAGTGGGTGTATTATAGTATAGCCCTTAGGCAGGGCAGCCAAAAATTGGGAGGCTCCACATTGTCCCTGGATAGAGACGTGCATGATGGCCTGTAAACCTGAAGTGCCCATTGTAAGGAAGTGGGTCTATTGTAGTATAGCCCTTAGGCAGGGCAGCCAAAAATTGGGAGGCTCCACGTTGTCCCTGGATAGAGACGTGCATGAGGGCCTGTAAACCTGAAGTGCCCATTGTCAGGAAGTGGGTGTATTATAGTATAGCCCTTAGGCAGGGCAGCCAAAAATTGGGAGGCTCCACATTGTCCCTGGATAGAGACGTGCATGAGGGCCTGTAAACCTGAAGTGCCCATTGTCAGGAAGTGGGTGTATTGTAGTATAGCCCTTAGGCAGGGCAGCCAAAAATTGGGAGGCTCCACATTGTCCCTGGATAGAGACGTGCATGAGGGCCTGTAAACCTGAAGTGCCCATTGTCAGGAAGTGGGTGTATTATAGTATAGCCCTTAGGCAGGGCAGCCAAAAATTGGGAGGCTCCACATTGTCCCTGGATAGAGACGTGCATGATGGCCTGTAAACCTGAAGTGCCCATTGTCAGGAAGTGGGTGTATTATAGTATAGCCCTTAGGCAGGGCAGCCAAAAATTGGGAGGCTCCACATTGTCCCTGGATAGAGACGTGCATGATGGCCTGTAAACCTGAAGTGCCCATTGTAAGGAAGTGGGTCTATTGTAGTATAGCCCTTAGGCAGGGCAGCCAAAAATTGGGAGGCTCCACGTTGTCCCTGGATAGAGACCTGTTAGGTTCTTAGTGCCTCCGTGCTTGCATTTAAAAACCGCACATGTGTGCCTGTTGGTGGCAGCTTTCCGCTGCATTTGTGTGAGTTTTGCAAAAACTTGGATATAACGCACAAGTCTAGTGAATACACATCAGCACAGCATTGCAAAATGCGCAAGGGCGTTGTCAACGAACAAGGAAGTGGACGTGATGGTTGTGCAGGCAGAGACCGAGGTTGTGTGCAAGCTCTAATTTCGCCACAACAAAAGGCCACATCTAGTCGCTCGCACGTCCTGTCCCAAATTCTTGGGGACCGCAGCAGTACACCGCTCTTGAACCAAGTACAGTGTCAACAGGTTGTTAGTTGGATAGCGGATAGTGCTTCCAGTCATATTGGCACCACCACAAACACTCTGTCTTCCACACGGTCAAGTGTCAGTAGCCGTGATACTGCACCGCACATTTCAGAACCTGATCCTCCTTCCTACCACCAGGCCGAGTACACGTCCACGGACATTACTGATACCACACTTGGACACTCGGAAGAGCTGTTCGTTCACGTTTCCATTCACAAATTCTGGCTTCTCGCCAGCTCCTGTTGAAGTGGGCCATGACGAGATTGTATGTACAGATGCCCAAATATTTGAGCAGCCACGTTCTCACGAAGTTGGCAACGTGTCTCAACAAGGGGTGGACGATGATGAGACACAATTGTCAGGAAGTCAGGAGGAGGAGCAGGGTGCGGAAGAGGAAGACGACGTGGTGGATGATCCAGTAACTGACCCAACCTGGCAGGAGGATATGCAGAGCGAGGACAGCAGTGCACAGGGGGAGGGAGGCGTAGCATCACAACAGGCAGTGAGAAGCAGAGTGGTGGCCCCAGGCAGACGTCAGGCAACTGTTCCCCGGAACAACACGACACAAGGTGCCTGTACAAATGTTAGGTCTTCCCGAGTCTGGCTGTAATACTATTGTATGTATTGAGGATTTCGATTGCGTTAGGGCAATGACAACCAGAGACGAGTTCTTGGTGCAAGACGTTTATAATATGCAACCAGCAAATATGTACATAAACGGAACAAAAACACAGTAGAACATAAATACAGGAAATACCTTCCAGGGACGGAGCGAAAGGGAATTCCCGGGACCGCGCACCGGACTCCCCCAGGGAGACCACCAAGAGCGAACCCCTATACAGGGACTGTCTGGCAATCACCCCAGAAGCCCTAAATGCGCAGCAGCCGGGACACAAAAGGGCAATAGGTAAGTCCAAAAATGTCCGTACGTGATGTGAGTCCAGAGTGGTATTAAACGGAAGGAACCGGGCAGAAGTGCCGACCAAAGACGGCAAACGGAGTCCGGGCACAGCTAGATGATACCAGATGAAGTCCAGAGTCGGTGTCGGTTGTTTTCCAAGAGGATCCGAATAACAATCAGGAACCAAAAGCAGCAGGGCAGGAGCACACAGGAAGCAGTATACTCAGGCACTGGACTAAGCTTTAGGGGCGGCTTTTAAACAGATGGACAGGAAGTAGGGCAACAGAACAGAAAACTCCATGTTAACAAAGGGCAAGCTCTTTCAAAAGAAAACTGGAAAACCCGGAACTCTGACACTGGCAGTTTTTTTAGTTGGCTCCAGATGATTCTAAAAAGGCCATTTGCAACACCTGCCATGCCAGCATCAGCAGGGGTACCAAAACTAGCAGCCTGACCACCACCAGCATGATCAGGCACATGTCAGCCAAGCACCCGACTTTGTGGGAAGTACAACAGAGTCGAGGAGCAGTGCTTGCTGATGTCACTGCTACGTCTTCGCTGGTTGTGCATGCGAGCCAATCCCCTGTCCATGCTGCCTGCGAACAAGCCTCCTCCACTCCTGCACCTGCAGTTGCCTACGCAGAAAGAACACCATCATCAAGCACGTCCTTGTCCCAGCGCAGCGTTCAGTTATCCATTCAGCAAACCTTTGAACGCAGGCGCAAATACACTGCCAACACCCCACATGCCACAGTTCTAAATGCTAACATTTCGCGACTGCTTGCGCTGGAAATGTTGCCTTTTAGGCTGGTTGAGACAGAAGCATTCCGCGACCTGATGGTGGCAGCTGTCCCACATTACTCGGTCCACAGCCGCCACTATTTCTCCCGGTGTGCCGTCCCCGCATTGCATAACCACGTGTCACAAAACATCACACGTGCCCTGAACAACGCTGTTTCAGCCAAAGTCCACCTAACCACAGACACGTGGACAAGTGCATGTGGGCAAGGCCGCTACATCTCGTTGACGTCACACTGGGTTAATATTGTGCAAGCTGGGACCCAGTCTGAGCGAGGGACGGAACACGTCCTTCACACACCAAGTTTTGCAGGCCCTACCTCAGTCAGGGTTTCACACACACTCTACAGCTCCGGAATGTCATGCTCCTCAGCCTCCTCCTCCTCCTGCGCATCCTGATCCACTTTACCCTCCACACCAGTCCCAAGCTGGAAGTGTCGCGGGCGGAGGAGGGGACGCTGCGCTCTCCCACTGCTCGGGTCCGGCTGACGCTGCTCTACGGCTGCTGCTGCTCGTTGGCTCGAGCGATGGCCGGATCCCGGGGACTCGAGCGGCGCTACTCGCCCGTGAGTGAAAAGAGGTGGTTTGGGTTTTGGGGATATTGTCCGTGACGCCACCCACGGTTGTGGTGATTGTGTGGACACCACCGCTGCTCTGGACGTGGATCCCGGGAGCCTGTGACAGGGAGCAGCTTTGTTGTTATTTCTCCCCTCCGTGGGTAGGGGGGTTGGTTGTCCCGGGGCCTGGTGATGGGGTAGAGATGGATGACAGGCGGGTTGCGGGGCCTGATGAGGTGCAGGGTCGCAGGGGCAGCGCTGTGCCGCACGGCACGGAGGTACTCACTCAGCCCAATGATGATGACACAGTTCACGGTAAAACAAGTGGCTGGATGGACGGGTCACTCGGACGGCTGCGGTTGTTCCTCCCTGCAGGTTAGTGATGACTGTCTCTCCCTGCACCTAAGTTAAGTGTTGGTAGTGATGGTTTCCCAACGGTAACCCGCTCCCCGACCTGGATATGGGCCGGAGGAGCCCCTTTTGCCCACAGGCGCTGGCCCTGGGAGACGGTTGCCCTTGGCGGTGGCTGTGTCTCCCCTTCACGGTTGTACGGTTGCCTTCTATCTGGACTTGGCTGTTTGGAAACCCTGAGGTTCCCTTCACTAACGGATTTGGCAAATTCACGGCGACACCGAGCCTTGCCGGGATCCGAAAGTCCTCTGCCAATGGTGCTGGCTTCTCTTTGTATACCGGTCCGGTACGGCTGGGTCACCACCCGTCCACGGTCCTTACGGCAGACTCCAATCGGCCTCCACTGCAGACGGTCACCACATCCTGCCAACCTTGCTGTCCTGTCCGGGCCACACACCCGGACCAACTTCAGGCTCTTTGCTGTCACTTTTCTCCTCTCTACTACTTTCCTCCTTCCACTTCCTTAGCTTAACTCTCACTGCCTGTGTTTTCCCTCCTCCTCGGTGGGTGGAGACCAACCGCCTGGCTCCACACCCTGGTGTGGACAACAGCCCCTGGGGAAGGCAACAAGGATTTTGTGTTTTGACTATGATATGCCTGCAGGGAGTGTGGGGTGTTTAAGTGTTGTGCTCTGTGGCCCCTGGCTTGTCCAGGGCGACACAGAAGCACTGCAGCACTGCCTCGGCGAAGCGGCAACAGGCAGTGCTGAAGCTAATCTGCATAGGTGACAAACCCCACAATGCAGAAGAGGTGTGGACAGCTCTGAAACAGCAGGCAGATCACTGGCTCACAACTCTGAACCTAAAGCCAGGAAAGGTCGTGTGTGACAATGGCCGGAACCTGGTGGCGGCTTTGAGGCGAGGCCAGCTGACACATGTTCCATGCGTGGCCCATGTGCTCAACCTCGTGGTTCAGCGGTTTCTAAAGTCATACTCAGAGCTGTCTGATCTGCTGGTAAAAGTTCGCCGCCTGTCTGCACATTTTCGAAAGTCACCTACTGCTTCAGCCGGCCTTGCCGGCTTAAGACGCTGTTTGCATCTTCCGGCACACAGACTGGTGTGTGATGTCCCCACGCGTTGGAATTCAACTCTGCACAAGTTGGTCAGGATATGTGAGCAGAAGAGGGCAGTTGTTGAGTACCTGCATCACCTAAGCCGTCGGGAAATGGGTCAAACTCCACACATAACACCTGAGGAGTGGAGATGGATGTCCGACCTATGCACCATCCGCCAAAACTTTGAGGACTCCACCAAGATGGTGAGCGGCGATGACGACATTATTAGCGTCACCATACCGCTTCTCTGCCTTCTAAAATGGTCTCTGCTGAAAAAACAACCATGATGCATTGCAGGCGGAGCGCGATGAGTTTGAGCAAGAAACAGTAGTGGGTGTGGGTGATGATAACACACAGCCCAGCCTCGTCTCATCACAACGTGCAGTGGAGGACTATGACGAGGAGGAGGATGAAGACATGGAGCAACTCTCTGGCCAAATTGAGGATATGACATGCAGTCATATCCTCGGTTCAGCGTGGCTGGCCAGAGGACAGGGTAGATGATGAGGAGGAGGAGGAGGAGGACAGCATGTTCAGTCATCGTGTTGGTCAGGATACTGAAGTGATGGCTGTTAAGAGTCTGGCACACATGGCTGACTTTATGGTAAGCTGCCTGTCTCGTGACCCTCGCGTTAAGAACATCTTGGCCGACAATCATTACTGGTTGGTAACACTGTTAGACCCACGCTAAAAGGAGAACTTTATGTCTCTTATTCCCGAGGCGGAGAGGTCAGGCAAAATGCAGCAGTTCCAGAAGGCCATAGTCACGGAAGTAGGCAAAGCATTCCCCTCACAAAACGCTAGCGGCATAGGTCAGGAATCAGTGGACAACCAAGGCGTACAGCCGAGAGGGGCACAAGTCCAATCCGCCAGAGGTAGGGGAACAGTCTTTAAGATGTGGGACAGTTTTCTCAGCCCCTCACATACCACAGCCCCTGAGGTGAGGGGTAGTGCCACAAGAAATCCTAAGTTTGCCCAGATGCTCAAGGAGTACCTTGCAGATCAAACAACTGTACTCCGACATTCCTCTGTGCCTTACAATTAATGTGTATCCAAGCTGGACACGTGGCATGAATTGGCTCTCTACGCCTTGGAAGTCCTGGCCTGCCCTGCCGCTAGCGTTTTGTCAGAGCGTGTTTTTAGTGCCGCAGGTGGAATCATTACAGATAAACGCACCCGCCTGTCAACTGTAAATGCTGACAGGCTGACTCTGATCAAGATGAACAAGGGTTGGATTTGGCCAGACTTCACCACACACACCAACAGCAAATTACAGCGGAATTTAAAGTTTGTAACGGGAATTTGCCATGTACCTCCACTCACCCATGGTAACACACTTCTGGACTTTGGCTAATCGCTGGACTGCTCCTCCTTCTCCTCATGCGCCATCATGGTGACCGTTACAATAGTTAAGCCGTTGTTTCAGGTATACCCCCAGTGGTAAATTTTTTCGCCCATTCTTTCTGAATGGGCATTACAACGACAGGAGACCCGCTCCTTTGCAATGGGAACAATGTTTTGAGGCCCTCATGCACATCTCTATCCAGGGACAATGTGGAGCCTCCCAATTTTTGGCTGCCCTGCCTAAGGGCTATACTACAATAGACCCACTTCCTTCCAATGGGCACTTCATGTTTACAGGCCATCATGCACGTCTCTATCCAGGGACAATATGGAGCCTCCCAATTTTTGGCTGCCCTGCCTAAGGGCTATACTACAATAGACCCACTTCCTTACAATGGGCACTTCATGTTTACAGGCCATCATGCACATCTCTATCCAGGGACAATATGGAGCCTGACGCTGCCACCGACTGCCACACACGTGCTGTTTTTAAATGCAAGCACGGACGCAATAAGAACCTAACTGGTTTTTAGGAGCGACAATTACTGAGAAGTCTGACACTATCAGACACTGCTGACTGACGTGTATTATACACTAGACTTGTGCGTTATATAATAGTTTGTGCAAAACGCGCACCTGTACCCTGCCACCGACTGCCACACACGTGCTGTTTTTAAATGCAAGCACGGACGCAATAAGAACCTAACTGGTTTTTAGGAGCGACAAGTACTGAGAAGTCTGACACTATCTGGACTGTTTTACACTGTGTACACCAGCCCCAGATATGATGAAGGCTGGTATACGGTCACCACTACCCTGCCTGCCTGCCTGCCTGTATACTGCTACAATAGTCCTGACAAGGACTCTTCTGGTCAATAGCCTGTATTCCGACCTGGCTATACCCTGCCTGTATATAGCAACAATAGTCCTGAGAAGGACTCTGCTACTGTACTCCGACCTGGCTATACCCTGCCTGCCTGTATACAACTAGAATAGTCCTGAGAAGGACTTCTGGTCACACTGTTTGCAGCCCTGCTCCGGAACTAACTATAAAGGGCCGCAAAGCTTTCCCTGAATCAGCGACACTCTCCCTACACTGACTGTCTGGATAGTTGTGAGCAGAGCACAGCGCGCCGGCCGATATAAAGGCTCGGTCACGCTGTGCAGGCCGGCCAATCACTGCAATTCCACAACTAACAGGGCTGTGGCATTGCAGTGGTCTGCCAGCCAATCCCTGCATGAGGGCTGGCTCTCAAAAGAGCGCCAACATGCAGAAATGAAGACCACGAGTACAGCACGAGTATCGCGAGATTACTCGGTCCCCGCCGAGCAGCCCGAGTACAGCGATACTCGTGCGAGTACCGAGTAGTTACAAGCATGCTCGCTCATCACTAGTAAGCAGTATCTTTTTAGATGTCAAAGTACCTGTACTTTAACAGTGTCTCTTCTGTCATTATTTCGAACTGTGAGGAAGTGAATGTTCTGTCCAGGGTCCATACTTCCCGTGAAGAAAATGTGATGTTTTGCAATGTAATACACTTTAAAAATGTGGTTGTGATTATGGATTAAAGTCAAGGAAAACCCAAAAGTCCTTATCTCAGAAAACTTGAATAATTACCCCAAAACACCTGCAAAGGCTTCCTAAAGATTTAAAATGGTCCCTTAGTCTGGTTCAGTAGACTACACAATCATGGGGAAAACTGCTGATTTGACAGATTTCCAGGAGGCAGTCATTGACACACTCCACAAGAGGGTAAGCCACAAAAAGTAATTGCTAAAGAAGATGGCTGTTCACAGAGTGCTGTATCCAAGCCTAATGATGGAAAGTTGAGTGGAAGGAAAAAGTGTGGTAGTAAAAGGTGCACAAGCAACTGGGAGAACCGCAGCCTTGATAAGATTGTTAAGAAAAGGCAGATCAAAAATTTGGGGGAGATTCACAGGGAGTGGACGCTGCTGGAGTCAGGGCTTCTAGAGCCACCACACACAGACGTATCCAGGACATGGGCTACAAGTGTCTCATTGCTTGTGTCACCACTCATGACCAAAAGACAATGCCAGAAGCGTCTTACCTGGGCCAAGGAGAAAAAGCACTGGACCGTTCTCAGTGTCCAATGTGTTGTTTTCAGATGAAAATAAATGTTGCTTTTCATTTGGAAATCGCGGTCCCAGAGTCTGGAGGAAGAGGAGGCCATAATCCAAGCTGCTTGAGGTCTAGTGTGAAGTCTCCACAATCAGTGATGGTTTGGGGAGCCATGTCATCTACTTGTGTAGCTCAACTGTGTTTTATCAAGACCAAAGTCAGCACAGCCGTCTACCAGGACATTGTACAGCACTTCATGCTTCCCTCTGCCGACAAGCTTTTTGGAGATGGAAATGTCATTTTTCAGCAGGACTTGGCCCCTGTCCACACTGCCAACTGTACCAATACCTGGTTTACTAACCACAGTATCACTGTGCTTGATTGGCAGCAAACTCTCCTGACCTAAACCCCATAGAGAACCTATGAGAGACACTAGAGCCAACAATGCAGACGAGCTGAATGCTGCTATCAAAGCAACCTGGGCTTCCATCACACCTCAGCAGTGCCACAGGATGATAGCCTCCATGCCGCATTGATGCAGGAATTCATGCAACAGGAGCCGCGACCAAGTATTGAGGCATTTACTGTACAGACGTTTCAGTAGGCGCCAACATTTCTGAGTGTAGCATCATTTTTTCAGTTGATGTCATATAATATTCTAATTTTCTGAGATAACTTTTCGGTTTTCATCGGCTGTAACCCATATTCATCAAAATTAACAGAAATAAACACATGAAATAGATCCCTCTTTGTGTAATGACTCTATATAATATATAGGAATACATCCCTCTGTGTGTAATGACTCTATATAATATATAGGAATAGATCCCTCTGTGTGTAATCACTGTATATAATATATAGGAATAGATCCCTCTGTGTGTAATGACTCTATATAATATATAGGAATAGATCCCTCTGTGTGTAATGACTCTATATAATATATAGGAATAGATCCCTCTGTGTGTAATCACTGTATATAATATATAGGAATAGATCCCTCTGTGTGTAATGACTCTATATAATATATAGGAATAGATCCCTCTGTGTGGAATGACTCTATATAATATATAGGAATAGATCCCTCTGTGTGGAATGACTCTATATAATATATAGGAATAGATCCCTCTGTGTGGAATGACTATATATAATATATAGGAATAGATCCCTCTGTGTGTAATGACTCTATATAATATATAGGAATAGATCCCTCTGTGTGTAATGACTCTATATAATATATAGGAATAGATCCCTCTGTGTGGAATGACTCTATATAATATATAGGAATAGATCCCTCTGTGTGGAATGACTCTATATAATATATAGGAATAGATCCCTCTGTGTGTAATTGTAGTGACCAGAAAAGCCACTACCAATGTGTGTTCTGTATTATCTATGTGATTACATTTGTGACACCTATTCCCCACCTTGGAAGGAGGTAAAGTATTTAGCGTTGTGCTGCCCTCTACTGCCTTGCTTTGGTATTGCAATTGATTTGAAAGCAAGGAAGTGGCTGTTAGGGGCGGAGCTTGAGGAGGCAGTTAAAAAGAAAAACCGGTTAGATGCGGTTGAGTTGCTGTGATGCAGCAGAAAAAGAGAGACCTCCATTGAGATATGCGGGGAGTGTAATTATCACCCTATTCAGAGCGCCCCGTTTCTGCAACAACAGAGTACTGAAAAACGCAGTTAATCCAACTGATAATGACATCCATCCTCCCAAGGCCGGGATAGGAAAAACGCTTGAACTAGTCCACTGTAATCCTTGGTGTCTGTCTTCCTTCAGCGGCCTTATACCGGGCAGATATCACCACAACTCAGTCTCCGATCTCTGTTATTTTTCTCTTTATAATTTGCCACCTAACCTAGGGATTTGCTGGAGCCATCGGAGACACCGTGACCTGAACATCCTCTGAGGTAGTAGGCCCGGCTTCTCACAAGGCGGTGCGGCAAATTACAAGTGGCTTCACGAACAGGATGAATCTTATGTGCCTGCATGCACTGCTGTACACCAGATGAGGATTCACTACTGTCATCATATGTGAAAATACGCCTCAACGGTGAGTTAAAAAAAAACTATACACACCTGTATATTGACAGTGAACAAGTGAAACTCACAATGGCAGACGACAATGAGAATGAGACCCAACAGCAGTTCTGATAAAGCCTCCACTGCATTTATGCCTTTCACCGTGCCTTATTATTTGGGAGCTCCCTGGATGCCACATTATAATGGGGAAGCAAATACATTACGAGACTTTAGAGAAAAAATTACTGCTTTTTTTCGCCTGTACCCCATGACAAATGAACAAAAAGTAGAAATCCTGAGTGGTCAACTGCAGGGTGCACCTTTGAGAGAAATCAAGTCCTGGCCCAGAGCTCAGAAAAAGACCGTAGAACAAATCCTGGAGCAGTTAGAAAGCATATTTGAGGTCCGCTCCGCATCTGAGTTAAAAATAAGTTTCTTTAGCAAAAAACAAGAAGTTAATGAGTCTTTACGAGACTATGCTTTATCCTTGCAAGAAGCTTGGAGGGCCATCGTACACGTAGAGCCCCAGGAAGCTAGGATTGCAGATGAAGTACTGAAAGAGCAGTTTATTGAAGGGTCTGCCACAGAAACCCTACGCAGTCAACTAAAAATGTTAGCTCTCCAGCATGCAGATAGTTCCTTCCAGGAATTCAAAGAACTAGCTATTCAGATTTTAGGAAGGGAATTTCGCCCATCGACTAAAAAACTTGAGCTATCCACCTTTGCTAGTGATACATCAGTTCAATCTTTGCCTAATTGTCCAAGTGGTAGCGCTCCGCTATCGCAAGCCGCCCAAAGGCAGGCTCCAAATGCTAATACTATGATGGAATTACAGAAACAAATGGCTGAGTTAGCTAGCGGACTAGCTGAGGTCTGCAAGAAAATAGAAAGACTAGACGTTCCACTACTAGAATCTGCTCCCAGAACCCAAATGGGACTCCCTACTAACCGCCTTAGCCAAGAATATCAGACCCCATCTGGGAGACGATCTACTGACCGTTTTGACAAGCAGGGTAAGCCAATCTGCAGACATTGTCATCGCGCTGGACATTTGGAACGTCAATGTTGGAGTTTAAAAGAGCAATCCCCGAGGCAGAGGACCGCCCCTCGGGAGGAAAGACAATAGGTCCCCGAAAATGTTACTTGGTTTACCAAATATGTAGGACCTCGTCCAGAAGTGACCATTCGCATCAATGGAGTCCCATTTACAGCACTGTTAGACACTGGCTCTCATGTCACCACAATAGCCAAGGACACCTTTGAAAGACATTGGGACCCTAACCTCCTTATGCAGCCTCCAGATCAGTGGTTAGATGTCATAGCCACTAATGGACAGTCTGTACCAATAACAGGGTATTGGGAACCCACTATTTGTGCAGGAGAAACCCAGCTTTCACAACAGGGAGTTCTGGTTATAAATGTCCCAGAAAGACCAGATACCTCTGTAATCCTAGGTGTGAATGTCCTGCGCAACTGCTATGGTGAAATGTTAGAGGCTCTTCACAAATCTGTACCTACGGCATCACAAGCACAGCAAAGAGTTTTGCAGAGAACTATCAAAGTGTTGTCAGCACAGCAGCAGTTCAGTAATCCTCGAGGTGAAATCTGCTGTGCCCGCATCTGCGATGTACGTCCTGTCATTTTGCAACCCAACACTGAAACTATGCTGTGGTGTCGTGCTTGACCAGGGATCCAAGGACAAGACTATCATGCCCTAGTAGAATCCTTACCCATGGCAGAACATCCTACGCTTATGACCGCAAGGAGTCTCGTTACTGTATCTGCAGGAAGGGTACCAATTCGTTTGCGAAACCTAGGTGACACTGCAGTTGAATTGAGAAGGTACTATCCTGTAGCTAAATTATCCACAATTTCCTATCAGGATGTAGTGAGCCCCACTCGAAAAGAAGTCCAACAGGCGACTCAAGTATTGGAAGAAAACAATGAAGCTCTGGAAACTCCGTGGTGGTCTGACATACATGTAGGAGAGGTGACCACCCCACCTAAACAAATTGAAGAAGTACTGAAGCTTGTTCAAGAATTCCACCAAGCCTTTAGTAAATATCCTATGGATTATGGTAAAGTACGAGAGATAACGCATACCATCCCCACTAGTTCTCATCCTCCCATTAAAGAGCGGTACAGACCTATTCCACCGGCCTTGTATCAGCCTGTAAAAAAAATGATCCAAGAAATGAAAGATGCTGGAGTAATCCGAGAAAGCCACAGCCCCTGGGCTGCACCTGTAGTTGTGGGGAAGAAAAAAGATGGCAGTATCCGATTCTGCGTGGACTATCGCAAGATAAATAGCATTACCCATAAAGATGCATACCCATTACCGCGCATTGAAGAATCACTAACAGCTCTAGGGTCTGCTGCATATTTCTCCACCTTAGATTTAACATGTGGATACTGGCAAGTGCCTATGTCGGAGGAAGATCGTGAGAAAACAGCGTTTACCTCCCCAATGGGCCTCTTTGAGTTTAATGACATGCCTTTCGGACTCTGTACTGCCCCAGGAACTTTTCAAAGGCTAATGGAACGTTGTTTGGGACACAAAAATTTTGAAACTGTTTTGCTTTATCTGGACGATGTCATTGTCTACTCCAAATCTTATGATGACCACTTACAGCACCTGGCAGAAGTTCTCCAAATTCTCATTAAACATGGCCTCAAAGTCAAACCCTCAAAGTGTCACTTATTACAGACCCAAGTACGCTACTTAGGACATGTCATGAGTGCTGAAGGAGTAAGACCTGATCCAGACAAAACCGCCGTGGTCAGGGATTGGCCCACACCCACTACCCTGAAAGAAGTCCGGAGTTTCTTAGGTTTTACAGGCTGCTATAGACATAGGGTTCTGCCCTAACTTAGCGCCCCACTGCAACTCACATGTTGCTTAGTTACCAAGTCTACACCCCACAATTGGGAGGTGTAGACGCTGGTGTCACAACCCGCTGTTGAGAATTGTGACTAAAGTAGCACTTTGGCTCAAATTTGAAGGTGACCTGTGTTATGGTATAACAGATATCTATGGTGGCAAACGCCGGGGACGGCTCTGTTTAAACTAGGGGGGTATATGTAGTGACCAGAAAAGCCACTACCAATGTGTGTTCTGTATTATCTATGTGATTACATTTGTGACACCTATTCCCCACCTTGGGAGGAGGTAAATTATTTAGTGTTGCGCTGCCCTTTACTGCCTTGCTTTGGTATTGCAATTGATTTGAAAGCAAGGAAGTGGCTGTTGGGGGCGGAGCTTGAGGAGGCAGTTAAAAAGAAAAACCGGTTAGATGCGGTTGAGTTGCTGTGATGCAGCAGAAAAAAGAGAGACCTCCATTGAGATATGCGGGGAGTGTAATTATCACCCTATTCAGAGCGCCCTGTTTCTGCAACAACAGAGTACTGAAAAACGCAGTTAATCCAATTGATAGTGACATCCATCCTCCCAAGGCCGGGATAGGAAAAACGCTTGAACTAGTCCACTGTGTAAGAGATCTCTTTATTTATTGCTATGAAATGACTGTATATTGGAAATGGAAAAACAACTTTGATTGACTAAAGGTTGATTACAAGATTTAAGTAAAGTTCCTCATTTACGTTTTCACAGAATCCTCGGTGTCTGTCTTCCTTCAGCGGCCTGATACCTGGCAGATATCACCACAACTCAGTCTCCTATCTCTGTTATTTTTCTCTTTATAATTTGCCACCGAACCTAGGGATTTGCTGGAGCCATCGGAGACACCGTGACCTGAACATCCTCTGAGGTAGTAGGCCCGGCTTCTCACAAGGCGGTGCGGCAAATTACATAATGACTCTACATAATATATAGGAATAGATCCCTCTGTGGGTAATGACTCTACATAATATATGCGTTTCCCTTTTTGTATTGAATTACTGAAATAAATTAACTTTTTGATGATGTTCTAATTTATTGAGATGTACCTGTATGTGGGTAACAAGGGAGCCGTTTCCTGGGACAGTTAGAACCCAGAGTTTGTTGGTGCTAGACCTAAGGTCTAATAATTAGCAAACTGCTGTGTTACAGGTGAAAGGGAAAGAGACAGACAGAGACAGACAAGGAAAGAGACAGAGAGAGACAGACAGTAAAAGTGACAGAGAGACAAACAGGGAAATATACAGACAGACAGACACAGATAGAAACAGACAAAGAGACAGACAAAGAAAGAGACAAACAGAGAAAGAGAGAGACAGACAGAGAGACACAGAGGGAGAGAGACAGTTACTATCCCAGGCAACGCCGGGTACTACAGCTAGTAGCTAATAAAGATGTCATTTTGGGCACATACCCAAAGAGGTTTTTTTTAATGTATAAATTAATTTTGGAGCAGAATCCACATAAAAAAGCTTTGTGTGAACGGGCCCAAGTATTGTTTTTACTTAGCTTATATACACACAATAACAGTTATGGTTTTATACTGTGTTTATAATAGAACTTTATCTTACTAGTGTTTTAATTTTTAATAAATATTTATGTGAAGATTAATTTCGACCTATAAAGTAACCGAATGTGATCCATATAGCGTACACAATTTATACAGTAGACATAAGTGAATGATATATGTATATTGTTCTGCTGAGATTGAATGTTGTGACTCTTTACTGTGTATTGTCATCAAACCCTTATGATTGCACTAATCCGATAAGTAAATTGAATTTGGGTGATGAATAGCCAGTGATTTCTAGGGCCATATGGTGAGGATACTGTATTTCTCCCATTGAAAATTGACCTTTACCCTTATTATAACTGCAATGCTAGTGCATGTATGTAGAAAGGGCCCAGATCATCAGTCACTGGAATGTTCAGTGATGTGTAATTTGCCATCTTCATGCAATAGAGGAGTACAGTCACCCAAACGTATTTTTAGTGCTAACCGTATATATAAATATATATATATGTATATACAGTACAGACCAAACGTTTGGACACACCCTCTCATTCAAAGAGTTTTCTTTATTTTCAGGACTCTGAAAATTGTAGATCCACATTGAAGGCATCAAAACTATGAATTATCACATGTGGAATGATATACTTAACAAAAAAGTGTGAAACAAATGAAAATATGTCTTATATTCTAGGTTCTTCACAGTAGCCACCTTTTGCTTTGATTACTGCTTTGCACACTCTTGGCATTTTTCTTGATGAGCTTCAAGAGGTAGTCACCGGAAATGGTTTTCCAACAGTCTTGAAGGCGTTCCCAGAGATGCTTAGCACTTGTTGGCCCTTTTGTCTTCACTCTGCGGTCCAGCTCACCCCCAAACCATCTCGATTGGGTTCAGGTCTGGTGACTGTGAAG
Source organism: Anomaloglossus baeobatrachus (assembly GCF_048569485.1). Taxonomy (NCBI): domain Eukaryota; kingdom Metazoa; phylum Chordata; class Amphibia; order Anura; family Aromobatidae; genus Anomaloglossus; species Anomaloglossus baeobatrachus. The sequence goes on along the minus strand of NC_134364.1, from coordinate 132,182,770 downwards.
GCCAGGTCATCTGGCATAGCATCCCATCACTCTCCTTCTTAGTCAAATAGCCCTTAAACAGCCTGGAGATGTGTTTGGGGTCATTGTCCTGTTGAAAAATAAATGATGGTCCAACTAAACGCAAACCGGATGGAATAGCACACCGCTGCAAGATGCTGTGGTATCCATGCTGGCTCTGTATGCCTTCAATTTTGAATAAATCCCCAACAGTGTCACCAGCAAAGCACCCCACACCATCACACCTCCTCCTCCATGCTTCACGGTGGGAACCAGCCATGTAGAGTCCATCCGTTCACTTTTTCTACAAAGATATGGTGGTTGGATCCAAAGATCTCAAATTTGGACTCATCAGAGCAAAGCGCAGATTTCCACTGGTCTAATGTCCATTCCTTGTGTTCTTTAGCCCAAACAAGTCTCTTCTGCTTGTTGCCTGTCGTTAGCAGTGGTTTCCTAGCAGCTATTTTACCATGAAGGCCTGCTGCACAAAGTCTCCTCTTAACAGTTGTTCTAGAGATGAGAAGGTGTGTCCAAACTTTTGGTCTATACAGTATATATATATATATATATATATATATATATATATATATATATATAGCATTGATATGTTATCAGTTTTCCATCCTCCAGTTTTTCATTAAAGATGTGTTTCATGCTGTTACCGGTGGAATCAGATACTTCTGATTCATGATACGGTGGATAAGCCTGTGGAGGAAAGCGCAAATAAGGTCTTACCCAGGAGGTAAATGTAGGAAAAACACACTCACCTGGTGGGGTTGTGCTAGACACAACTCCTAAATTCACGTAACAAAAATGGCGAATCAGCCGCAGCCCCGGACAGAGACAACAAAATTAAAGCAGGATGAATCGGGTGTATGCCACGCTATCACCAAAGAAACCGTATTGATTATTTCATCTGTTTATTTCTTTGTACAGGTCAACGCGTTTCAGAGATCAAGTCTCCTTCATCAGGACATAAAAAAAAACATCAACATGAGATTGTTTGATGTTTTCCTTAATGTCCTGATGAAGGAGACTTGATCTCTGAAACGTGTTGACCTATACAAAGAAATAAACAGATGAAACAATCAACATCGGTGCCTTTGGTGATAGCGCGGCATACACCTGACTCCTCCTGCCTTAATTTTACTCCTGATTTATGAACACTTGCACACCTCTTCATGAATCCGGCGTGTCTGGCGAGTGGTGTGCACCTATGTGCGCTATGCCAAGAATCTTACTCTAGTGAGTGACTGAAGTGAGATTTCTGGAGTACAGAACACTACAGCTTGTCATGATTTATATGAATTGTGGTGTTGCGCCCTCACCGCACCTCGTTTAATCCCAGCTCTGGCCAATTCGGGATAGCTGGGAGAAATTGGCATGATAATGCCAAAAGACAAAATTTTGGCGCATCTTTGAATTGCACCAAAAGTTAGCGACATTTCAAAGCTTTCATGCCGGATTTCTGGTGTGAAAGCTTACATGAATCATACCCATTGTATGCATATTCCCTAACTTTAAAAAATACAATACCCTCCTCTCTCTCCCCCCCAAAAAATATTTAAATTGCATTTCCTATTCACCATAAAGTCGGTTAAAAGTCTATTGACACATTCTACATTGCCTGTGCCAGTATAAACCTGTGTGCACGACCCCTGCACAGCGACACACGGAGTGCCTTTGGGTCTGTGAAATTCCATGGAAAGTTTAAGTTCATGAATGAGTTATGCTCAATGTCATTGTAAAGCCTGAACGACGGATTCTCCATCAAGTGTCGGTTCTAAAAAAAAAATGTGGTGGAAATGCTTCAGAAAATTGGCTTTAGCCTGAACAACAAGATCCTTACAGAATAACCAAACTTTTTTTTTCAACCATTTTTCTTCATCCCGGAAAGTTATGAAACTTTACAGATCACTTTATCAGAGGATTTATCTTCATTTTTGCAAAACAAAACTCCATAGCTTCAAACTCCTCATTTTCTCCAGTCTCTTTTACTGCTTATACATACAGTGCCTTGCGAAAGTATTCAGCCCCCTGAATTTTTCAATCTTTTCCCACATTTCAGGCGTCAAACATAAAGATAAAATGTTAATGTTCTGGTGAAGAATCAACAACAAGTGACACAATTGTGAAGATGAAGGAAATGTATTGCTTGTTTTAAACGTTTATAAAAAATAAATAACTGAAAATTGGGGCGTGCAATATTATTCATCCCCTGTAAGTTAATACTTTGTAGCGCCCCCTTTTGCTGCGATTACAGCTGCAGTCTCTTGGGGTATGTGTCTATCAGTTTTGCACATGTAGAGGCTGAAATTCTCGCCCATTCTTCCTTTGTAAACAGCTGGAGCTGAGTGAGGTTGGATGGAGGCGTTTGTGAACAGCAGTTTTCAGCTCTTTCCACAGATTCTTGATTGGGTTCAGGTCTGGACTGTGACTTGGCCATTCTAACACCTGGATACGGTTATTTGTGAACCATTCCATTGTAGATTTTGCTTTATGTTTGGGATCATTGTCTTGTTGGAAGACAAATCTCCGTCCCAGTCTCAGGTCTTTTGCAGACTCCAACAGGTTTTCTTCAAGAATGGTTCTGTATTTGGCTCCATCCATCTTCCCATCAATTCTAACCATTTTCCCTGTCCCTACTGAAGAAAAGCAGGCCCAAACCATGATGCTGCAACCACCATGTTTGACAGTGGGGATGGTGTGTTCAGGGTGATGAGCTGTGTTGGTTTTACACTAAACATATCATTTGGCATTGTGCCCAATTAGTTCGATTTTGGTTTCATCTGACCAGAGCACCTTCTTCCACATGTTTGGTGTCTCCAGGTGGCTTGTGTCAAACTTTAGATGACACTTGTGACGCCCTGGCAAAGCCAGGTTGTCACAGAAAGAGTTAATCCTCCTTGGTAATCTGATCTCACACCGGTGCAGCAGGACAAACCACAGCCCCCAGTGTAAGAGAAAAGCAGAGCAGAGGGGAGGGGCTGGAGCAGAGTGTTTGGAGAGGCAGACAGAAGAGGAGTCTGGAGTTGTAGCTCCCAGGCTGATAGCAAAGCGTGCTCCGAGAGGACCGGGACAGGCCGCAGTGAGGAAGGGGCCAGAGGTAGCCGGAGCAGGGCGGTGGCCCCTCGGTACCTAGGGTGACCCGGATCACTGCAGGGGAGTGGATTCCCCGTTCCCGGCTGAGGAGAAAGAGGAAGAGAGTGGAGAGAAAGGCACCTGGCTGCAGGGAAAGAACAACAGGAGCTGCTGCACCGTGTGTGGGACACTAACACCCCCGTACCAAAGGCTGCGGACACTGGCAATTCCTAGTTACCAGTGACTCTGTGTGAACTACTTGTGAGTACGCCCGTGCCCTCAGGCACCGCACCGCAGCACTGCGCCCTGATCCCTGCTTACCCCATCACCGGGCCCCGGGACAACCAACCCCCTACCCATGGAGGGGAGAAATAACAACTAAGCTGCACCCCAACACCGTTCCCGGGAGTCCCGCACCTTCATCGCAGCGGTGGTGTCCACAATCACCACAACCGTGAGTGGCGTCATGGACAATCTCCCTTAACAAACCCCCTTTTACTGTGGAGCCTGGGATCACAGACCGGGTCACGCCACCGTGATACCCACAGAAGTGACCCCCGTGGCCCGGATCTGAGTACCCCCTGGTCCCCGGGTGACACATTTGGCGTCACGAACAGGATCGAACCCATCCAGTTACCTGGAGGAAGTGCGCCTCGTTCTGGACTGTCAGCGGTACTCCGCTGCAAAAATTTTGAAAGTCGCCATCTTTGTCGCCATTTTGAGCGCGAAAATCTCCCGCCCAGCGCCTTCCTCCCCAAGCGGTGGGCGCGAAAAAGAGGCCCCGCCCCCTGAGAACGCGGGCGGAAGTGAAGCTCCGGAGGACCGGAAGCGAAAGAGAAACTTTAAAAGTTGCTAGAAGGACTGCTCCCGAGTACCAAGGGGGAGCAGTAGGAAGGAACTGCAGTTCATGTGACCGGGACTGTAAAGGCAGGGACGCAAGGACTTTGCCTAATTCCGTTCCTGGACAAGCAGTAGCCGCGACCCCGATGACATCTTACCCGGCTCCGGCAGTCCGCCCAGCCGCCACGGTGATGACGTCGGCTCCGGCAGTCCGCCCGGCAGCAACGGAGGTGGCACCCGATTGGAAGTCTGCCCCAGATGTGGCGCCAGTCGCTCCCAGGTACCCCGTCACGGCTGTGGAGCAGCCGGAGTGCACCTGCAGAGAGGAGGAGCAGGCCAGTGAGAGATGGAGCCCTTGGCAGTTAGCGAGGCCGGTTGTAGCCGGTGCCGAGGGCATCCAAGTGGGCCTGGCTTTCGAGCAGGAGGCAGAGCACGGAAGCCGTGCCCCGTACTGGGAGTGGCGGCAGCGGCAGTGGTAGTGGAGCATGGATGGCTACCCACAAGTTAAAAAGTTGACTGTTTTATGGACTGTCACCCCTGTTGAATGCCCTCAAGTTCAGGAGGAGGCCATCTGCTCCGCAGGTGTGGGGTGGCAGAACAGTTTAGAGTGTAAGAAAATGTACCTCCCGATGTGGGAAGATGTATGATTGTAATGTGTTTATTTTTCCTTTTTCCAGTTTTAATAAATGTTGGTGGCCAGACGGCCCGAGGACGGGCCGTGTTTTACCAAGGGGGTGTGTGACGCCCTGGCAAAACCAGGTTGTCACAGAAAGAGTTAATCCTCCTTGGTAATCTGATCTCACACCGGTGCAGCAGGACAAACCACAGCCCCCAGTGTAAGAGAAAAGCAGAGCAGAGGGGAGGGGCTGGAGCAGAGTGTTTGGCGAGGCAGACAGAAGAGGAGTCTGGAGTTGTAGCTCCCAGGCTGATAGCAAAGCATGCTCCGAGAGGGCCGGGACAGGCCGCAGTGAGGAAGGGGCCAGAGGTAGCCGGAGCAGGTCGGTGGCCCCTCGGTACCTAGGGTGACCCGGATCACTGCAGGGGAGTGGATTCCCCGTTCCCGGCTGAGGAGAAAGAGGAAGAGAGTGGAGAGAAAGGCACCTGGCTGCAGGGAAAGAACAACAGGAGCTGCTGCACCGTGTGTGGGACACTAACACCCCCGTACCGAAGGCTGCGGACACCGGCAATTCCTAGTTACCAGTGACTCTGTGTGAACTACTTGTGAGTACGCCCGTGCCCTCAGGCACCGCACCGCAGCACTGCGCCCTGATCCCTGCTTAAACCATCACCGGGCCCCGGGACAACCAACCCCCTACCCACGGAGGGGAGAAATAACAACTAAGCTGCACCCCAACACCGTTCCCGGGAGTCCCGCACCTTCATCGCAGCGGTGGTGTCCACAATCACCACAACCGTGGGTGGTGTCACGGACAATCTCCCTTAACAAACCCCCTTTTACTGTGGAGCCTGGGATCACAGACCGGGTCACGCCACCGTGATACCCACAGAAGTGATCCCGTGGCCCGGATCTGAGTACCCCCTGGTCCCCGGGCGACACACACTTATTATGGATCTCTTTGAGAAATGGCTTTTTTCTTGCCACTCTTCCATAAGGCCAGATTTGTGCTATGTACGACTGATTGTTGTCCTATGGACAGACTCTCTCACCGCAGCTGTAGATCTCTGCAGATCATCCAGAGGGATCATGGGCCTCTTGGCTGCATCTCTGATCAGTCTTCTCTTTGTTTGAGATGAAAGTTTGGATGGACGGCCAGGCCTTGGTAGATTTGCAGTGGTATGATCCTCCTTCCATTTCAATATGATCGCTTGCACAGTGCTTCTTGGGATGTTTAAAGTTTTGGAAATCTTTTTGTTTCCAAATCCAGCTTTAAACTTCTCCACAACAGTATCGCGGACCTGCCTGTTGTGTTCCTTGGTCTTCATGATGCTCTCTGCGCTTTACACAGAACACTGAGACTATCACAGAGCAGGGGTATTTATACGGAGACTAGATTACACACAGGGGATTATATTTATCATCATCAGTCATTTAAGACAACATTGCATCATTCACAGATCCTCAATGAACTTCTGGAGTGAGTTTACTGCACTGAAAGTAAAGGGGATGAATAATATTGCACGCCCCAATTTTAAGCTATTTATTTTTTAAAAAAGTTTAAAATAAGCAATAACTTTCGTTCAACTTCACAATTGTGTCACTTGTTGCAGATTCTTCACCAGAACATTAAAATGTTTATCTTCATGTTTAAATCCTGAAATGTGGGAAAAGGTTGAAAAATTCAAGGGGGACAAATACTTTTGCAAGGTACTGTATATTCATAGCAGAATGTTCTCATTAGGAATTCAAATATATAAGGCTATGTGAGGGCTCATAATGTATATAGGAGTCTATATGGAGCTCATAAAGTATATCGGAGTCTATGTGAAACTCAATGGATATAATATACTATGTGAGGGCTCATACTGTATATAGGGTCTGTCTATAGGTTCTTAAGGTATATAGAGTGCTAAGTAAGGGCCTCATTGTATATAGGGGGTTTGTGGCGGCTCATATTGTATTTAGTGGGATGTATGGGCACTCATACAGTATATAAGAATTCCTATGTGGCGCTTCTTCCTTTCTCAGCTTTGCACTGTATTTCAAAAGTAATTACCGATTACATGGAGGCTACTGACACACCGAGGAGAAATTACACAACAAATTGTGTCGTCCATTTTTTTCATATTAGCTCTTATCAAAAATTAAAAACTTGTGGCTAAATCAACATTTTAGTGAAAAAAAATCTAATTATCTTTCATCACTGCCCAATGATATAAAATTCAGTGACACATCGGTGGTGTCAATCTCACTGTACCCTAGATTAATTCATTGAGGGGTGTACTTTGTAAAATGGGGTTACCAATGGAAGGTTTGCTCTTCTGGCATGTCAGGGGCTCTGCCAATGCGACATGGCACTCCCAAACCATTCCTACTCGATCTGCACTCCAATATGGCGCTCCTTCCTTTCTGAGCTTTGCATTGTGCCTAAAAAGTCGTTTTCAACCACATATGGGGTTTTGGTAAACTCAGAAGAAATTGTGTAACAAAACAAATTCTATGGCCCATTTTCTCCTATTATTCTTTTTCATAATTTAAAATTTGGGGCCAAATCAACTTTTCAGTGGGAAAAAATTGTAATTTTTTTATTTTTCCAACCAATGTTATACAATTCCATAAATCATCTGTGGGTTAAATTTTCCTACTACAGCCATAAATTAATTCCTTGAGAGGTGTAGTTGCTAGAATGGATTCACTTGTGGGGGATTTTGCTGTTTTGGCTTGTCAAGCAATTTACTTATGTGACATGACATCTGCTATCTATTCCGGCCAAAATGCTGCTCCAAAATTCAAATAGTGCTCCTTCCCTTCCGAACCCTGCCGTGCACCCAAACAGTAGTTTTCCACCACATATGAGGTATCAGTGTACTTAGGAGAAATTGCACAACAAATTGTATGGTCTATTTTCTCCAGTTACTCTTGTGAAAATGAAAAGGTTCAAGGTGCTCACCACACTTCTAACTAAATTCCATGAGGGTTGTAGTCTCCTTAATGGGGTCACTTGTGGGGGATTTCCACATCAGAGCCTCTGCAAATGCGACATGGTGTCCGCTAATGATTCCAGAAAATTTTGAGCTACAACATTCAAATGGCGCTCCTTCCCTTTCGAGTCCTGCCCTGCACCCAAACAGTAGTTTTGCACCACATATGGAGTATCTGTGTTCTCAGGAGAAATTATACCACAAATAGCATAGGCCATGTTCTCCTGTTACCCTGAGAAAATGAAAAATATGGGTCTAAAGCAACATTTTTATGGGAAAATAAATGTTTATTTTTTTCAGCCCTATTAAACACCTAAAGGGATAATGAACCTCTTGGATGGGATTTAGAGTACATTGAGGGGTGCAGTTTTTAGAGTCACTTTTGGGTATTTTCTGTCACATAGTTCCCTCAAAGGCTCTTCAAATATGATGTGGCACCTAAAAATTTGGCTGTGTAAATTTTGTTGGAAAATTGAGAAATCGCTGATAAATTTTAACCCTTCTAACTTTTTAACAAAAACATTATGTTTCCAAAATGCTGCTGATGTAGACATGTGACAAATGTTATATATCAATGATTTTGTGTGATGTAAATCTTTGGTTTAAGGGCATGTAAATTCTAAGTTACAAAATTGTGAAGATTTCAATAATTTTGTCAAATTTTCATTTGGCATTGCTGTATATAGCACAAGCGACCAGAGAATCGCAGGTTATAGTCCAGTAGGGGCTATAAGAACATTACAAAGTAAAAATTAAAATTAAAAAAATATATTTAAAAAAAACCCATAAAATTTCAAATCACCCCCTTTTACTTAATTAAAAACAAACAAAAAGAAATACGGAGTGATATCGCCACAATCAGAAAAATCCGATCTATGAAAATATCAAAATGATTAACCTGACCGGTAAACACTGTAAGCGAAAAAAAACAAGATCGCCAAAATTCCATTTTTTGAGTTAATGCAATGCCACAAAAAATGCTGTAGCACGTGATGAAAACATCATATCTATCCCAAAATTATGTCAATAACAATTCAATCTTGCTTCATAGAAAATAAGTAATTAGTTCAGTTATTCCAAATATACAAATTTTTATTAGAATGTAAGAAAATATACCACCAACGTGCAAATAGGTACAGGTAAAATGACAGGTAAAATTCCTCAATCATTATGTGGTTTGGAATCCAATCTGACCAATGATGAGTTTCAGGCATTGGATCGTTTATCAAAGAATGATGAATTTATCATTAAACAGTCCGATAAGAGCGGAAATCTTGTAATCCTGAGTCATCCACAGTATCTTGACATGTGTCACGCTTTACTCAATGATGGTGATACATATGAACGGTTGCCTCATGACCCTACTTTGATCTACGCTGATATTCTTCTTCCGATACTTGATGGAGCCAGACAGAGTAACCTGACATCGATGAATGAACATGAGTTTTTAAGACCACACTGCCCAGTAACTCCTGTTTTTTACGCCCTTCCGAAAGTGCACAAGGGCTTAGTGCCCTTGAGGGGTAGGCCTATTGTGGCTGGTATTAATTCTCTGTCCCAGAATGTTGGCATTTATATAGACAGACTTTTACGCCCATTTGTTACCTCTTATGTTAGGGACACTCCACATCTTTTGCAAATCCTAGAGGACGTCAATGTTGGTCCTGACACTATTCTGGCGTCCATTGACGTCAAGGCACTTTATAGCTCTATCCCCCACGATTTAGGTATTATGGCAGTAAAAAATTTTTTTAGATCTAGGGCCGTCGAGTGTTCGAGGCACAGCAGATTTGTTGAGGAACTCTTATCATTTACCCTGCACCATAATTATTTTTTATTTAATGCCCAGTACTTCCACCAGCTCAGGGGTACAGCTATGGGGAGCCCATATGCCCCCAGCTATGCAAACCTGTACCTGGGCTGGTGGGAGGAAAGGTAGTTTTTAGGGGGGGGGATGGGGAATCTCATCAATGTATCGGACTATGGGTCCGGTACATTGATGACATCCTCATCCTCTGGACGGGGTCTATTTTTGAGTTTGAACAGTTTGTTGAAGGCCTCAATAGGAATTCTCTTGGCTTAAAGTTCACACATACATGCAATTGGAACTCTATCACCTTTCTGGATTTGGTAATATTTAAAGATGAGGGGGGTAAAATTCATACCCTCACTCATCGTAAACCAACAGCGACTAATTCCCTTCTTAAGTGGGATAGCCATCATCCTCTCCCACTTAGGAAGGGTATCCCAAAGGGGCAATTTCTGCGGATTCGCAGAAATTGCTCAAGGGAGAATTATTTTAAGGCCCAAGCTTCGGACCTCTTTGGTCGCTTTTTGAACCGTGGATATCCAAGAGGGATTTTACAACAATCGTATGCCTATGCTAGGAATATTGATAGACATAATCTTATTGCCCCTAGGATCCGTAAGGATGATTCCAGAGTTACGCGAGTCATTGGCACATTTGATGTGCAGTCTGAAAGGGTATTCTCGGTAATAAAAAAAACACTGGAATATCCTGAGGGCTGACCCCGACTTGGCAAAATACATCACAAAATCTCCAAGTATTACCTACAGACGGGGTCGCACCCTAGGTGATAGACTTGTTCACAGCATGTACCAAGGGCCAAAGTTGCCAGGGACCTGGCTGGATAGACGTCCTTGCGGAATGTTCCACTGTGGCAATTGTAAGTACTGTGGTTCCATGGAGCAATGTAAAAGGGTGACTAGTGCAGCTACAGGAAAGAATTTTTTTCTGCGTGATTTCAGCAACTGTAAAACCTCCGGAGTTGTCTATAGGGCTACCTGTACGTGTCCTATGGACTACGTGGGTAAGACCCTAAGAGAACTCCGGAGGCGGGTGGGTGAACATCTATCGGATATCTGAAATGCACGAGATACGCCAATTTCTCGTCACATTAATACGGCTCATAGTGGTGATCTAACTCATGTCCGGTTTTCTGTCTTGGAGGTGGTTAGACCTAGCCCTAGGGGAGGCGATGTTGATAGGATATTATTGCAAAAAGAATCAGCATGGATCTTCAAAATGGGTTCACTGGCTCAAAGAGGGCTTAACGAACAGCTCTCCTTCTCTTGCTTCCTTCCCACGTAGTGTTGGGTGTAGTCCTGAATTGTTTTGATAGTCCTCATGCCTTACTTTGGATGACTCTTTTCTCTAGAGGGATGGAGCCACATTGATGGCCAATATTTATAGAATCTTTTTGTTGCCCTCGGGATTCTTGCTTCCGATATACTTTCCCAATGGGAACATGGGGGGGGTTATATCTGGTTGCAAAATTTGGTGTTTTTTGGGGTTGAGATAACTTGTCTATTGAATTGTCCTTCTATTAGTAACAGCTTGTTAATGTTGGGTATATTGTATATATAAATATGCTATGTTTATACCACATCACACTGTACTACATATCACTGTATTAAGAATATTTATCTATATGCCTAGCGTTGTAAGCGGGGACCCCCAATTGTCATGGCACCTGTATCCTAAAATTAATTTTTAAGTTTTGAGTAGTAATACAGGGGTATGTCAATAGAGTGGGCTTATTTTCATCCTTATCTATGACTATCTATGATTCTATTAGTGCCCAGTATCAATCTAGCTGAGAACGCTGTCTTGAAAATGCTTATTGCAGGTGATAATACAGTGATAAGCAGGGAGGACTGAGATAGAGTGTCCCCTGCATAATATTATGTACGTGTAATTCCTCAGCAGGATTATATGACTCATTCTATCTAATTACGGTGCTTTGACATCCGGGGTCCTGTGCATGCGCTATTTGACATAATGCTCACCACTGTGCCGCCATTTGGAGATATCGGGCATGCGCTCCTGCGGCATAGCCGGCTGAATATGGCGCCGCCAGTCCCCTGTTTATACGTGCGCGTTGCCTAGGAGATCCTGGGCATGCGCACTTTGGCTTAATGGCCGCCGGACAGCTTTCTGTATATGTGCGTTGCCTGGGTGATCCTGGGCATGCGCACTTGCGGTCTGGCAAACTAATTGTGGCACCGCCGAGCCTCCGTTTAGGCGTGCATGTTGCCTAGGAGATCCTGGACATGCGCGCCTGCGATTCTAATGGCGGTATCCTTATAGGACCGGCTTGTTTGCTGGTGCGGCCGGACCCCGTTCTCACATATTGCCCTTAGTATATCGGGCGTGTGCATCTGCAGGGAGGATTACATTTGCATGACTAATTTGATTATACCCAGCTGGTCTGTTCTATTTAAACCCATTGTGATATGCAGCTCCATGACGCTTCACTCTGGACTGTGGCAGCAAACCTACAGCATTGTCTGTCTGCTATGGATCCCTGCTGATGACGCCATGGACCTGCATATCCCTTACAATATCTCTATGGGCAAGTACTTTTTGTTTATCATTGTTATGCTCTCATACCACATGTGGTGCTTTTTTAAACTGTTTGCAAATCATTTGGTTGATGATATAGTGTATTTATCTTTTAGCCTGCTGATGAACCATACGTTTTTTGTATGGGGAAACGCGTTGGGATGGAGATAATCTCTTTATCAATGAAGTTGATGGCTCATTATCATCAATAATAAGGGATTATTTGGAGAGCACCTCTACATTTCTCTTTGGATGTATATGGACTGAAATCTTCCCTCCATACTATGTGGCGCTGCCTGAACCATTGTTTGTGGTCCCAAAGATAAGTTTGGGCTACTAATCTATCCCTTTGATGTGAACCCTCTCTTTGGACAAGTGTATATGTTTATTGTACATGTGTGTCTTTTTTTCTATATGCAAGCAACCGGTTTGGTCATTTTACCTGTACCTATTTGCACGTTGGTGGTATATTTTTTTACATTCTAATAAAAATTTGTATATTTGGAATAACTGAACTAATTATTGATTGATAATATTCCTGGGACCTTGGGCCCAATTAGTTTACTTATTCATAGAAAATAAGCCATCAAAAAGCTCCATTGACAAAAAAAATGAAAACGTTATGGGTTTTTGAAAATGGTGACAAGCCCCCATATTTTTATTTGCAAACTTCTGATTTTTTTTCACCACTAAAATAATCAGAAAAACTGGACAAGTTTGGTATTGCCGTAATCGTACTGCCTCGTTTTGGGTAATTGCTCTGCTTCATTAGGGAGCAAACTCACCTAGAATGCGCACCAGTGGTAGTTTCTGTTCTGCAGCAAGTGCTTCTGGCTCCCATAAGTATACTGTTATGATCTTGTCTCTCAACTCTGAACCTTAGTTACCATTATCCGCCTGTGCCCCTTACCCTGACGTTACCCCCTGGCTCCTGACCTCCGGCTCGTACCCTGACCTTGGCTCTGCTTTCTCTCAGTGCTCCATACGTGACTTCCTGCAACTGTGGAGGGAGAGCGCGGAATAGGGTCATACCAGATAAACACCAATTGGTGACAGACAGAATCACACTCACCTACTAGTGTTGTGAAAGTCACAACTCCTACATCAGCTTATGAAGAAATGGTGACAGCAGCAGCCCTGTGAGAGTTTGATGGTTCCTTGATGTCCTGGGGAAGGGGATAGTCAGTCCCTGAGACACGTTGATCTGACCTGTATGATAAATTAAAAAATGGAATAACCAACATATGTGACTTCCTGGCTTCTGACCTCCTGCTTGTACCCTGATCTCAGCTCTGCTTTCTCCCTGTATTCCATATTTGACTTCCCAGCTCCTGACCTCCGGCTCGTACCCTGACCTCGGCTCCGCTTTCTCCCTGTGTTCCATACGTGACCTCCTGTTTCCTGAGCCTCAGCTTGTTTGACTACTCCTCTACTAGTTGTATCTAGTGACACCTAGTGATTGAGCATCACACTTTCATTTACAATTAGTCCTGGAAGCATATTATCATGGAGATCAGTGTCCGGCCCATATATCTTAGCTCATAAACATATTGAGAAAAATGTGGTGTTCTACAGAATAAGACATTGAATTGCAGATATCAAGGCATCATTTTAAAGAGCATTATAGGATCTACATGCCCATATACACCGTCTGCAGAATTATTTGGCAAGTTGTATTTTAAACGATTTTTTATTATTGGTCAACAACTATGTTCTCAATCAACCCAAATGACTCATAAATATCAAAGCTTAATATTTTTGGCAGTTGGAGTGGGGTTTTTTAGATTTGGCTATCTTAGGAGGATTCTGTTTGTCCAGGTAACTATTACTGTGCAGAATTATTAGGCAACTTAATAAAAACCAAATCTATTCCCATCTCACTTGTTTATATTCACCAGGTAAACCAATATAACTGCACAAAATTTAGAAATAAACATTTCTGAAATGCAAAAAAAAATCCAAAAAATGAGTGACCAATATAGCCCCCTTTCTTTATGATGACACTCAGCAGCCTCCATCCATAGATTCTGTCATTGCTTGATCTGTTTACGATCCACATTGCGTGCAGCAGCCACCACAGCCTCCAGACACTGTTCCCAGAGGTGGACTGTTCTCCCTCCCTGTAGATCTCACATTTTATGAGGGACCACAGGTTCTCTATGGGGTTCAGATCAGGTGAACAAGGGGGCCATGTCATTATTTTTTCATCTTTTAGACCTTTACTGGCCAGCCACGCTGTGGAGTAGTTGGATGCATGTGATGGAGCATTGTCCTGCATGAAAATCATGTTTTTCTTGAATGATACCAACTTCTTCCTGTACCACTGCTTGAAGAAGTTGTCTTCCAGAAACTGGCAGTAGGTCTGGGAGTTGAGCTTCACTCCATCCTCAACCTGAAAAGGTCCCACAAGTTCATGTTTGATGATCCCAGCCCATACCAGTGCCCACCTCCACCTTGCTGGCGTCTGAGTTGGAGTGGAGCTCTCTGCCCTTTACTGATGCAGCCTCTGGCCCATCAAGAGTCACTCTCATTTCATCAGTCCATAAAACCTGTGAAGAATCAGTCTTCAGATATTTCTTGGCCCAGTCTTGAAGTTTTATCTTATGTTTCTTGGTCAGAGGTGGTGGTTTTCAGCCTTCCTTACCTTGGCCATGTCCCTGAGTATGGCACACCTTGTGCTTTTTGATACTCCAGTAACGTTGCGGCTCTGAAATATGGCCAAACTGGTAGCAAATGGCATCTTGGCAGCTTCACGCCTGATTTTCCTCAATTCATGGGTAGTTATTTTGTGCCTTATTTGCCCAGCACGCTTCTTGCGACCCTGTTGGCTATTTGTCATGAAACGCTTGATTGTTCGGTGATCACGCTTCAAAAGTTTGGCAATTTCAAGACTGCTGCGTCCCTCTGCAAGACATCTCACAATATGGACTTTTCAGAGCCCGTCAAATCTTTCTTCTGACCCATTTTGCAAAGGAAAGGAAGTTGCCTAATAATTAAGTCCCCCTTATATAGGGTGTTGATGTCATTACACCGCACCCCTCCTCATTACAGAGACGCACATCACCTGAGTTACTTCATTGGTAGTTGGCTCTCAGCCTATACAGCGTGGAGTAGGACGACATGTATAAAAAGCATCATGTGATCAAAATACTCATCTGCCTAATAATTCTGCACACAGTGTATAGGTACAGCATTTAGTTCCATTTGTAGGTTTTCTGTTATTGTGAAGGAAAAGTAAATCTGAATTTCAATTTTACTTACTTTTTCCACAGCAATTAATACTAATGTATTTCCATATGTAGTTCCAGGTGTTAAACCACAGGCTTATAAGATAATAATGCCTGTCTGATGTGTGCGCTCTAGGTATGACTTTCTGCTGTGTTTAAGGTGGGGTGAACTGATGGTTATTGACTCAACAAGAGACTCATAAAAACATCTAAACCGGCCCAGTCACTTCGAACAATGCGGGAGACTGTTAATAGAAGAAGGAGCCATGTTTGTGTTTTTCAGATGTGGTCAGAAATGCAGGCGTCGGTGCAGGGATGTATTTGTAATACGTTAATTTGACATTTTAAATTTATATTTTTTATAAGTTTTGAATAAAAAAATAAATGTTGTATCCAATTTCCCTACAATTTACAATATATTAGTTTGCTTTTTATAAATGAGAACACTTTAGTTTACAATCATGGGCGGCACACGCCTACATCACTATGTGCCAGGTTTACAAGCAGATATCGGTGTTTCCAGTGTCTAGAACAATACTGCAATTCTATATATCAAAATAGAGGTTTGCCTAGACTGGACACAATTTTATCAACTTTTCAATTAGGAAGACCACAAACATAGGTGAAGCATGGCAAGAAGGAGATTTTCAAAGGTTTTCTGAACTGGCAGTTTTCTGTGTATCCTGTGCATAGGCAGAACGTTGCTGATCAGTTGTGAGGGCGGGGTTATACAGACCACATGTATATGCTGGACTACATGCAGCAGGTTTACTAGTCCTATAATGCTAATCTCCTGCTGACAAACACTGATTTTAGCAAAACTACAGTGTGAGAATATAATATACAGTACAGACCAAAAGTTTGGACACACCTTCTCATTGAAAGAGTTTTCTTTATTTTCATGACTCTGAAAATTGTAGATTCACATTGAAGGCATCAAAATTATGAATTAACACATGTGGAATGAAATAGTTAACAAAAAAGTGTGAGACAACTGAAAATATGTCTTATATTCCAGGTTCTTCAGAGTAGCCACCTTTTGCTTTGATTACTGCTTTGCACACTCTTGGCATTCTCTTGATGAGCTTCAAGAGGTAGTCACCAGAAATGGTCTTCCAACAGTCTTGAAGGAGTTCCCAGAGATGCTTAGCACTTGTTGGCACTTTTGCCTTCACTCTGCGGTCCAGCTCACCCCAAACCATCTCTATTGGGTTCAGGTCTGGTGACTGTGGAGGCCAGGTCATCTGGCGTAGCATCCCATCACTCTCCTTCTTAGTCAAATAGCCCTTACACATCCTGGAGGTGTGTTTGGGGTCATTGTCCTGTTGAAAAATAAATGATGGTCCAACTAAACGCAAACTGGATGGACCAACATGCCGCTGCAAGATGCTGTGGTAGTCATGCTGGTTCAGTATGCCTTCAATTTTGAATAAATCCCCAACAGTGTCACCTGAAAGCACCCCCACACCATCAAAATCCCTCCTCCATGCTTCACGGTGGGAACCAGGTATGTAGAGTCCATCTGTTCACTTTTCTGCGTCGCACGAAAACACGGTGGTTGGATCCAAAGATCTCAAATTTAGACTCATCAGAGCAAAGCACAGATTTCCACTGGTCTAATGTCCATTCCTTGTGTTCTTTAGCCCAAACAAGTCTCTTCTGCTTGTTGCCTGTCCTTAGCAGTGGTTTCCTAGCAGCTATTTTACCATGAAGGCTGCTGCACAAAGTCTCCTCTTAACAGCTGTTCTAGAGATGTGTCTGCTGCTAGAACTCTGTATGGCATTGACCTGGTCTCTAAACTGAGCTGCTGTTAACCTTCAATTTCTGAGGCGGGTGACTCAGATAAACTTATCCTCCGCAGCAGAGGTGACTCTTGGTCTTCCTTTCCTGGGGCGGTCCTCATGTGAGCCAGATTCTTTGTAGCATTTGATGGTTTTTGCCACTGAACTTGGGAACACTTTAAAAGTTTTCCCAATTTTTCAGACTGACTGATCTTCATTTCTTAAAGTAATGATGGCCACTCGTTTTTCTTTACTCAGCTGTTTTTTTCTTGCCATAATACAAATTCTAACACTCTATTCAGTAGGACTATCAGCTGTGTATCCACCAGACTTCTGTACAACGCAACTGATGGTCCCAACCCCATTTATAAGGCAAGAAATCCCACTTATTAAACCTGACATGGCACACCTGTGAAGTGAAGGCCATTTCCGGTGACTACGTCTTGAAGCTCATCAAGAGAATGCCAAGAGTGTGCAAAGCAGTAATCAAAGCAAAAGGCGGCTACTCTGAAGAACCTAGAATATAAGACATATTTTCAGGTGTTTCACACTTTTTTGTTAAGTATTTCATTCCACATGTGTTAATTCACAGTTTTGATGCCTTCAATGTGAATCTACAATTTTCAGAGTCATGAAAATAAAGGAAACTCTTTGAATGAGAAAGTGTGTCCAAACTCTGTCTCTACATGAAGCTGCTCTCATATTAGCTGGCAAAACCCGGGTGACAGATTCCCTTTAAATCTTGTTGATGCTTTGGTTGTACCTGCCAGTCATTGTTTACTTTGCAGCTATAACATAAGGTACATCCACTAAAATACTGCAGCCAAGTGCCAGGACTTGTAGATACTATATAATTATTTCTTTATTTTTTTTGTACATTCTCGGAAAACCAATCTAGAGTTCATCCACATGGGGCTTATCTTGAACGTGCAGAATATGATGGGCTACTGCTATGGATTTAAAGCAGATAACCTTATCAACGGACTATATGGTGTGTGTGTATACACGTTTAAAATTATATATACCGTATGTATATTTATATATATATATATATATATATATATATATATGTGTGTACTGTATATGCATGTATAAATAAAATTTATATTTATGTGTGTATCTCTCTCTCTCTCTCTCTCTCTCTCTCTATATATATATATATACATATATATATATATATATATATATATATATATATATATATATACGCATATATACAGTTAGGTCCAGAAATATTTGGACAGTGACACAAGTTTTGTTATTTTAGCTGTTTACAAAAACATGTTCAGAAATACAATTCTAGATATAATATGGGCTGAAAGTGCACACTCCCAGCTGCAATATGAGAGTTTTCACATCCAAATCGGAGAAAGGGTTTAGGAATCATAGCTCTGTAATGCATAGCCTCCTCTTTTTCAAGGGACCAAAAGTAATTGGACAAGGGACTCTAAGGGCTGCAATTAACTCTGAAGGTGTCTCCCTTGTTAACCTGTAATCAATGAAGTAGTTAAAAGGTCTGGGGTTGATTACAGGTGTGTGGTTTTGCATTTGGAAGCTGTTGCTGTGACCAGACAACATGCGGTCTAAGGAACTCTCAATTGAGGTGAAGCAGAACATCCTGAGGCTGAAAAAAAAGAAAACATCCATCAGAGAGATAGCAGACATGCTTGGAGTAGCAAAATCAACAGTCGGGTACATTCTGAGAAAAAAGGAATTGACTGGTGAGCTTGGGAACTCAAAAGGGCCTGGGCGTCCACGGATGACAACAGTGGTGGATGATCGCCGCATACTTTCTTTGGTGAAGAAGAACCCGTTCACAACATCAACTGAAGTCCAGAACACTCTCAGTGAAGTAGGTGTATCTGTCTCTAAGTCAACAGTAAAGAGAAGACTCCATGAAAGTAAATACAAAGGGTTCACATCTAGATGCAAACCATTCATCAATTCCAAAAATAGACAGGCCAGAGTTATATTTGCTGAAAAACACCTCATGAAGCCAGCTCAGTTCTGGAAAAGTATTCTATGGACAGATGAGACAAAGATCAACCTGTACCAGAATGATGGGAAGAAGAAAGTTTGGAGAAGAAAGGGAACGGCACATGATCCAAGGCACCCCACATCCTCTGTAAAACATGGTGGAGGCAACGTGATGGCATGGGCATGCATGGCTTTCAATGGCACTGGGTCACTTGTGTTTATTGATGACATAACAGCAGACAAGAGTAGCCGGATGAATTCTGAAGTGTACCGGGATATACTTTCAGCTCAGATTCAGCCAAATGCCGCAAAGTTGATCGGACGGCGCTTCATAGTACAGATGGACAATGACCCCAAGCATACAGCCAAAGCTACCCAGGAGTTCATGAGTGCAAAAAAGTGGAACATTCTGCAATGGCCAAGTCAATCACCAGATCTTAACCCAATTGAGCATGCATTTCACTTGCTCAAATCCAGACTTAAGATGGAAAGACCCACAAACAAGCAAGACCTGAAGGCTGCGGCTGTAAAGGCCTGGCAAAGCATTAAGAAGGAGGAAACCCAGCGTTTGGTGATGTCCATGGGTTCCAGACTTAAGGCAGTGATTGCCTCCAAAGGATTCGCAACAAAATATTGAAAATAAAAATATTTTGTTTGGGTTTGGTTTATTTGTCCAATTACTTTTGACCTCCTAAAATGTGGAGTGTTTGTAAAGAAATGTGACAATTCCTACAATTTCTATCAGATATTTTTGTTCAAACCTTCAAATTAAACGTTACAATCTGCACTTGAATTCTGTTGTAGAGGTTTCATTTCAAATCCAATGTGGTGGCATGCAGAGCCCAACTCGCCAAAATTGTGTCACTGTCCAAAGATTTCTGGACCTAACTATATATATATATATATATATATATATATATACATATACACACACACACACACTGTCAACTGCCATTCTAAGGTGAATGCACCTGCTCTCTTCAGATTGCAGCTGCTATGCAGTTTGAAGCCAGGCAAGTACAGCCATGGGCTGGGAATCTTCAGTTCTGTTAATACAGCAAAGGCCAGACAGATATTGGTGGTAGGGGACTCTATAATTAGGCGGACAGACATGGTCATCTGCAGCCAAGACCATGAATGCTGAACAGTGTGTTGTCTGCCGGGTGCTCGGGTTCGGCATAATGTGGATGAGATTAATTACTGGGTAGGGCTGGGGAAATTCTGTGGTCATTGCACCACTGGTACCAATGACAAAGTTAGAGGGAGGTGGAAGGTCTTTTAAAATTATTTCAAGGAACTAGGAGAGAAGCTGAAGTCCAGGACCTCCAAGGTGGTGTTTTCAGAAATACTACCGGTGCCATGAGCGTCACTAGAAAGACAGCGGGAGCTTAGGGAGATAAATACGTGGCTTAGAAATTGGTGCAGGAAGGAAAGATTCGGGTTCATTGAGAACTGGACCGACTTCTCATTCGGCTACAGGCTCTACAGTAGGGACCGGCTGCACCTGAATGGGGAGGGTGCAACTGTGCTGGGGGAGAAAATGGTCAGACGGATGGAGCAGATTTTAAATGAAGATCTGGGGGGAGGGTAGTGGAGCAAATAAGGGGATAGATAGAGTAGACAGAGAGATAATGAGACACTATGGGACAAAGAGGGGTTAGAGAGAACTGAGATGTACAAAGATAGTAGGGAGGTGAGTAGGAATAATAAAAGTGCTAATAGTATTAACACTAGAACTACCGGACTCGTGACACCTATATAGAAATACATGGTGCAAAGTAGTCAAAATGACTACCTCAGTAGTTCTAGTATTAAATGTCTGCTGCCAAATGGAAGAAGTCTTGCAAACAAAATGACTGAATTGGAGACTCTTATGTCGGCCACAGATTATGATGTGGTGGGCATTACGAATACATATCCACACACAATACACCTCTTTTGTTATGTGTCACTTCTCACTTGTCAGGTTTGCTTATGTAGTGCCCCTGAAGCCATCAGGGTGCTACAAGCAGGGCTGTGGAGCTGGTAAGCCAAACCTGCGACTCCGACTCCTCAATTTCCCTTGCACCAGCTCCAACTCCGACTCCACGACTGCGACTCCCACATATATTGCTTATATTTAAGTGAAAAATATACTGTAGTACAATGTAAACATCAGACATTTAACCATTTTTATGATACAATAATCAAGATATTTAGATAGAACAAAAAATATATTTATTGGATACAACTCTGGAACTCAAAAAACTGTAATAATTTGCAAATATGCAATACAATACGCAATCTAGATTCTAATATTTATATATATATATATACAGTTAGGTCCAGAAATATTTGGACAGTGACACAATTTTGGCGAGTTGGGCTCTGCATGCCACCACATTGGATTTGAAATGAAACCTTTACAACAGAATTCAAGTGCAGATTGTAACGTTTAATTTGAAGGTTTGAACAAAAATATCTGATAGAAATTGTAGGAATTGTCACATTTCTTTACAAACACTCCACATTTTAGGAGGTCAAAAGTAATTGGACAAATAAACCAAACCCAAACAAAATATTTTTATTTTCAATATTTTGTTGCGAATCCTTTGGAGGCCATCACTGCCTTAAGTCTGGAACCCATGGACATCACCAAACGCTGGGTTTCCTCCTTCTTAATGCTTTGCCAGGCCTTTACAGCCGCAGCCTTCAGGTCTTTCTTGTTTGTGGGTCTTTCCGTCTTAAGTCTGGATTTGAGCAAGTGAAATGCATGCTCAATTGGGTTAAGATCTGGTGATTGACTTGGCCATTGCAGAATGTTCCACTTTTTTGCACTCATGAACTCCTGGGTAGCTTTGGCTGTATGCTTGGGGTCATTGTCCATCTGTACTATGAAGCGCCGTCCGATCAACTTTGCGGCATTTGGCTGAATCTGGGCTGAAAGTATATCCCGGTACACTTCAGAATTCATCCGACTACTCTTGTCTGCTGTTATGTCATCAATAAACACAAGTGACCCAGTGCCATTGAAAGCCATGCATGCCCATGCCATCACGTTGCCTCCACCATGTTTTACAGAGGATGTGGTGTGCCTTGGATCATGTGCCGTTCCCTTTCTTCTCCAAACTTTTTTCTTCCCATCATTCTGGTACAGGTTGATCTTTGTCTCATCTGTCCATAGAATACTTTTCCAGAACTGAGCTGGCTTCATCCGGTGTTTTTCAGCAAATTTAACTCTTTCCTGTCTATTTTTGGAATTGATGAATGGTTTGCATCTAGATGTGAACCCTTTGTATTTACTTTCATGGAGTCTTCTCTTTACTGTTGACTTAGAGACAGATACACCTACTTCACTGAGAGTGTTCTGGACTTCAGTTGATGTTGTGAACGGGTTCTTCTTCACCAAAGAAAGTATGCGGCGATCATCCACCACTGTTGTCATCCATGGGCGCCCAGGCCTTTTTGAGTTCCCAAGCTCACCAGTCAATTCCTTTTTTCTCAGAATGTACCCGACTGTTGATTTTTCTACTCCAAGCATGTCTGCTATCTCTCTGATGGATTTTTTCTTTTTTTTCAGCCTCAGGATGTTCTGCTTCACCTCAATTGAGAGTTCCTTAGACCGCATGTTGTCTGGTCACAGCAACAGCTTCCAAATGCAAAACCACACACCTGTAATCAACCCCAGACCTTTTAACTACTTCATTGATTACAGGTTAACGGGGGGGAAGCCTTCAGAGTTAATTTCAGCCCTTAGAGTCCCTTGTCCAATTACTTTTGGTCCCTTTAAAAAGAGGAGGCTATGCATTACAGAGCTATGATTCCTAAACCCTTTCTCCGATTTGGATGTGAAAACTCTCATATTGCAGCTGGGAGTGTGCACTTGCAGCCCATATTATATATATAATTGTATTTCTGAACATGTTTTTGTAAACAGCTAAAATAACAAAACTTGTGTCACTGTCCAAATATTTCTGGACCTAACTGTATATGTATATATATATATATATTTATTTATGTGTGTATACATATATATATATATATATATATATATATATATATATATATATATATATATATATATATGTATACACATACTGTGTATACATAAAAATACACATATACACATATATAAAAATATATATATACACAGTACAGCCCAAAAGTTATATAAGTATAAGTATATTTGAATTGCTATTTGTATAATATACAGTACAGACCAAAGGTTTGGACACACCTTCTCATCTCTAGAACAACTGTTAAGAGGAGATCTTTGGATCCAACCACCGTGTCTTTGTAGAAAAGGTGAAGGGTGGACTCTACATGCCTGGTTCCCACCGTGAAGCATGGAGGAGGAGGTGTGAAGGTGTGGGGGTGCTTTGCTGGTGACACTGTTGGGGATTTATTCAAAATTGAAGGCATACAGAACCAGCATGGCTACCACAGCATCCTGCAGCGGCGTGCTATTCCATCCGGTTTGCGTTTAGTTGGACCATCATTTATTTTTCAAGAGGACAATGACCCCAAACACCCCTCCAGGCTGTGTAAGGGCTATTTGACTAAGAAGGAGAGTGATGGGGTGCTACGCCAGATGACCTGGCCTCCACAGTCACCAGAACTGAACCCAATCGAGATGGTTTGGGGTGAGCTGGACCGCAGAGTGAAGGCAAAAGGGCCAACAAGTGCTAAGCATCTCTGGGAACTCCTTCAAAACTGTTGGATGCCAAGAGTGTGTAAAGTAGTAATGAAAGCAAGAGGTGGCTACTTTGAAGAACCTAGAATATAAGACATATTTTCAGTGGATTCACACTTTTTTAAGTATTTCATTCCACATGTTTTCATTCATAGTTTTGACGTCTTCAATGGTGAAACTACAATTTTTAGAGTCATGAAAATATGAAAATAAAGAAAACTCTTTGAATGAGGTGTGTCCAAACTTTTAGTCTGTACTATATATATATATATATATATATAGATATATAGATATATAGATATATATGTATATATATTCTAATACATGAAATTGCCTCCATCAGATCCTCCTTCATAAATGACCTAAAATCTGCCCTAATAATTTTAAGGCTGGAGAACAACCTCTCTGCAGTAACTTGGGCTGGAGGCAAAGCCGTAACCACATGGGCAACATCTTTGACAATTTCCGGGTATAAAGGAATTGCCTCATGCACAGTCAGTTTTGATGAACGGTTGAATTTTTCTATTTCTTTGAGAGCAAGTAAAAAATTTTGCTGAAATCTGGTCAATCTACTGCTATAGGAAATGGAGTGAAATCTTTTTCCTTGCGGCAACGCTTTGACAAGTATTTGGATGACATGGAGAAGGCAAAGTTAAACTCCTCATCTGATGAGGATGAAGATATGGCAGCAGTAGCACTGTCAGGACCCAAGTCCTATTGCGCCTGGCAGTCCTGTAGCCGCTCATCCTAACTGCTACCTCAGTCAGAGCTTCTTTTCCTTTAGTAAGCTGTTGATCATCAAGCAGTATTCGATGACTTGGGTTCACATAAACAGCTGCCAGAAGAATTTTATTTTCCAATAGCTGTGTCTCTCTTCATTTCATTGAAGCAGAAATGCCATCTGGGATTAAACCTCCTCTTTGGGACAGGCAAAATATAAAGTTCTTCCACTCCCTTATGAAAATGCCAGAAGAGAAATCCTCAGCTCGTAATTTTTTAGTCACGGTAAATGGGCGATTAAGAAATTCCTTCAATTCAGCCACCTGTGTCCATTGACCTTCATTTAGGGTTGCCTGAGGGTTCACCATATCTATCAGAAATGGTTTTAGTTCAAGCAATCGCTCAATCATTAAATAAGTGCTGCCTCACTGAGTGGCTTGATCAACAATTGCCCCTTTCCCAGCACGTCTCTTCAAGATGGAATCAATTTTAGGGGTTCTGGTGGCAATAACCAATTTCCTCACTTTTCCAATCAGATTTCCAGCATGTCCCTCTTGCAGACTCTCTCTTATTGCCAGCTGCAGCGTGTGCACAACACAGCGCATGTGATGAATAGGAAAGTGTATAGAAGCAGCTTCAACAAGATCCTCTAATCCTAAAGTATCACTTTGCTGTTCTCCTGCTGTAATATCTGTGTGTTCCTCAGTTACAGGAGCAGCGCTGTGGCCCCATCTCACACACACTGAATGCTACATTCTCTTCTCGCTGCTGCTCATTCCTCTCATTCATCAGTGGAATTGCACTTATCATGTGTGAAGCATCGTCCGTTATTTCTCTAATCTGCTTTTGCTATTGAAATCATTATTTATGAGCTCAGAAACCTTTCAGGGGATGCAGTTTTATAAAAAGCTGATCTGCTTTTGCAGCTGAAAAACGTATCCTCAAAAACATGCAGCAAAAAGGCTGTGTGTGAATGTAGCCTTAGATCAGGAATAGAACAGACATTTATAGGACATTTCATAACTTTCGTAAATTCGTATGAAAAAATATTCATCACATTCTGCATTGAACGGCTGGACCCAATTTATTATAGATTTTAGGAGTCGTAGTCGGTCAATTTTATACCACAGCCCTGGCTAACAAGGTTCTGCATCCCCACAAGGATGCAGGGCCTACCCCCTGAGGGGCCCAGAACCTCACTGGTAGTACCAACAAAAACCCAGGTAATCCCAGTTTTCCCCAACAATCCCCCATACAATGGTACTTAGCTAGGGTGGGACCAATGGATGGCTGCCTAGAGGTGGAGCCACTTCAGTCCACTAGTTAACCAGGTGGGAGGGGCGGACTGTGGAGAGTAGTCAGAAAGTGTCAGACAGGCGGTGTGTGAAGGTGGAATCAGAGTGACACCCTGACTTAGGTTGACGGTGACCTGGTACCCAGGAGAAGTGGTTGCCGGTGGAGTACGGTGGAGTACTCCCAGAGCAACGCACCAACAGGTTACAGGACCCTAGGACAGGGAAGAGTTTCAAGCTGACATGTTAACATCTACACAGCAAAGGGGACCATCAAAGACCTTGCTGACCCTAAAGATTCCGAAGACTCAGTAGCAAAGGGAGAACCGGGGACAGGACCAGAGACTCCAACCCCACACTGTTCACGCTACTGTCAGGCGGACAGAAGTGGACAAACCCCAGACTGGGGACACCCAGTGTTCTATACCACGGGGACCCACTTACCAGAGACAGGTGCAGGGGAAGAAAGTACCAGAGAACCAGATTAGCTCTCTACCCATAGCTGCAACACCGCAAGTGGCATCACGAATAATTTTATTCACAAATCCCTTGTAAATATCCCCATTACAAGAAAGGCCCAGGGCACGGAACCGGGTAACGGCCACCATTGTGACATTCCCAAGACATACACTGCCCGGACCGAGTACCCCATATCCCTGCCCTGGGTGCTATACCTCCAGATCGCTCCAATAATTTCACATCTTTCTCACACAGGCTGCTTCCAAAAGTCAGTCCCCCATCTTTCCAACATTGACTGCCACATTGCAAGCAGTAGACGACCAGTCTATGGGGGGTGGATAGTTTACATATAAAAAAAGTATCAGTCTGTTTCATAAGATGAAAATAATCCATGTAAAGGGGAGCAGTAGTGAAAAGGGGGAGAATTATGTTAGTGGGAGGAGCAGGAAGTGAAAGTGGGTGAGTTAGTGAGAGGAGCAGGCAGTGAAAAGTGGCAGCAGGCTATAAATGGGAGGATCAGGCAGTGAAAAGTGGCAGCAGGCTATAAATGGGGGGATCAGGCAGTGAAAAGTGGCAGCAGGCTATAAATGGGGGGATCAGGCAGTGAAAAGTGGGAGCAGGCTATAAATGGGGGGATCAGGCAGTGAAAAGTGGGAGCAGGCTATAAATGGGGGGATCAGGCAGTGAAAAGTGGGAGCAGGCTATAAATGGGGGGATCAGGCAGTGAAAAGTGGGAGCAGGCTATAAATGGGGGGATCAGGCAGTGAAAAGTGGGAGCAGGCTATAAATGGGGGGATCAGGCAGTGAAAAGTGGGAGCAGGCTATAAATGGGGGGATCAGGCAGTGAAAAGTGGGAGCAGGCTTTAAATGGGGGGATCAGGCAGTGAAAAGTGGGAGCAGGCTATAAATGGGGGGATCAGGCAGTGAAAAGTGGGAGCAGCCTATAAATGGGGGGATCATGCAGTGAAAAGTGGCAGCAGGCTATAAATGGGGGGATCAGGCAGTGAAAAGTGGCAGCAGGCTATAAATGGGGGGATCAGGCAGTGAAAAGTGGCAGCAGGCTATAAATGGGGGGATCAGGCAGTGAAAAGTGGCAGCAGGCTATAAATGGGGGGATCAGGCAGTGAAAAGTGGCAGCAGGCTATAAATGGGGGGATCAGGCAGTGAAAAGTGGGAGCAGGCTATAAATGGGGGGATCAGGCAGTGAAAAGTGGCAGCAGGCTATAAATGGGGGGATCAGGCAGTGAAAAGTGGGAGCAGGCTATAAATGGGGGGATCAGGCAGTGAAAAGTGGGAGCAGCCTATAAATGGGGGGATCAGGCAGTGAAAAGTGGCAGCAGGCTATAAATGGGGGGATCAGGCGGTGAAAAGTGGGAGCAGACTATAAATGGTGGGATCAGGCAGTGAAAAGTGGGAGCAGACTATAAATGGTGGGATCAGGCAGTGAAAAGTGGGAGCAGGCTATAAATGGGGGGATCAGGCAGTGAAAAGTGGGAGCAGGCTATAAATGGGGGGATCAGGCAGTGAAAAGTGGGAGCAGGCTATAAATGGGGGGATCAGGCAGTGAAAAATGGGAGTAGGCTATAAATGGGGGGATCAGGCAGTGAAAAGTGGGAGCAGGCTATAAATGGGGGGATCAGGCAGTGAAAAGTGGGAGCAGGCTATAAATGGGGGGATCAGGCAGTGAAAAGTGGGAGCAGGCTATAAATGGGGGGATCAGGCAGTGAAAAGTGGGAGCAGGCTATAAATGGGGGGATCAGGCAGTGAAAAGTAGGAGCAGGCTATAAATGGGGGGATCAGGCAGTGAAAAGTGGGAGCAGGCTATAAATGGGGGGATCAGGCAGTGAAAAGTGGGAGCAGGATATAAATGGGGGGATCAGGCAGTGAAAAGTGGGAGCAGGCTATAAATGGGGGGATCAGGCAGTGAAAAGTGGGAGCAGGCTATAAATGGGGGGATCAGGCAGTGAAAAGTGGCTATAAATGGGGGATCAGGCAGTGAAAAGTGGCAGCAGGCTATAAATGGGGGGATCAGGCAGTGAAAAGTGGGAGCAGACTATAAATGGGGGGATCAGGCAGTGAAAAGTGGGAGCAGGCTATAAATGGGGGGATCAGGCAGTGAAAAGTGGGAGCAGGCTATAAATGGGGGGATCAGGCAGTGAAAAGTGGGAGCAGGCTATAAATGGGGGGATCAGGCAGTGAAAAATGGGAGCAGGCTATAAATGGGGGGATCAGGCAGTGAAAAGTGGGAGCAGGCTATAAATGGGGGGATCAGGCAGTGAAAAGTGGGAGCAGGCTATAAATGGGGGGATCAGGCAGTGAGAAGTGGGAGCAGGCTATAAATGGGGGGATCAGGCAGTGAAAAGTGGCTATAAATGGGGGATCAGGCAGTGAAAAGTGGCAGCAGGCTATAAATGGGGGGATCAGGCAGTGAAAAGTGGGAGCAGACTATAAATGGGGGGATCAGGCAGTGAAAAGTGGGAGCAGGCTATAAATGGGGGGATCAGGCAGTGAAAAGTGGGAGCAGGCTATAAATGGGGGGATCAGGCAGTGAAAAGTGGGAGCAGGCTATAAATGGGGGGATCAGGCAGTGAAAAATGGGAGCAGGCTATAAATGGGGGGATCAGGCAGTGAAAAGTGGGAGCAGGCTATAAATGGGGGGATCAGGCAGTGAAAAGTGGCTATAAATGGGGGATCAGGCAGTGAAAAGTGGCAGCAGGCTATAAATGGGGGGATCAGGCAGTGAAAAGTGGGAGCAGACTATAAATGGGGGGATCAGGCAGTGAAAAGTGGGAGCAGGCTATAAATGGGGGGATCAGGCAGTGAAAAGTGGGAGCAGGCTATAAATGGGGGGATCAGGCAGTGAAAAGTGGGAGCAGGCTATAAATGGGGGGATCAGGCAGTGAAAAATGGGAGCAGGCTATAAATGGGGGGATCAGGCAGTGAAAAGTGGGAGCAGGCTATAAATGGGGGGATCAGGCAGTGAAAAGTGGGAGCAGGCTATAAATGGGGGGATCAGGTAGTGAAAAGTGGGAGCAGACTATAAATGGGGGTTACAGGCTGTACAAAAGTGGGAGCAGTCTGTCAGTGGAAGGAGTAGGCAGTGCAAAGGGGGAGCAGGCTATAAATGGGGGGATCAGGCAGTGAAAAGTGGGAGCAGGCTATAAATGGGGGGATCAGGCAGTGAAAAGTGGCTATAAATGGGGGATCAGGCAGTGAAAAGTGGCAGCAGGCTATAAATGGGGGGATCAGGCAGTGAAAAGTGGGAGCAGACTATAAATGGGGGGATCAGGCAGTGAAAAGTGGGAGCAGGCTATAAATGGGGGGATCAGGCAGTGAAAAGTGGGAGCAGGCTATAAATGGGGGGATCAGGCAGTGAAAAGTGGGAGCAGGCTATAAATGGGGGGATCAGGCAGTGAAAAGTGGGAGCAGGCTATAAATGGGGGGATCAGGCAGTGAAAAGTGGGAGCAAGCTATAAATGGGGGGATCAGGCAGTGAAAAGTGGGAGCAGGCTATAAATGGGGGGAGCAGGCTATCAATGGGGGGATCAGGCAGTGAAAAGTGGCAGCAGGCTATAAATGGGGGGATCAGGCAGTGAAAAGTGGGAGCAGGCTATAAATGGGGGGATCAGGCAGTGAAAAATGGGAGTAGGCTATAAATGGGGGGATCAGGCAGTGAAAAGTGGGAGCAGGCTATAAATGGGGGGATCAGGCAGTGAAAAGTGGGAGCAGGCTATAAATGGGGGGATCAGGCAGTGAAAAGTGGCAGCAGGCTATAAATGGGGGGATCAGGCAGTGAAAAGTAGGAGCAGGCTATAAA
Organism: Anomaloglossus baeobatrachus; assembly: GCF_048569485.1. Taxonomy (NCBI): domain Eukaryota; kingdom Metazoa; phylum Chordata; class Amphibia; order Anura; family Aromobatidae; genus Anomaloglossus; species Anomaloglossus baeobatrachus. The sequence continues at coordinate 132,152,941 of NC_134364.1, read as the reverse complement.
TGGGGGGATCAGGCAGTGAAAAGTGGGAGCAGGCTATAAATGGGGGGATCAGGCAGTGAAAAGTGGGAGCAGGCTATAAATGGGGGGATCAGGCAGTGAAAAGTGGGAGCAGGCTATAAATGGGGGGATCAGGCAGTGAAAAGTGGGAGCAGGCTATAAATGGGGGGATCAGGCAGTGAAAAGTGGCTATAAATGGGGGATCAGGCAGTGAAAAGTGGCAGCAGGCTATAAATGGGGGGACTAGGCAGTGAAAAGTGGGAGCAGACTATAAATGGGGGGATCAGGCAGTGAAAAGTGGGAGCAGGCTATAAATGGGGGGATCAGGCAGTGAAAAGTGGGACCAGGCTATAAATGGGGGGATCAGGCAGTGAAAAGTGGGAGCAGGCTATAAATGGGGGGATCAGGCAGTGAAAAATGGGAGCAGGCTATAAATGGGGGGATCAGGCAGTGTAAAGTGGCAGCAGGCTATAAATGGGGGGATCAGGCAGTGAAAAGTGGGAGCAGGCTATAAATGGGGGGATCAGGCAGTGAAAAGTGGGAGCAGGCTATAAATGGGGGGATCAGGCAGTGAAAAGTGGCTATAAATGGGGGATCAGGCAGTGAAAAGTGGCAGCAGGCTATAAATGGGGGGATCAGGCAGTGAAAAGTGGGACCAGACTATAAATGGGGGGATCAGGCAGTGAAAAGTGGGAGCAGGCTATAAATGGGGGGATCAGGCAGTGAAAAGTGGGAGCAGGCTATAAATGGGGGATCAGGCAGTGAAAAGTGGGAGCAGGCTATAAATGGGGGGATCAGGCAGTGAAAAATGGGAGCAGGCTATAAATGGGGGGATCAGGCAGTGAAAAGTGGGAGCAGGCTATAAATGGGGGGATCAGGCAGTGAAAAGTGGCTATAAATGGGGGATCAGGCAGTGAAAAGTGGCAGCAGGCTATAAATGGAGGGATCAGGCAGTGAAAAGTGGGAGCAGACTATAAATGGGGGGATCAGGCAGTGAAAAGTGGGAGCAGGCTATAAATGGGGGGATCAGGCAGTGAAAAGTGGGAGCAGGCTATAAATGGGGGGATCAGGCAGTGAAAAGTGGGAGCAGGCTATAAATGGGGGGATCAGGCAGTGAAAAGTGGCAGCAGGCTATAAATGGGGGGATCAGGCAGTGAAAAGTGGGAGCAGACTATAAATGGGGGTTACAGGCTGTACAAAAGTGGGAGCAGTCTGTCAGTGGAAGGAGCAGGCAGTGCAAAGGGGGAGCAGGCTATAAATGGGGGGATCAGGCAGTGAAAAGTGGGAGCAGGCTATAAATGGGGGGATCAGGCATTGAAAAGTGGCTATAAATGGGGGATCAGGCAGTGAAAAGTGGCAGCAGGCTATAAATGGGGGGATCATGCAGTGAAAAGTGGGAGCAGACTATAAATGGGGGGATCAGGCAGTGAAAAGTGGGAGCAGGCTATAAATGGGGGGATCAGGCAGTGAAAAGTGGGAGCAGGCTATAAATGGGGGGATCAGGCAGTGAAAAGTGGGAGCAGGCTATAAATGGGGGGATCAGGCAGTGAAAAGTGGGAGCAGGCTATAAATGGGGGGATCAGGCAGTGAAAAGTGGGAGCAAGCTATAAATGGGGGGATCAGGCAGTGAAAAGTGGGAGCAGGCTATAAATGGGGGGAGCAGGCTATCAATGGGGGGATCAGGCAGTGAAAAGTGGCAGCAGGCTATAAATGGGGGGATCAGGCAGTGAAAAGTGGGAGCAGCCTATAAATGGGGGATCAGGCAGTGAAAAGTGGGAGCAGACTATAAATGGGGGTTACAGGCTGTACAAAAGGGGGAGCAGTCTGTCAGTGGAAGGAGCAGGCAGTGCAAAGGGGCAGCAGGCTATAAATGGGGGGATCAGGCAGTGAAAAGTGGGAGCAGACTATAAATGAGGGTTACAGGCTGTACAAAAGGGGGAGCAGTCTGTCAGTGGAAGGAGCAGGCAGTGCAAAGGGGGAGCAGGCTATAAATGGGGGGATCAGGCAGTGAAAAGTGGGAGCAGGCTATAAATGGGGGGATCAGGCATTGAAAAGTGGCTATAAATGGGGGATCAGGCAGTGAAAAGTGGCAGCAGGCTATAAATGGGGGGATCATGCAGTGAAAAGTGGGAGCAGACTATAAATGGGGGGATCAGGCAGTGAAAAGTGGGAGCAGGCTATAAATGGGGGGATCAGGCAGTGAAAAGTGGCTATAAATGGGGGATCAGGCAGTGAAAAGTGGCAGCAGGCTATAAATGGGGGGATCAGGCAGTGAAAAGTGGGAGCAGGCTATAAATGGGGGGATCAGGCAGTGAAAAGTGGCTATAAATGGGGGATCAGGCAGTGAAAAGTGGCAGCAGGCTATAAATGAGGGTTACAGGCTGTACAAAAGGGGGAGCAGTCTGTCAGTGGAAGGAGCAGGCAGTGCAAAGGGGGAGCAGGCTATAAATGGGGGGATCAGGCAGTGAAAAGTGGGAGCAGGCTATAAATGGGGGGATCAGGCATTGAAAAGTGGCTATAAATGGGGGATCAGGCAGTGAAAAGTGGCAGCAGGCTATAAATGGGGGGATCATGCAGTGAAAAGTGGGAGCAGACTATAAATGGGGGGATCAGGCAGTGAAAAGTGGGAGCAGGCTATAAATGGGGGGATCAGGCAGTGAAAAGTGGCTATAAATGGGGGATCAGGCAGTGAAAAGTGGCAGCAGGCTATAAATGGGGGGATCAGGCAGTGAAAAGTGGGAGCAGGCTATAAATGGGGGGATCAGGCAGTGAAAAGTGGCTATAAATGGGGGATCAGGCAGTGAAAAGTGGCAGCAGGCTATAAATGGGGGGATCAGGCAGTGAAAAGTGGGACCAGACTATAAATGGGGGGATCAGGCAGTGAAAAGTGGGAGCAGGCTATAAATGGGGGGATCAGGCAGTGAAAAGTGGGAGCAGGCTATAAATGGGGGATCAGGCAGTGAAAAGTGGGAGCAGGCTATAAATGGGGGGATCAGGCAGTGAAAAATGGGAGCAGGCTATAAATGGGGGGATCAGGCAGTGAAAAGTGGCTATAAATGGGGGATCAGGCAGTGAAAAGTGGCAGCAGGCTATAAATGGGGGGATCAGGCAGTGAAAAGTGGGAGCAGACTATAAATGGGGGGATCAGGCAGTGAAAAGTGGGAGCAGGCTATAAATGGGGGGATCAGGCAGTGAAAAGTGGGAGCAGGCTATAAATGGGGGGATCAGGCAGTGAAAAGTGGCTATAAATGGGGGATCAGGCAGTGAAAAGTGGCAGCAGGCTATAAATGGGGGGATCAGGCAGTGAAAAGTGGGAGCAGACTATAAATGGGGGATCAGGCAGTGAAAAGTGGGAGCAGGCTATAAATGGGGGGATCAGGCAGTGAAAAGTGGGAGCAGGCTATAAATGGGGGGATCAGGCAGTGAAAAGTGGGAGCAGGCTATAAATGGGGGGATCAGGCAGTGAAAAGTGGGAGCAGACTATAAATGGGGGTTACAGGCTGTACAAAAGTGGGAGCAGTCTGTCAGTGGAAGGAGCAGGCAGTGCAAAGGGGGAGCAGGCTATAAATGGGGGGATCAGGCAGTGAAAAGTGGGAGCAGGCTATAAATGGGGGGATCAGGCATTGAAAAGTGGCTATAAATGGGGGATCAGGCAGTGAAAAGTGGCAGCAGGCTATAAATGGGGGGATCATGCAGTGAAAAGTGGGAGCAGACTATAAATGGGGGGATCAGGCAGTGAAAAGTGGGAGCAGGCTATAAATGGGGGGATCAGGCAGTGAAAAGTGGGAGCAGGCTATAAATGGGGGGATCAGGCAGTGAAAAGTGGGAGCAGGCTATAAATGGGGGGATCAGGCAGTGAAAAGTGGGAGCAGGCTATAAATGGGGGGATCAGGCAGTGAAAAGTGGGAGCAAGCTATAAATGGGGGGATCAGGCAGTGAAAAGTGGGAGCAGGCTATAAATGGGGGGAGCAGGCTATCAATGGGGGGATCAGGCAGTGAAAAGTGGCAGCAGGCTATAAATGGGGGGATCAGGCAGTGAAAAGTGGGAGCAGCCTATAAATGGGGGATCAGGCAGTGAAAAGTGGGAGCAGACTATAAATGGGGGTTACAGGCTGTACAAAAGGGGGAGCAGTCTGTCAGTGGAAGGAGCAGGCAGTGCAAAGGGGCAGCAGGCTATAAATGGGGGGATCAGGCAGTGAAAAGTGGGAGCAGACTATAAATGAGGGTTACAGGCTGTACAAAAGGGGGAGCAGTCTGTCAGTGGAAGGAGCAGGCAGTGCAAAGGGGGAGCAGGCTATAAATGGGGGGATCAGGCAGTGAAAAGTGGGAGCAGACTATAAATGAGGGTTACAGGCTGTACAAAAGGGGGAGCAGTCTGTCAGTGGAAGGAGCAGGCAGTGCAAAGGGGCGAGCAGTCTGTAACAGGGAGTAGAAACAGCAGTCTGTGTTTTCATAAATTTGTTCTGTCAAAGTAGAACATTTAAAATGTATTTTTTTTATTCTACAAATATGAAGGTAAATCAACTCCCGTTGCATGATAGCACCAGCTGAGAGCCGAGCAGCCATTCCTTTATATTAATGGCATTGCCATTAATGAAACTCCCATTGCCTGCATTATCGCCTAGCATATCCAGCGTCATCTGAAAGCTGCTCATTACATGGCATTAGCCAATCACAGGCACAGATCAAGTGAAAGAGATATTAAGGCTGTGTGCGCACGTGTGCTTTTTTCATGCTTTTACGCTGCGTCCTGCGCCCCCAGCACAATCTATGAAGAGTGTGCAAATTCCTTCCGCACGTTGCGTTTTAGAACGCAGTATTTCGGCTGCTGAAATATTTTGCCAAACGCTGCGTTCTAAAAAGCAACATGTCACTTCTTTTGTGCGCTTTGGATGCTTTTCCCACTCTGTCTATGGCACAGCAAGCAACAAGAACGCATGGATTCCGCATGCACAATGCTTTCAAAATGCAGCTTTTCGGCTGCGTATTGAAACGCACATGCAGTGACTTAAACGCTGCGGAATAGAACGCAGAGACGTGCGCACATGGCCTAAAAGTGATTGTTTCCCCACATTTATATGTGAAATTATAGTCATCTGAGACTGGCGTCCGCAATACACATACAGTATTTACTCTATAAATGTCGAACTAAGAATTCTGTAACGTGATGTGGCTTTTATCAATGATAAATGTGCAATACTACAGTGTGATTTTTTATTTTCTTAATGGCTTGTTTCTTTTGTTTGTTTTTGAGGTGTAGCCGTGCATTTTTGGCCGACTGGCAGCCGGGATAATCACACTCCGCATTCTTTTAGCGCTGGGTACCATTTAGCTCTAAGAACATTACTACATCTTTTGGGGGAAGGAAGGAAATCAAACAGCAGGAAATTAGCTAATTGGCTTTTTAACAGTGTACCCAGTCAGTCATGTTTGAGAATTATTAATCAGACGCAGAATGCAGACTACAATGCCTATCATGCCCACAAATCTGCCCTCTACACCATTTATTTAATGTCCTTTCAACAGCGGCAGTGATAACCGCACAAAACACAGGATATTCTCACTTATATCTTATTCACTCCCACATCTTCTAACATTTTCAGCCTTGAAGGCTTTAGCTCTAAAAACCAATCCTAACAGATGCAAGTGCTTGTAAAAAGTACTATTCCCAAGTTAAAGCTACTCAGTAAACTTAGGGACAGATGTTGGAATACTGTGCCAAAATATTAAAAAGGTGTTACATTCAGTTTAGCATTCTAAGCTTGGAACTAAATGGGACATTTGGCATCTAGATCCTTTAATTCTCTGTATAAACTGGTGCAATGATTTAAAACTTATTCTTAAAGGTTTTTTTACCAAGATAGAAAATGCATTCTGTGTAAGAGATCTTGGGAAAACAATAAATGAATAAATGTTTCTAATACAATTCATTTTCAGAAGGAAAGCTATTTGAAATGTACGTTGGGGTGGAGGGACGATACAGCCTTATTACAGCCAGTACTGCAGGTAAATAATATAACAAGCACAAGAGCACTTTACTACTAAGATGAACTTTGCTCTCAGGAATGTTTTCCCATGAACTTTAACTATTTCCATTATATTGATCTACATTGCAGGTCCTTTTGAATGACTATATATACCTCTTGACTCAGGATCTATTTTTTTCACATGGGTAGATTGATACCATACAAGTTAGGTCAGTAAGGAATAATTTCCTGGTTTCATTATTCTTATATTTGAATTGCTATTTGTATAATATACAGTATAGACCAAAGGTTTGGACACACCTTTTCATCTCTAGAACAACTGTTAAGAGGAGACTTTGTGCAGCAGCCTTCATAGTAAAATAGCTGCTAGGAAACCGCTGCTAAGGACAGGCAACAAGCAGAAGAGACTTGTTTGTGCTAAAGAACACAAGGAATGGACATTAAACCAGTGGAAATCTGTGCTTTGGTCTGATGAGTCCAAATTTGAGATCTTTGGATCCAACCACCGTGTCTTTGTAGAAAAGGTGAACGGATGGACTCTACATGGCTGGTTCCCACCGTGAAGCATGGTGGAGGAGGTGTGATGGTGTGGGGGTGCTTTGCTGGTGACACTGTTGGGGATTTATTCAAAATTGAAGGCATACAGACCCAGCATGGCTACCACAGCATCTTGCAGCGGCGTGCTATTCCATCCGGTTTGCGTTTA